>NC_136968.1:26558155-26943155 GCF_032717465.1 Coenobita brevimanus | reverse complement strand
AAATATATACAGTATTCTAAAATCAGTTAAGATGTAAGTACGGAAAAAGGGCAAAAACATGAGACAAAGAAAAAAATAAAAAAGACAGTATTTGGGATGCAGTGAGATTCAGGGTTTTTATACCTACTAGTGCATTGCATCAGTTACAAGTATTTTGTGAGTTGTATGGAATGTAGTAATGAGTATAGAACACTGACTATCCTCCAGTCCCGAGTACTGTCTTGTGTCTATGCTTTTTTCATCTCTAGCTTCTACACTTTTTTACATCTTTACATCTTGAGATTAATAAAAATCTTATTTTACTATATGATTTTTTTTTTTTTTCTGGAAGAGATTTTCCAAATTCACATCACTTACGACTATGCTATTAAAAGGCTTTTCACTGTCTGATACTCACTGCCTCGATAACTGATTCTGTATGCAGTATGTATAATGCTTACGCGGAATGAAGCAACACGAATCCCTCAGTTTTACATATTTTTAGTGCCAAAGAATGTTTTTGGCTGTAATTCATGGACTGTAGCGGGAAAGCTGCTTTAAGTTTAAAAGAAGCATCCTCGGTTGTTAAAATGTATTTTGGCATGTAACACTCTCTTGTACGCCTTTCAGGGGTGCCAGATAAAGAGAAATTTCATTTTTTTAGGGAAGTTATGTCCCGAAAAGGAAATGGAAAAGGTAATACAAATTCAATTCGAATCTAGGGAAGTTTCAATGAACAATATTTTACACAGAGAACGGGCCTTCTGAACAAATCCTGTTTGAGAGAGAGAGAGAGAGAGAGAGAGAGAGAGAGAGAGAGGGCCTTCTGAACAAATCCTGTCTGAGAGAGAGAGAGAGAGAGAGAGAGAGACCGCAACAAACTGAAGAAATAAAGTTAGTAAACAACATGAAATACTTGGAAATATCGGTGGTCAATACGAGGAATATGTTCAAGACCCAGGAAAATAGGATAATTCAGAAGGCACAAAAGTTTTCAAATTTAACATACTCCATAAGAGAAAAAAGTTATAACAAAGTATTAATAGGTAAGACCTTCTGGAAAACTGTTGCCCTGCCTTCCATACTATAGGGAGTGGATATTGTAAACGTAACGGAAACTGAGATAACTACTTCGTAAACTGCAGACAATAGAAAATAGTGTGTACAGGAAGATCTTAGGAGCAATAAAATGGACAGCTGCAGCATCACCTATAAGAGAAATAGGGTCATCCTCCATGAAAACAAGGATAATGACTGGAAAGATGCAGTATATTAGAAATATAATGACTGGAAAAAAAGAAATAATGAAAGGGATACTAGCCAGCATGAAAGAAATAAACTCTAACTGGTGGAAGAAAGCAGAGGAGTATCTAAGAGAAACAGGCTTTACAGAGACGGAATTAAGAGGAATGACGAGGGAGATGGTCAAAGCCAAGACAAGACAGTGGGACATGCATAAATGGATGGGAGAGGTGGAAAACAAAAGAGTTTAGTTATATATAATAAATGTTAAAGTGAAATAAAACAGGAGGACATAAATATATGGCAATAGATTCTCTTCAGTTATTCTCTTCCGGGCCAGGACAAACAGTCTACCGCAAAACACAAGAAGACGAGAAAGTATAGGGTGTGAGCTGTGCGAGGCACCATAGGAGAACCTGGAACACCTATTACTGTTTTGCCCAATGTATAGTGAAGAAAGGAAAGCTATTACTGAATTGCAACAACCATATGAAGAAAATATAGAAGACATTATTGGAAAATTTCTGTTTATTTGTGAAAATAGGGAAGCAAAAAAGGAAGGTTTGAACAAGATATGGAGAGAGAGAGAAAAAAAATAAAGGAACTGAGAGGGGGAACATAAGGGCATAAAATCAGCTTTATAGTGAAAACCTGATGTTTAGTATATTATTCAGGAAAACCCAGACCACAAAGCACTGCAGAATAAAGCAGAAGTAAAAAAATAAGAAGAAAGGGAGTGCCGATGCAGAGACTTTATTCCCGTCTCGCAACTGAACAGAACTGAACTGGTTGGACGTTCTCATCGCTGTATCGAGTGCTGTAAATCAAAGCACACCCATCCGCAGTATGTGTATCATCGATTCCCCAGAGAAAAAGATCGGTAAGTACTGTTATTTTCCCTTAACTTGTGCTTATTGACCATTAACCCTGGAGTGACAGTCTAGAGTAGGTCTACCCGGTAGCTGTGAATGTGTGATACCATTAGTTCATATTTGTAAACTTCTCGTTGGAAGAGTTCCCGAGCATGGTAATTGTTTTTGCAGGTGTATTATGTGGCAAAGTGCTGTTTGTGTGCCTCATATTATGAATGTGAGTGCAGAGAAGTTGCACAGAAGCTTCAAGGTCTGCAGTCATCATTTTTCACCAAGAAATTATGTGACTGGACAGACATCCTCCAAACTGAAACAGGATGCTTGCCCAGACCAAAATATAACCAGTAATATGTATGTGAGGATACTAGCTGACTGTTATAATTTTAGATCTATATTTACTGTATAAAATTCTCTGCCTTCATTCTGATGTATTGACATTATATTGTAAGGTATATGCTTCCAGGTGCTTCATCACACACTACAGGAGCAACTTTAGTGCAGTCAGGTGATTCAGGTAAGATCTGCAGTTATCATTTCTAACCTAGAAATATTGGTCCTGTGGACAGAGTGCCTCCAAAGTGAAACATGATGAAAAAAAAAAAAATACTGATATTACTGTATGTACTGTACCTGAGGATATTATCTCCGTGCAGTAATCTTTCCATGTCATATTATATGTCATAAAATACAGTACACTGAGGTGGTTTGGACATGTGGGGAGAATGGAGAATGAAAGACTGACTCAGGATGGCTGTTGGTGAAGTGGAAGGAAGGAGAGGGAGGGGGACACCAAGGATGAGGTGGAGGGATGGAGTTGAGAGGTATATTAGGGAGGTGGGAGTGAGTTGGAGGGAGGGCAGTCAAATGGTGGGTGACAGAGCGACTTGGAGGCGTTTTTGTCTGCGGCCACCCTTTGCAGGAGTAGGATGTCTGGCCATACTGTAGATGTAGATTGATAGATTTTTCATTTTCAATGTTTTTTTTTTTTTTTGCATGGTTTTCTTGGTGTTGAAAATTATTTTGGATAATCCTATGTATGTTATGATGTAAAGATATGGGAGAATGACCTGAAAACACTACCAAAATAAGGAGGGGTACTGTACATACAATAGTGTATAGGTAGGGTGTTTTTTGGTATTCATTGTTTTTTCTGCATGGTTTTCTTGGTGTTTACCATTACTTTTGATATTTCTATGTGTGTTTTGATGTAAAAATATGCCTGAATGACCGAGAAACACTGCCAAATTACGCATAGGTACTGTACAACTAGGTTAGGTATAGGCTGGGTGTAGGTATAGGTAGGGTAGGAGAATAGTGTTCATTATCCAGATGTTGCCACTACCTGGACATACCTTTGGCTCTACTATATCCGGATAAATGAGGGATTATTGTACTTGCCCTGTCCTGTGATTATCTTTATTGGGACCAAATGTGAATGTCACTTGGAAAGGATATAAGGATCTATAACAATAAATTGCTTGGAAGATAGTTTGGGAAACTGGTTTTCTCGCCTCTCCAATTCTAGATTTACAAATTAGTGCAGTATACAAATAAATTCATTCAACTGCACACAAAAAAAGACAAACTGTCTCAAATTCATCCTGCTGTAAGGAAGTGTGCAAAAATATCTCTGATAACCCAGCAAGCCCCAATTACCCCATTTTATACTAGCTTCTCATGCAGCTTCAGTGCTTTCGAGTGATTCAGGTACTGAGTTACTATAGTGCATGTACAGCAATCCTAAATTGCATTTACCACATCTGTATGTCATCCCATAGCAGTTTGCATTCATGTCATCAAGATTGTTTACACAATACCAGTAACAGGGAGATTAATACTGTATAATGATATTAACTTCTGTAACAGGTGAAATCAGCAATGATATACAGTATAGACCACTTCTCAAACATTCCTTGCTGAGGCTTCACAAATGACAGATCCTGAATTTGGTATGTCTGTGATTTGAGGAAAGGCTTAATGTGTTGAAAATAAAGATAGCCCAGTTATACAGTCTTGCATCATGTGCTTATATACTGTATATCCATTACATCCAATAGGGAAGATAATATGAATGTCATTGCACCAACAGTTTGGATTTACAGTAGACATAAGTCCTTACTGTCCACAGTTAGGTTTCTAGAATATAAAAGTTTTATCTGATGTCTTGTTCCTTAGCTAGTATTTGTATACATCTTTATTAATCACTGTGGTTCGTTAATTTCAATTTTAGTATGTGTACCATTTACTTCACACAGGCACCTTAAACTGGAATGTGACACATGTGGCAAAATCTTTGGATCATGTGAGCTGGGGAACTTGCGATGGGGACAGAGGTATGTTCCTATCCATAAAACAACAAGTGAATAAAAAATAAATAATTTTCCATATTTTCAGTAATGATATCAGTATGATATCTCCCAGTGCTTTGGAGATCATCATAGCACTGTGCTAGTTGTAATTATTTATTCATATGTCCCATTACTAGGTATGTGATCAATAAAAATAAGAATATATCCATCCATCGATCATCCAGTCCTACATTCCCCCATGAAGAGCATAGGAGCCCAGGGCTAAGCAAGTTGGTCCTGACATTTAAGATGAGAGTGATCAGCCTCACTCATCCCTGAGTGGCATCATGTGAGCAACAAACTCCAACTACCCCTTGGATATAAACCTACACAGGCTCAGTCCGACTGGAGTACCGTAATTACCCACTTAACCATCAGGCGCCATAATTTGGTTATATGGTTACCACCCAGCGTTGTAAATGGTTTCCTGGTGTATAGGAAACCATTAGGCTTGTCACTCAATGTAAAGTCACCCACAGGCAGAAGGAAGAGGAAAGTATGAAGGAAAGAAACATAAAAGAGGGACCGTAAATCACCCGTAGGGAGAAGGAAGAGGAAAGAATGAATGAAAGAAAGACAGAAGAGGATGGAAGGAAAGATGGATGGAGGAGAGGAAAGGGCAGACACCCAGGAGCAGCGCTACATAGAGTGAGTGGATGGTGAGCGCCCTCATCTACCAGAACAAGAATATATTTCATTATATAATACTGTATAAACATAATTTTCAGGAATCATGTTAATTGTATCCTGCGTTTCTTCTTGTATTTCATGGCTTTATACACCAAATTGAACTTTATTTGTGGTTCTCCCACTTTACACATATCATGAGTGATGTCCTTTACCTTCATAATACAGTTTCAACCTTTATCTTTATGTACTCGACTCATTTTATGAATAGCATGTGATATTGTACACATATATATTTCAGATGCTGTGAGACAGGTGGAACCTTTTCTGACGACCTCAACAGATCCCTCTCCTTCGTCTTGCTATGGAGTGGTGTCCCTTACTTCCAGTCAGCTAGTGTCAGTCGGCTCAGATCGCCCCATTTCTCCAGCTTGTGACCTTGCTGTCTTCCCTGAACGGGATGGTCTTGTGTTCCGTCCTGAATGTGATGTTCTTGTGTCCCTTTCTGCATGTGGTGGTCCTGTGTGTTTTCCTGCATGTGGTGGTCCTGGGTCACCTTCTGCATGTGATGGTACTGTGTTTCCTGAATGTGGGAGTCTTTTGTCTCCTAGATGTGATGACCCTGTCCTCCTGGATGTGATAGCCCTGTGACTCTTCCTGCACGTGATAGTCATGCATCTCCTGGATGTGATAGTGTACAGTCCACTGTACGTGATGGTCGTGCATCTCCTGTATTTGGCTCTGATGTGCCGCCTGTGTTGGACCATCATGGTACATGTTCACCCATCCTTCGTGTGCATGGCATGTAATGTATTTGAAGTAACAAGTTTCCGTAAAAAGCGTAGGTAATGACAGACCTGGATCAAGAGGTGGTGGAGCCTTGTGGCACAGCATGTTGTGGAGGGTCTTCTAGTATGTCACATTCCCTAGATGTCAGGTAAAATACTAGGGATTCTGCAGCACAGTATTCAGAAACTGTGCACGTTTGAAATCACGGCTTTGCTCCATTCACAAATGAATATATTATTTCAGGCAGGACTGAGTGTTTTAGGACAGGTTCAGTAAAGAATTGGTCTTTATTTGTACAGGTTTTTATCTCTATAGATATCCACTCCATTTGAAAGCAATACTTTGCTTGTACAATACACTGCAATTTTTTCACATTTCCGGGGTATGAAATTATAAATATCAGTACAGTATCCACTCTGTCTTATGAGGACCCCTTTTGTGTGAAGGCCCAAGGGCTATAGACCCAGTAGCCTCCTATTCATCTGGCCCTGGGTAAAAACTATAAATTTATCAGTGAACATTAATTTTATGTCTGGAAATTCCCTACCATATGTAGATTGCAAGAAATGTATATGAGAAAAATAACTGAGGTTGCCTAATCTTTGCATGCGTCTTTTCATTTATGAGATGGGTCTCTTATTTCATCCTACATGCATTTGCCTGTATGCAGTAGAATATATACTATTCTCATTGCAGTCCCCTTATGACAAATATGTATTTGTGGTAAACTGCAGTACTGAATGTATATAATAAAATCATCTTCCATTTGTTATATTGCAGGTAAAACAAGTCCATGAAAACCCAGAGTCACCTCTAACCTTCTTCAGTCCAAGCTGCGTATCAAAAGGTTATTGGCAGAAGTAAAGTCATTAAAGAAGGTGAGACCTGCACATGTTAAATGTCTGCAGCCTGCAGAGATAATTATGTGTGCAACACATATTTTAGGAAAAGAGACAGTAGGTTAATTACGTATGAGTCTGGGGGAAATAGCAGTCAGATAGATTATTTTCTGGTTAGGAGGGCCGATAGGAAGTTAGTGAGGGATGTTAAAGTTATAGGAAGTGAGGAGTGTGTGCAGCAGCACAAACTATTGATTTGTGATATGGTGCTTAAAGAACAAGTGATGAAAAAGAGAACTTATGTACCTAGGAGGAAAATATGGAAGCTGAAAAACCAAGTAGTAAGGGATGCCTTCTATAGCGAGTTGAGGAGAGTGGTGGCTGAACAGGGAGCTGTAGACAGAGGCGTTAATGAACAGTACAGAGCCCTCAAGAACAATTTCTTGAGAGTTTCTGATGTAACATGCGGCTGGACAAGAGGACCACCAAGACATAAAGTAACTTGGTGGTGGGATGAGGGTGTAGAAGCTGCAATTAAGGAGAAAAGAAGGCTTTTCCGGGAAGAAAGGTGGTAGCAAAGAGGAATATTTGGCTGCCAAGCATAGGGCTAGAAGAGAGGTATACAGGGCAAAGTCTGAGTCACAGAGACAATTACTTGATAACCTAAATCATGGGGAAAGAAAATATTGGGTGGCAGGTCAGGTGAAGAGGGATAATCGGGATATCATAGGTGAGTAGTGTGTGAAGAATGATGAAGGAAGGGTAGTGGTGAAGAGTGAGGATATTAAAGATGCATGGAGAGAGCATTATAACCGGCTGTTGAATGAGGAGTTTGACTGGGACAGGGAAGGTTTGGAGCCAGCAGATCCAGTGTCTGGCCCTTGGCCTTTGATTGATACTGCTACTGTGAGTGAGGCAATAGGCAGGATGAGGGTTGAGAAGGCAGCAGGTGTGTCTGGGTTGACTGCCGAAATGTTGAAGGCCTCAGGCGATATAGGGGTGAGTTTAGTCACTGACCTGATAAATAGGATTATTTATGAGTGTGTTGTCCCAGATGATTGGCTGAAGAGTGTAATTGTAAATGTGTATAAAGGGAAGGGTGATGCCCTGGAAAGAGGAAATTATAAAGGTATAAAGCTTTTAGATCAGATAATGAAGGTAATGGAGAGAGTTTTAGAAGGTATGATTAGAGAAAGAGTGAATATTGATGAGATGCAGTTTGGGTTTATGCTAGGTAGGGGGACCACTGATGCCATATTCATTGTTCGACAGCTTCAGGAAAAATATATTGGTAGGAGAAGGGATCTGTATTTTGTTTTTGTTGATTTGGAAAAGGCCTTTGACAGAGTCCCTCGAGAGGTGGTGAAGTGGGCAAGAAAGCTTGGCATGGAGGAGTGGCTGGTTAGGGTGGTTATGGCCATGTATGTGGGTGCTCACACCCAGGTGAGAGTGAATGGAGATTTGAGTGATGAGTTTTCCGTGAATGTTGGTGTGCATCAAGGGTCAGTCTTGAGTCCCATGTTGTTTATCATGGTACTTGAAGCCCTTTCACATGACTTTAGAAACGGACTCCCGTGGGAGTTGTTGTATGCTGATTATTTGGAGTTGATTGCAGAGAATGAAAGGGAGGCGGAGGAAAGGTTTAGGAAGTGGAGAGTTGGTATGGGGCAAAAGGGTTTAAGGGTAAATGCAGATAAAACAAAAGTGATGATATCTAGGGTTGGTGGTGGTACTGTCAAAGACGAGGGAGAGTGGCCATGTGCAGTTTGCCACAAGGGCGTGGGAAGTAATTCCATCTTGTGTGGTGTGTGTGATAAATGGGTGCATAAGAGATGTAGTGGTATCAGAGGTAGACTGCGAGATAATGCTGATTTTATGTGTACGGCATGCCGGAGTGAGCAGGTGGAGATTGTCAGACATGAAAGGATTGAACTTGCAGGTGAATCTCTTGAGTGTGTGGAAGAGTTTTGTTATTTGGGAGACATGTTGTGTGCTGGAGGTGGGGCTGGAGCTAGCTCTGTGGCTGGGGTGAGAAGTGGTTGGAAGAAGTTCAGGGAGCTCTTGCCTCTCCTGACATTGAGAGGGCTCTCCCTACGTGCTAAGGGGTCTTTGTATGCAGCATGTGTTAGGAGTGTAATGCTGTATGGCAGTGAGACCTGGGCAGTGAGGGAGGAAGACATTCGCCGGCTCAGACGTACAGAAATGACAATGATTAGGTGGATGTGCAGTGCGTCCCTGCGTCCAAGGGCTGGAGGGGCTGGGTTTACAATGGAAGAGTTGAGAGGTAGGATGGGGCTGGAGTGTATTGGTGTTGTGATGAGGAGAGGTAGATTGAGGTGGTTTGGACATGTGGAGAGGATTGGGGATGATAATTGGGTGAGGAAGGTGAGAAGTGTTAATATTGGGGGTGGGGTTATGAGGGGTAGACCGAGAAAGACATGGGACGAGGTCATTAAGTGTGACCTTAGGGTTAAGGGACTGAACAGGGAGGCTGCAATGGATCGTGCAGCGTGGAGAGCCGCCATTAGGTGACCAAGGCCGACACATGCAAGCATGTTGAAGCCTTTAAACGAAAACGAAAACAGCAAAACACCTAACTGGGGTACAATTAAACTTTTTAAAATCTCAGATGAGGTTAGCAGGAGTAAGGCAAAGAGGAAGGCAGTACACAAAGTTTGATAGGTCTATTGCATTAGGGCTGTACCATAGAAGCCTTAAGGCCTATATGTCTAAAATGACTGTTCTGCCAAGCACAAGGTTTGCTGAGATCATGGGTTCATAATGTTAACTTTACAACAAGATGGAATGATAATGTGTTTCACCTATTAAAGGAAAAAGCACAAACTATGGATACCAGGGACAGGGTTTGCAGCTTAATGTTTGATGCAATATCCATAAAGAGTGGAATGTAGGCTACTATAACACTAGCAAAGATTAAGTTGATGGTGTTGAGGATTTAGGAATGTATGGCAAACCAGAAAAGTTAGCAAAATATGGCTTGGTTTTTATGGTACGAGGACTGACCAAAAAATTGAAGCAGACCCTTGGGTATTTTTTATTCAGTACATCTATTACACCTGAAACCCTACAGAGGATGATCACTGACTGCTCAAGTAAATTACAAAAATCAGACCTAATACCCAAGATGGTCATATGTGATCAGGATGCATGCCATAGGACTGCCTTTTCAAAATTCAACATTACACCTTTATCACCAACCATTCTGCATAATGATGAGCCTTTATGGGGAGGCGTGGCTCAATCGGTAGTAGGTAGCATGCAGTCCTAATGGACCCAGGTTCAAATCCCGGCTTGGGCAGGTAACAGTTTAAGGATTTGAAATTCATTAAATCAGGCTTTACTGATCTACCAGAAGACCCGCCAACATGTAAAAATACACCTAGCATGTATTCAATATGGACGGTGGGTGTTAGTGCCGAAGTGGTGACATGTAGAGGTGTATGGTATGTAGGAGGACTGCTGGGCCTTGATAGCAGGCTCTGAAGGCTTTGCCCTGAGTCGGACACATAAATGTATATATTTATATATATATATATATATATATATATATATATATATATATATATATATATATATATATATATATATATATATATATATATATATATATATATATATATATATATATATATATATATATATATATATATATATATATATATATATATATATATATATATATATATATATATATATATATTGTTACCCCTGGGGGTAGGGAGGTTTTCAAGAATACTCCCCCAGTATCCCTGCTTGTCGTAAAAGGCGACTAAAAGGGTTGGCAGAGGGTTAGTGCCCCTCCCCGGAAAACAACTAACTAAAAAACAAACAAGAAGCCTCGGACAAGGACTGACCAAACGATGACGACCCAGGACCGGACAAAGGACTTGGTAATGAGTACATGGAATGTAAGAGGAGCGAATGATGAGGTGAAAGAGAGAGAGATTGTCCAGGTGCTTGAGGATGCGAAAGTGGATGTATGTGGAATAACTGAAACAAAATGGAGAGGAGAAAGTGTGAGAGAATGGGAGTATGGATGGGGTATATGTGCAGGAGTAGATGAGAATGAGAGGGCAAAGGAAGGAGTGTGTATAGTTGTGAGTAAAAGATGGAAGAAGAGCATAAGACAGTATGGATCAGTTGGGTCAAGGATTGTGTGGGTAAAGTTGAAAGTTGGAATACAAATGTGGGCGATTGTGTGTGTGTATGCGCCAACGCAAGATCATGCTAGAAGAGTGAGAGAAGAGTTCTGGACAAATGTGGAAGTGTGCATGGAAAAGTTTGGAAGGAATGAGAGAGTGTTTTTGATTGGTGATATGAATGGTAAAGTTGGTAATGTGAAGGTGGATGGAATAGTTGGTGAGTGGGGTGTGCCTGCTGAGATAGATGAGAATGGGAGTGCGTTAGTGGACATTTGTGCTGGGAGGGGGTTGGTGATAGCCAATACCCTCTTCAGGCATAAAATGATCCACAGGTATACATGGCGAGTGATGAGAAGGGTGGGTGGTGAACTGAATGAAAGGAAGGCAATGATTGATTATGTGTGTGTGGATGAAAGGATGCGAAGATGCGTAAAGGATGCAAGAGTGTATAGAGGTTGGGGGAGTGGATTTTCTGACCACTACTTGGAGGTGGCCAGAATTAGGATGCAAGTAAGATGGAGGAATAGAAGAAGGGAAAGACGAGAGGAAGGAGTAGTTGCAAGGAGAGTGGAAAGGTTACAAGAGGATGAGAAAAAGGCAGAGTATAAGAGAGAAGTGGAGGAACGATTGGGCAAATATGAATTGGAGCAGATGGGAGACGTGGAAGGTATGTGTAAGATATTTACAGAAGAAATATGTGCAGCATGTGATGTGGTGTGTGGAAGGAAGAGAAGACGGAGGGGGGTGCAAGGAACAGCATGGTGGACTGAAGAGGTGAAACAGGCTGTGGCACAAAAGAAGAAAGTATACAATGAATGGATGACAAATAGGGGCGGAAGAGAGAGTTATATGTGGAAAGGAAGAGAGAGGTCAAAAGATTGGTAAGAGAGAGTAAGAAGAGAGTGGATGAGGAATTTGGAAGGAATTTGAGTGTAAAGTGGAGGGACTGTAAGAAAATGTTCTGGAGAGAAGTGAAAAGAGTAAGACAGGGTGGAAGTGAAGTTAGCAGGGGAGTGAAAGATAAAAATGGTAGATTACTAGTGGAGAAGGGAGAAAAAGTGAGCAGATGGAGAGAACACTTTAAGGAATTGTTGAACGTAGAGGATGGTAGTAATGCGAGTATAAATGGCTGGGGAATGGCTGGGAGAAGGAGGGAGGTGAGAAGACAGGAAGAAATCAGTAGGATAGAAGTTGTGGAAGCAATGAAGAAAGTTAAATCGGGGAAAGCCGCAGGAATTGATGGAGTGTGTGGTGAAATGCTGAAGCATGGGGGAGAGATAGTAGTAGAATGGATGTGGAAGATGTGCAGATTGGCCTGGGAGGAAGGTAGAGTCCCGGAGGATTGGAAGTCAGGTATAATTATTCCCTTGTACAAAGGAAAAGGGGAAAAAGAAGTGTGTGGTAATCATAGGGGCATTTGTCTTCTTAGTATAATAGGAAAAGTGTATGGTAGGATACTTATAGATAGAGTTAGAGAAAGAACAGAGAAATTAGTTGGAGAAGAACAGGGAAGCTTTAGGAAGGGAAGAGGTTGTGTAGATCAGATATTCATTCTTAGATCTTTAGTGGAAAAGTTTCTAGAGAAGGGAAAGAAGTTGTATGCGGCTTTCATAGATTTGGAGAAAGCAGGGTGGATAGACAAGGATTGTGGAAAGTGTTAAGAATATATGGAGTAGATGGGAAGTTGTTGAATGCTGTGAAGAGTATGTACGATGGTGCGAAGGCTGCAGTGCGTGTGGATGGTGAACTAAGTGAATTTTTCTCTTTGAAAGTTGGTTTGAAACAGGGATGTGTCATGTCTCCATGGTTGTTCAATCTGTACATGGATGGGGTAATAAAAGAGGTACAAGGTAGGGTAGTGGATGTTGGAGTGGCCCTTGTGAGAGAGGATAGTGTTTGGAAACTCCCTGTACTGTTGTTTGCAGATGATACTGTGTTGTTGAGTGAAGACGAAGGGGAGCTGCAAGGCTTGGTGGATGAGTTTGATAGAGTGTGTAAGAAACGGAACCTAAAGGTGAATGTAGGGAAGAGTAAAGTGATGGTCTTTGAGAGAGGTGAAGTTAGTGAATGTACAGCGAGGTTGGATGGTGAGGAATTGGAAAATGTGAGTACGTTTAAGTATTTGGGTAGTGTGATGAGTAACGATGGAGGTTTGGAGGGTGAAGTGCTTGAAAGGGTACAGCAGGGAAGAAAGGTTGCTGGTTCCTTGAAAGTAGTGATAAGAAACAGGGAAGTGAGCATGGAAGTGAAAAAGTTACTACATGACAGTATTGTGATACCAACTCTAACGTACGGAAGTGAAGCTTGGACATTGTTGGAAGGACACAAGTCAAGAGTGAGAGCAGTGGAAATGAGTTATTTAAGAGGAGCCTGTGGAGTCACGTGGAGAGACAGGCTGACGAATGAGGATATGAAGGAACGTTGTGGTGTGGATGTGGATGTGATAGGAAGCGTTATGAGGAATACACTGAGGTAGTTTGGCCATGTGGAGAGGATGGAGGGTGAAAGACTGACGAAGAGAGTGTATATGAGTGAGGTGGAGGGGGAGAGAGGGAGGGGGAGGCCGAGGATGAGATGGAGGGATGGGGTGGAGAGGTATATGAGAGAGGGGGGTGTGAGTTGGGAGCAGGGCAGTGAAATGGCGGGGGACAGGGCGACTTGGAGGCGATTTGTTTGTGGCCACCCCAAACGGGATTGAGGCGTCTGGCAATAGATAGATAGATAGATATTGTTACATAGCCTATAATTTCATTACCCTTTGTATAATTCTAACGTAAAGTATGCTGCATGTTTGATCACGATTCGCCTTGTGGCTTCCATAGTGACCAGGCTTGCGTGTTCTACCTCACTCCCCCCTTCTCCCCTTATAGTAGAGTAAGTCGTTCTTTCTGTTGTTCAGAGCAGGATTGTCAACTCTTCCTCCCCTTCGCCTTCATTTCCGCGTCCTTCTTGCAAGTTGAATCAAGCTCTTCCGGCCCCTATATAATGAGCTCAGTCTCTGCATTAATTGCCACTTACATCTACTCCTTATTTGGTTCACATCTCTGTCCTCCCCTGTATAGTGTATTATCTTTGTGAGTGCTCAGGAAGTCTCCAACCATCTAGCTGCTGTATAATTTGAGTATAAGTGTTGTTACCATTTTTCTTGTACTGTATGGCCTAAGGTGTTAATTCGTAGGCCTGGTAAGGTTTTTGTGATTCATGTGGAGTTTTTGATGTCAGCCATTATTAATAATAATTTGTATCTGTAATAATATATCTTGCATTAACTGAGCATTATCCGGTTTTCTCATTTATCAGGGCTAACTTAGATAAATTTGCTCTTGCTAAATTCATGTTAATAGAGGCTATTGCAGTTAACCATATATTTAACCTGTTTTTGCCATTACATTATCCTTATGAGTCCTGAATGTTTAGTTGTTAGTTTGAGCATTAAACTTTAACTTGTAATTTTACCTAACTCTTTTGTTTTGAACCTGGAACTTTGCGGGACAGCAGTATTTTAGTATTCTCACTTGAATTGTTCATTATCTCTCTCTGTTCCGTAACATAAATTTGGCCACCTCTTATCAGGATATTCAGGATATTATCATAAGGATATTGCTTGATATTTTGTGACTGATTTATTCATGATGTCTACTATTACTACTCTTGATGAAGCCAAAGATTTTTTGTCAAATGTGCAAACAGTGTGTGATGTAGAAAACAGAACAAAGATTGAACTTAAGCTTGTTGCTCAACAATTGGGAATTGCTGTTCGCTCTCGTCATTCTAAAGATCAAATTGTTGACATGATTAATAAAAGCTTGTTTAATGTAACTCCTCCAGATGAGCAAATGCAGATTGAAATAGTTGAGTTACAGCTAGCCCTGCAGGAGGCCCGTGCTAAGGAGGCTGAGTTTCAGGCACAGGCTAAGTCTCAGGCTCGTATTCAGGAGGCACAAATTGAACTTGCTAGGATTCAGGCAGACCATGAATATCGCATGAAACAAGGTGGAGCTGGATCATCTAGCTCTGATGATTTTGATGTGGCTAAAAATGTTAAACTTGTCCCTCCTTTTAATGAATCTGATTTAACAAAGTATTTTCAGTTGTTTGAGAGGGTAGCTACAGGTTTTAATTGGCCCAAAGATTATTGGCCAGTACTCCTTCAAACTGTTCTCACCGGTAAAGCTCAAGTAACTTATGCATCTTTGCCTCAGGATCAATCTGATAATTATGATGTAGTTAAGAGCTTGATTCTTAAGGCCTATGAGCTTGTTCCTGAAGCCTATAGGGTAAAATTTAGGACAACTTATAAGCAAGATAAGCAATCCCATGTTGAGTAGGCAAAAATCAAAGAAGATCTGTTAGAGCAGTGGTTAAATTCTAAGAATGTGGATTCTGATTTTGATAAATTTAAGCAGATGATTTTGCTGGAGAACTTCAAAAGGTGTATTAATAAAGATGTAAGCCTATATCTTGATGAGAGAAGAATAGATAATTTGTCTGATGCTGCAGTTTTAGCTGATGAATATGTTCTCACTCACAAGAGATATTCTAAAGAAAAAGGGAAAGCTGAGAGTAAGTACGTTGCTTCTACTCAGAGTACAGGTAACAGGAAAGAGAATAAAGATGATGTTTCTCAGGAAGTAAACACCAGCTTCACCTCTAGATTTCAGAAAAGTAAATGTACTTATTGTAGTAAGCTTGGTCATACTACGGAGAAATGTTTCAGGAGACAGCGTGATGTGAACAAAAAGGAGTCTTTAAATATTCAGTCAATTGGTCTAGTGTCCACCCTTGAGAGTTCCCAGAATTCTTTAACCGAGTTAACTGAACCTGCTTTGAGGGGTAAATTAAATTCTCATGATGGAGCTCCTCTTTTGAGCAGTAACGTGGGTGACACTCTCAGGAGTTCATGTGCTAATTTCCTCTCTGATGGTTTTGTCAGTCCTCCGGACAGTAATGACAGGAAATCAGTTAAAATATATCGTGATACAGGTGCTTGCCAATCTCTTATGCTGACCAGTGTTCTAGGCTCTAATGTTAATTCCTTTGATGAAACTGTAATCTTACAAGGTGTAGGGAATAATTACTTCTCTGTCCCTCTGTGCAGAGTGAATTTAGAGTCTGGTTTTGTTAATGGTTCCGTTATGGTTGGGTTGGTTGAGACACTCCCAATATCAGGTGTAACATTCTTACTTGGAAATGATATTGGTGGAAGTCAAGTGTGTCCAGCTCCTCAGTTGTCTAGTGAACCAGTGACTGCGACCCAGGATTGTGATATCCCTGATGTGTTCTCTGCATGTGCTGTCACTAGGGCTAAGTCTAAAGTTACTGGTGATTTAGAGGATAATGATGATGATGATGTTATCCTAGCTGACACTTTTCTTGCTAATTTGGACCACTCACCAGATGAGGCAGTACCCCGTAATGTTGATAATTTGTCTCGTCAAGAGTTGGTTGAGTTGCAGGTTGCTGACCCTGAGTTGAAAGGTCTAGCTAACTCTGCTTGCAGTGAGGAAGAGTCAGCTGGTGCTTCTACTTGTTATTATATAAAGTCAGGAGTACTTATGAGAAAGTGGAGACCCCCAACAGCATCAGCCAACTGTGAATGGGAGGTTGTACATCAAGTTGTCATCCCTCGTGTTTATAGGCAGGATATCATTAGAGTGGCTCATGATTCCAGTTTGGCAGGACACCTTGGAGTGAGGAAGACTGTGGCAAGCATTTTGAAACACTTCTACTGGCCATTTATCTTCAGAGATGTTTCCTGGTATTGTAAGTCTTGTCACACCTGTCAATTTGTGGGGACGTGTAATCAGATCGAAAAGGTTACACCTCTAGTTCCCATTCCTCCTTTTGAGGCGCCATTCACCCATGTGTTGGTGGATATTGTGGGTCCTCTTCCTAAGACTTCTTCAGGATTTTCTTATGTGTTGACCCTGATTGATATGGCTACTAGTTATCCTGAAGCCATTCCACTTAGAAATATCTCAGCGAAGAACGTGGTTAAGGAAATGCTAGGGTTCTTCACCAAGTTTCGTCTGCCCAAGGAGGTACAGTCAGACCGGGGAAGTAATTTCATGTCAAATGTTTTCAAGCAGTCTCTGAAAGAGTTGGGCATCACCCAGATCACGTCTTCAGCTTACCATCCCCAGACCCAAGGAGCGTTGGAGAGATATCATCAAACACTCAAATCGATGCTCAGGCAATACTGTTTGGAACATCAGAAAGACTGGGATAAAGGTCTTCCATTCGTTGTATATGCCGCAAGAGAATCTCCAAATGAATCACTGGGCTTCTCACCCTTTGAACTACTGTTTGGCCATGAAGTAAGAGGACCCCTTAAGCTACTCAAGGAATGCTGGCTGTCGGAGGAAGATGACGTCAACCTGCTGGAGTATGTGATGAAGTTCAAAGAACGGCTGTCCACTGCTTTACAGCTGGCAAGAGAGAATTTAGGAGCTGCTCAGGAGAAGATGAAGACTTGGTATGATAAGAAGTCCAGGTTACGCCACTTTCAGCCAGGAGAACAGGTTTTGATTCTGCTACCAGTGCATGGGCAACCTCTTCAAGCCAAGTTTAGTGGTCCTTATTTCTTGGAGAAGAAACTCAGTGATGTCAACTATGTCATCGCCACACCAGATCATAGAAAGAACAAGCAACTTTGTCACATCAACATGCTAAAGTTATATCACGGGCAGGACGAAAATAACCCAGGCTGCACTGTAGCTGTTCCACCGGAGTCTGCAAGTGAAGTTCTTCCACGCAGCATGAGCCTGAGTGATAGTTTGGGGAAGAATCCTGATATCATGAATGATCTCCAGACTAAGCTTTCTCATCTAGCTCCCGAGGAAAGGCAGGAGTTTTCGGCATTACAGCAGGAGTACCTGCAAGTGTTCCGTGCCACTCCAGGAAGAACCACTGTGTTGATGCATGATGTCGATGTTGGAGACGCAAAGCCAATTAAACTGCCTCCTTACCATGTGAACCCAGTGAAAGTTCCTCTCATCCAGAAGGAGCTGGCTACCTGTTGGCCCACAAGATGATTGAGCCCTGTCAGAACGAGTGGAGTTCTCCTGTCACTCTAGTCCCTAAGCCAGGTGGGTCACAGCGGCTTTGCATCGACTACAGACGTGTTAATCAGATAACCAAAACAGACACTTACCCTCTCCCTCGCGTGGAAGATTGCATAGACAAGATCGGAAAGGCTAGGTACATAAGTAAGTTTGATTTGTTAAAGGGATACTGGCAAGTACCTATGACTGAACGTGCTAGGGAGATCTCATGTTTTGTAACACTAGGAAAGACTTTTGCATGTTCTGTAATGCCATATGGTATGAAGAATGCACCAGCCACATTTCAGAAGCTCATGAATGTTGTAACAGAGGGTTTGGCAGGGTGTGTTGTTTATATTGATGATGTATTAATCTTCAGTGACAACTGGAAAGATCACCTATGCCATGTCAGTAAATTTCTTGAGCGTTTGGTTCAGGCTAATCTTGTAGCAATTTATCAAAGTGTGAGTTTGGTCAAGCTAAAGTTCAGTACCTTGGGTACGTAATTCGTGATGGACACGTTGCACCACCAGGAGCTAAGGTTCAGGTTATAAGTGATCTTCCCAGACCTAAAAGTAGGAAAGAGCTACAAAGATTTTTGGGAATGGTAGGTTATTACAGGAGATTTGTTCTTAACTTTTCAATTCTTGTATCACCACTTACAGACCTACTGAAAAAGGGAGCTAAATTTGTCTGGACCGATAACTGTGAATCCTCTTTCAGCAAACTTAAAGGTATCCTATTAAGTCAGCCAGTGCTCGCTACTCCAAATTTTGCTAAGCCTTTGAAGATGGCTGTTGACGCAAGTGATACAGGAGCTGGTGCCGTTTTGCTGCAAGAGGATGATCAGGGTATGGAACACCCTGTATTTTATTACAGTAAAAAGTTCACTCCACCTCAAAAGAACTACTCAACTATTGAGAAAGAGCTTTTGGCCTTGATTTTGGGTTTACAGCATTTTTCATTTTATTTGTGTTCTGGTTTTGATCCCATAGTCATTTATACCGATCATAACCCACTGAAATTCCTTAGCAAGTTTAAAGATAAAAATCAGAGATTGACAAGATGGAGTCTACTTCTTCAAGAGTATTCATTAGACATACAACATGTCAAGGGGAAAGAATATGTTATTGCAGATTGCTTATCTAGACTTCAGACAGATTGTTTTAGAGTAATAAGAAATTTCCTTTGTAAATTTCTTTTTCTTTGTGGGGAGATGTTACATAGCCTATGATTTCGTCATCCTTTGTATAATTCTAACGTACAGTATCCTGCATGTTTGATCACAATTCGCCTCGTGGCTTCCATTGTGACCAGGCTTGCGTGTTCTACCTCACTCCCCCCTTCTTCCCTTATAGTAGAGTAAGTCGTTCTTTCTGTTGTTCAGAGCAGGACTGTCAACTCTTCCTCCCCTGCGCCTTCATTTCCGCGTCCTTCTTGCAAGTTGAATCAAGCTCTGCCGGCCCCTTTATAATGAGCTCAGTCTCTGCATTAATTGCCACTTAGATCTACTCCTCATTTGGTTCACATCTCTGTCCTCCCCTGTATAGTGTATTATCTTTGTGAGTGCTCAGGAAGTCTCCAACCATCTAGCTGCTGTATAATTTGAGTATAAGTGTTGTTACCATTTTTCTTGTACTGTATGGCCTAAGGTGTTAATTCGTAGGCCTGGTAAGGTTTTTGTGATTCATGTGGAGTTTTTGATGTCAGCCATTATTAATAATATTTTGTATCTGTAATAATATATCTTGCATTAACTGAGCATTATCCGGTTTTCTCATTTCTGACTTAGATAAATTTGCTCTTGCTAAATTCATGTTAATAGAGGCTATTGCAGTTAACCATATATTTAACCTGTTTTTGCCATTACATTATCCTTATGAGTCCTGAATGTTTAGTTGTTAGTTTGAGCATTAAACTTTAACTTGTAAGTTTACCTAACTCTTTTGTTTTGAACCTGGAACTTTGCAGGACAGTAGTGATTTTAGTATTCTCACTTGAAGTGTTCATTATCTCTCTCTGTTCCGTAACAATATATATATATATATATATATATATATATATATATATATCCAGGGGAAGGATTCCATTGCTACCTGGTGCATCCCCGGGTGGTGGATAGGGGAAGGCCTTGTAGATATACGAGGTACCATCTTAGGCAGTGCGGACCATGGGACCCCTATAGATATATAGGGCTCCACTGAATATAACGAATAATGTGGCACAAAAATTACATCTCACCAGAAACTATGTGGCAGGGAGGTGAGATTATTTGCCACAATCATCCCAACCAAACATGAGTTCTATTGCAAATGATTTGACGGGCGTTCCTGTTGGATCATCGTCTACTAAAGGTCCAACCGCACTGCCTCCTGTGCTTACGGGCAGTGTGCTACCGAAAGTGAGTAGGCACTGCGTTGGAAAATTAGACTCTTAGATGTTAAACAAACTGAAATCGATGAAGATCTATGCATACAATGTAAGAAGCCTTGCAGAAGATTACAAACGTGATAACCTGATGACTGAACTGGAAAACATTAGTTGGGATATTGTAGATTTGAGTGAGTTTCACAGAAAAGAAGAAAAAGTAATTCAGCTCGAAGACAGCAATCACCTATTTTACTATAGAGGAAAGGAAAATGAAAGAGTTAGTGGTGTAGGATTTCTAATTAACAGAAATCTTGCAGACAACATTGTTAAATTCAGCAGTGTATCTCACAGAGCAGCATTTGTTGTCATTAGACTATGCAAAAAATATACCATGAAAGTCATACAAGTATATGCACCAATTTCTCAACGCCCAGATGAAGAAACAGAAACATTCTATGATGACATCTCCCAGATTTTGGAAGAAGAAAAGACATAATTCATGGGAGACTTCAATGCAAAAGTTGGGAAGTCGGAAAATGGAGAAGCATGTATGGGAAAATTTGGAGTGGGAGAGAGGAATGAAAGAGGAGAAATGCTGGTAAATTTTGCTGAAATGTTTAACATGAGAATAATGAACACATTCTTCCACAAAAGAACAGGAAGAAAGTGGACCTGGAGAAGCCCAAATGGAGAATCAAAGAATGAAATCGACTTCATTATAGCAGATAAGAATAACACGATCACAAATGTCGCAGTTATCAACAAAGTAAATATAGGTAGTGATCGTAGAATGGTGGGTTGCACAGCCAGATTCAATTTCAGAAATGAATGAAAAAAGATGATTAAAGATAAAAAGATATGCCCAGCAATAGTAAATGAAAACATAGCAGCCCTTCAGTTGGAAATAATGAACAGATTTCAGGCTCTAAGTAATGCTGAATGTGACATTGATGAGCTGAATGACGGACTAACAAAAGTGCTAAGAGAATCAGCAGAGGTAGTAGGAAAACCTAAAACAACCAAAGCCAAGAAGTATTCAGAAAAGACACTCGAGCTTATGAAAAAACGAAAGGAAATGAAAGTAAAGACAAAGAAAGACGAAACAGAACGAGCAGAATTAAATAAGCTTATCAACAAAAGACAAAGAGAAGAAAAAAGAAAGAGAAACATGGATCAGATCAAAGAAACCATGAAAAATGGAAAAAAGTCTGAAACAGGTCCGAAGTAAAATGGCACTAGGAAAGCAACAAATGACATTACTGAAAGAAAAAAACGGTGAAATCATCAAATGCAGAGAAAAGATGGTGAAGAGAGTTGAAAAATTTTACAAAGAACTGGATGCATCAAAGACAGTAGTTCCAATAGCTAACTTTTCAGTTGACACAAGTGAAATACCTGAGGTAACACCAGACGAAATAAATAATTGTCTTAAAAATATGAAAAGAGGGAAGGCTCCGGGAGAAGATGGAACAGTAACAGATTTACTGTTGGATGCCGGAGTAGAAGTACAAAATATGCTTGCTCATTTATTTAACCACTGTATAAAACGGGAGAAAATTCTCAAAACAAGGTGTAATGCAATAGTTATTTTACTCTACAAAAAAAGTGACTCAAAAGATCTTAGTAACCATCGACCCTCTAGCTTCATATCAGTCATTTACAAACTCTTCACTAAAGTCCTTACGAACAGAATAACAACAATTTTGGAGGAAAACCAACCTCGTGAACAGGTAGAATTCCAAAGCGGGTATTTGACCATTGATCATCTACATACAATGAATCAGCTAATTGAGAAAACTACAGAATGTAATAAACCATTATGCTTAGGTTTTGTTGATTACGAAAAGGCTTTCGACTCAGTGGAGCACATAGCAATTATAAATTCATTGCGAGAACAAGGAGTGAATGAGAACATTGTAAACCTGTTCGAAAACATAGATAAAGGGGGAACTGCTACAGTTAAATTACATAAGGCCTCAGAGAAAATTAAGATTGAGAAGGGCGTGCGTCAGGGAGATACGATTTCACCTAAATTATTTAGAGCATGCCTAGAAAGTATTTTCAGAAAGCTAGACTGGGCAAACAAAGGAGTGAAAATTGATGGAGAAAAGCTAAACCATTTCAGATTTGCAGATGACATTGTCCTAATCTCAGAAAAAAAGGAGGCATTGCAAGAAATGTTAAATGACCTGAATAGAGAAAGTCTGAACGTAGGACTGAAGGTGAACCAGAGTAAAACTAAAGTAATGTTTAATCCACAAACACCAAAGAGCGTTATCAGAATAAGCGATGAAATTCTTGAAGAAGTTAAGGAGTACAACTACTTGGGACAAATACTAAAATTAACGAAAGATCATGATAGCGAAATAAAACGACGCATTACAATTGGATGGAAAGCTTTCGGTAAACATAGAGACATTATGAAAAGTAGCTTGCCAGTTTGTATGAAACGAAAAGTATATAACGAATGTATAATTCCAGCTACGACGTATGGTTGTGAGACCTGGAAACTGACAAAATCAATGGAAAATAAATTAATCCGTTCTCAGAGAGCAATGGAAAGGTCAGTGTTGGGAATATCTCTAAGAGACAGGAAAAGATCCACTTGAGTGAGAGAGCAGACTAAAGTCAAAGATATTATGGAAGTTACAAAAGAAGAGAAATGGAGGTGGGCAGGCCATATAGCAAGAATAAGGGATAACCGATGGAGTACGAGGCTGACGGACTGGACACCAAGAGAATGTAAGCGTAGCAGAAAAAGGCCAGACAGGAGATGGAGAGATGAGATAGAGAAATTTGCAGGGAAAACGTAGCATAGATTGGCTCAGTCTAGGAATTCGTGGAAAAGGTTGGGGGAGGCCTTTGTTCAGCAGTGGACTAGTTATGGGTGATTATATATATATATATATATATATATATATATATATATATATATATATATATATATATATATATATATATATATATATATATTTCATGTACGACTCTCTTCATTTGATCAAAAGTATCATAAATAACCTTATGAGATATAACATTGGAACTGATAATGAAACTGTAAAGTGACAGTATACTGAAGAGTTTTATGTAAAGGATAAATGAATGAGTATCCATTTGGCACCAAAATTAAGTGACAAACATATATACTGCAATACCTTTGAGAAAATGAGAGTAAGCTTTGCAACCCAGGTACTGAGTAGAGCTGAGTAGAACTGGCATTGAAACACATTCAGCTCTTGGAGCTCTGCCAGTTGAAGCTGCAGCCACAGCAAAATTCATAAAGAAAATGGATATGCTGTTTGACATTTTTAACTGTGGCCACGTAAACCATTACAGAACCAGTAAGTGCACGTTTAATAATTCCAGTTTGTTGCAGTTGGCTGATCTTGATGGTTGGGTAAATCTTGGACAGTGCTAGGAGCGCAAAGGACTTTGCTGGGGACTCAATATATCATCTCTAAAAGGTCTGCGGGAGGACCTGCACGAGAACTATGGTTATCAGTATCTTTTAACAAATCGCTTAAATCAGGATTGCCTAGAAAACCTTTTCAGTATTATCAGGAATTCAGGGGGTAATAGTGGTTTGCCTACTGCACCAAACTTGCCAACCAGCTGAAGAATATTGTCACAAACAGTTTTATGCAAAACACTGCTGGGGGATATTGTGCAGATGACAGTACACAATTTCTACAGTCTCTGGATCCAACATTCACAAAAGAAAGACAGTCACATCTTGGTCCTGTCACAAAGATATCAAATTTGGAGGATGAGATAGAAGGGTCAGTGCATTTATTTGATAAGGAAGTTGACGAGATTATACCCAGCGACGTTGATTTGCAAGCAGTTTCTGTGGAATCCATACCTGTAGGTGAGGAGGAACAACATAGACATTCAGAGTTATGCTCTGCTGAGTGTGCAAACAAGTCTTGGCATGATGGTTCTTACAGAATCACGGTCTCAGAATATTTTGCCTCATTTAATCCATTTGAGACAGAAGATTCCTGAATTACATCTCTTGGACAGTATCTTTCTACCTTCCATCCATGTTGTGACTGTGCAGACGAGTGGCAGTGCAATACTATAAATGAAAATGCACTACAATATTTATCTGGTTACATGTGCCACAGACTTCTCAGAATCCATGACTGCAGTATTTGTAAATTAAACATACAGTACTTGGTAGGTGTAATTTGACATCTTCATCAAATGTATTCCTCAACAGAAAGGGAGGTAATAGATCAGACTTACTATGCACGCCAACAAATTGTTTTATTAACATAGTTAGACAGTGGGAACATATATTTAAAGATAAAGTTAATGAATTAATATATAGGGATGGTGTGAAAGTTTTGCCAAATTATTAAGTCAAGTGCAGACAGTGTCAACATCTCGTGTCCTGGAATAAATGAGAGATTGACTGACATTATTGTAAGGATGAGACTCCACTATCATATTAAATTTTATAACAGGGATATAAGAAGAAAATGTCTGCTTGCATTTGTGCTTGACAGAACCAGATGTACCAGCAGCAGAAAAATGTAAAAAATAATGCGTCTGAAATACTGTATTCTAAGAAAGTGGCTGGTGCCATGAAGAACGCCTTGACAGGAAGTAGAGGTCTGAATGTGGTGGCGGCAAGCTTGCATTATGGAGTTTTAGTGCCTACTCTAACATACGGATGTGAGACTGGTGTGGCATAAAAATAGAAAGTCAAGAGACGTAAGGACAGTGGAAATGGAACTGTTGAGGAATGTGTGTGGACTGCGGAGAGTGGATAGGATAAGGAATTGTGAGTGATGAAAGATGCGGAATAAGGAGGTCTGTATACACCAAAGCTGAAGAGAATGTACTTACATGGTATGAGCACGTAGAGAGTATGGGGGTGAAGAGAATAATGAAAAGGGTATAGCTAAGCGAATTTAAAGATGCAAGGCAGTAGGCCGAGAAGTTGGATATTTATGTTAAATCACCATAGGAAAAAGAGAGCTATAGGAGGTAACGAGGCTAGGGAACAGACAAACAATTGAGCTGGCTAAATAAATTTCGTGCAGAGAGGTGTATGGCAGCTGTTTGGCACCCCGTTTTAACTTGACAGTCATAGTATTGACTCTGTCACATAGGTGTGTGCCAAGCTACATGTGGAGTGTGTTTTGACCTTTCAGATGAAGCCAGGATTCTGGAGGCATGAATGATGAGTGAATGGTGGTGTAGATTATTGAACAGTGCAAACTTGGTTAGTATCTTGTCCTCTCAAATATTTTCTGGGTTTTTGAACCCCTACCTTAACACACCATGGGGAGAGAAAGGAGGTTTGGATGTTTATATTGATGATGATGGTGATGATGATGATAATTATGCTGCTGCTGCTGATGATGATGATGATGATTATCATTCTTATATTATTCCAAGTACATATTGTATATATTTATTTATTTTTCACAGCCCTTTCTTTAACGGGGAGGTACTTATGGAGAACACTGGTATGTATTCACTGTGTTTTATAGGCTATGCGTTCATTAAAAGGTTTTTATGTGTTCTCTGCATGTTAAAAGAGTACAGCGCATGCACTGATTCAAGCCTTTTAAATGCCAAGGCACCTCAGTGTCATTTCATACATGCTGTCTGCTCTTACCTTTCTTTTAGGTATGCATTCTTTTCTCTCTCTTTCTTTTTATTTATTTGATTATTTTGTTTATAATGTAACCATTGATAAGCATATCCTTGACCAGGAATTTCAATGCTTATACTGTATGTTTCCATGGTTTTCTTCTTTTTGCTAACTGGTTATGTTCATGTATGGTGTACGCCATTCTAATGAACTGATCTGAAATGCTTAGTTGTAAAGGTATACAGAGTACATTTACTGTACTGTACAACAGAAGGACACACCTTTTTCAACAAAAAGAGAAATAAAAAAGTGAATTACGTTTTACTTCTTAAACAGTACCAGTCTGTTGTTTTTTTTTGTGTGTTCAAGTATGGTGTATACCAATCTTTTGCTGCTTAGGCATTCCTGGTTTATTCTTTTATATGTTTTCATGTGTGCTTTACACCATTCTGTTTTGCTGCTGAGGCATTCTTGGTTTATTGGCTTTTGTGTGTATTTAGGTGGTGTACACCATTCTAGTTAGCTGCTTAGGCATTCCTGGTTTATTGGCTTCTGTGTGTGTTCATGTATGGTGTACACCACTCTAGTTTGGTGCATCCTGTTTTGCGGGTTTTTTTGCTTTCAGTAGTGAAATACCCGCCGGAACAGCAGAACACCGCCGAAACGTCACGACCCCCACCCCAGGAGGAGATCACGGAGGGGCCTTGAGGGTGCGTGCATCATCCAGGCAGTATGGGCATATGTCCCCTACTACTATGCGCCCTTATTCCCCGCAACAGACCCAGCGGGGACTGTTCAGTGCGAGGGCACTACCCTCCAGCCAAACCAGCCCTCGACAGGTTCGGGGTGGGGCTCAAAGCACAGTCCTGAGCAGCGTCCCTGTGACGGCCTCCAGCTGCAAAACCAGAAGACGGCCTCTAGCCGCTCCTATAATAGTGACGGCCTCCTCCACACACAAAACATGACGGCCTCCAGCCACATATCAAACGTGACAGCCTCCAGCCACACACCAAAAACGTGACAGCCTCAGCCACACAACCATAGAGACAGCCTCCAGCCGCCCAGGTGCAGCTCGACCCCCCCTTTCCTGCAGAAACCAGCGATGGCCTTCAGCTGCGTGTGGGGAGAGACAGGTATGCCCCCTCTCTTTCTGCAGCTGCCCGTGGGAGTACGACACAGGGGACGGCCTCCAGCTGCACCAGCAGGCAGGTGACGGCCTCCGTGTGCACCTTGACTGCATGTCACTTCCCTTGCAGGACACAGGTGATGGTTTCCAGCTGCACCCATGATTAGGCGATGGCCTCTGCCCGCACCTTGCCTATAGTCCTCTTTGGCAGTTGGGCCTCGGTGACGGCCTCAGCTGCACTGGTAGGGAAGGGATGGCCGCTAGTCACCCTCCCCCTGTTGCCTACGGGACCTCGGCAGTGGCTTCCAGCCGCACCAGGGAGAGGCATCACCACCAAAGCCTCTCACCCCCTGTGACTTCCCAAGCGCAGGACACCCTCACTCGGCTCACCCCTCCTGTAACCAAGCAGGATGTTCCTCTGTCCCTCCCTGCCAAGGCAGCCCCAGGAGGAACCTCCCTGCCTACAGGAAGTGTGGTGAGGTCCTGTGCTGTCCCAGGGAGTGTGTGCCATGCAGCCGGTGCCCGTGGGAGATGACCACCTGATGGACTCCTGTCAGAGGAGACGCTGCAGTTTGACCCTGACGGCGGCTAGACGGAAGGGATACCGCAGATGCCGGACTCCCTGAGGCACCCGTACAACCCCTGGGTGCCCCCTCTCCAGCCCCAGGCAATGGCAACCTTCTCCCCAAAGTACGCGCAGACAAGCATGCCTGCTCGTGCTGTTTGGTCCAAGCCCTAAGAACCAGACTACCCCACCAGGCCCCATGAGTAGAGGGTTTCCCATCACGCCCGACCACAGCTCACAGCAGACGACGTCACCTTTGAGGGTCGTCCCATGGCCCTAGAAAGAAGGGACACCAGACAGGATCCCTCCAGTACCTGGCCGTCACCTGGAGATCACCCTGCCCCTGCAGCCTGGCTGGAGTTCCCAGGCCTGCCCAGTGTAATAGTGACTGTCAACCTATAGTGACTGTAGTGCTCGTGATACACATATGTACAGTGCCAAACTAGTACCTTAGTGACTATGTAGTATGCCTACGTGCCTATGTGTGTATCCTGTGTTGTACTAGTGCTTTTACCACTGTGTGATATATGGTTAGACACTTGTTTTCAGATTGATGTCAAAGCCCAAGTAACAAGCTGCGTGAGAATTAATATCCTTCATTGTGCAGTGTCTGTCCAGTGTCCTCTGACTGGCTAGTATTCTGCGTGATACCCACCAACCAGTCGGGACCCCTCTACTTTATCCAACACAGTTGATAGTAAATAGAGTGTCCTGTGTAACTCACATCTGTATTGTACGAAGGTTGTAATTCCGATAATATACGTGTAAGGTTGTTGCCTAGAGTTTTTGTCCTGCTCTTGTCATTGTGGATTCTAGCTCTGATCTTGAAAGAGGACCCCAGCGATATCGCAGGTGTTTCTAGACGAGAAGTCGCCCTTAAAACACCTAACATAACAAGTAGGTTCATGTTTTTGAAACCTAGTGTAGGCCACTATGCCTGCAATGCTTATTTGGGATGCTATATCACACATCAGAGCCATTGTTATGCATAATGCATGTAGTATCCAGGTGGTTGTTGGAAATCCTATTTATATACTGGTGATGGAAAAGGTATGTGCTTAATATGCTGTTTATTGCAGCACACCGGCGGAGATATGAACCTGCTACACGTCAAGTGGCTGGTTGGTGCTACCCGGCAACCTGCCGTAGTACGGTGTAGAATTCTATGAATGAACCTCATCACTTGTAACGGTGATCCCGGTTGGCTGTTTGATTTTGTGGTGTAGTTGTTATACAAGAAAGGAATAATCTTCGACAAATATGTAAGAATATTTATGTGAAATGATTATTTTTACTAGCGTTCCTTACAAGCTTTTTTTCTTGAAGGTGTGATAGAATTTAATTAGAAAGAAAACACCAGATTCGGCAGTATCTTAATCCCAGGCTTACCACACGATATCGTAGGGCCAGCATGAATATAATACTGGTTATTGGAATTCAGTGAAAATGTCTTCCACAATAGGTAGATTAATACATTCTTATTGTTAAAGCACCTAGTGCCATAATACAATGGAGGTAACTAACTGAAATTAAATAGTGACAACTGTTTACCATCTTGCTACTGTATGCCACCTCCACCACAGCAGAGTGGAGGCCCGTCGTGTCAGGGTGACCAACTGTTCCATCCTATATCACCTAGGCATACGATACACTTCTATATTAAAACGAAATTCATTAGTTAGCGACCTCATTATGTTTCCCATAATACAGGCAGTGTTACTATGAGGTGTAAGGGCCAAGGCTAGCAGATCAAACCCTGCTTGAGCCCTCTATGAAAGTGATACATCTTCATGCATTATTACTAGTATAGCCTGTTTGATATTTAACAAAGAATATTTGGTGGAAAATAATGTTAATAATTCTCCAAATGATAGAATATAAACACTAAGTTAGCACTTTCTCTCACATGTATCGGATGAAAGCTGTGTAAAGAGAACACTAAAGTGATTGTTTCATCAACCTGCAACCCTTCACCTTAAAACTTGTCACACTAAAATAAATTCGAGATATGATTCCCATATATGTGGTTCATGATACCTTTAGCTACTGGTGAACCAAATTTTCATATCCATTGATATCACTCCCATTCACATATTTTGTAAAGCATCAGAATCGGAATCAATAACACCAACTGCCTAACCATCGACGTGTGCTCCCTCGTTAACTCAGTTCATACTCACCAAAAACACTCATTCCATCGTCATGCTTTCCATTCTTGCTAATACACGTAATGGTATCTCTTAATCATGTTATACACGCTACGTGAAAAAATCCTTAAGGATATAATTATGCTTAACACTAGCAAGTATTGTCATATATGCCTCCCCTGATATTTAGTATGGTGCAGACACAGAGGCAAGCTATTCTTCCCAACACACAGATTAAAATATAAATGGCTATCATCCTTGCATCTTGAGACAAGGGTCAGACCATGATAAGACTAATATAATAACATATGGTTATATAAGCTACCTATCATGGGTTTATAGGGAGAGTTAGTGGTGAGACAATCAGGATTTCAAGAAGTCGTAGTGGTGGGAGGTAATAAGAAGGGTAGGCATGACAGAGGTGACAACTGTGGAATGTGGGAGAGATGGGTGATAAAATGCGAGTAGTGTGAGTGACTAATATTATGATAAGATGCTATGGAATCGCTGTTGCTACGGTTGTGTCCATTGTGCAAAAAGCAAATGATAACGAAAACATTTGCTCCTTGATTTTTTCCAGCTACTAGCCCATGCAGATAGAGCAAACATGCACACCAGTTACAAAATGTTTATGGTCATGAAGATACAACAAAATCGTGTGGCACGTCATACTTAGGATACGGGACAGCCATAGAAGCAGGCACAGAGAGGGAGGAAATAATTTATGACAGCAAATTGATAAAGTGGGAAATGTGGGATGTTAATCCGGATGTTTGACAATTAGGCAGTTGGCGTTGTTAACGATTTTGATGATTTATCAATATGAATGGGAGTGATATCAATGGATATGAAAATTTGGTTCACCAGCAGCTAAAGATATCATGAACCACATATATGAGAATCATATCTCGAATTTATTTTAGTGTGACAAGTTTTAAGGTGAAGGGTTGCAGGTTGATAAAACAATCACTTTAGTGTTCTCTTTACACAGCTTTCATCCGATACATGTGAGAGAAAGTAATAACTTAGTGTTTATATTCTATCATTTGGAGAATTATTAATATTATTTTTCACCAAATATTCTTTGTTAAATATCAAACAGGCTATACTAGTAATAATGCATGGAGATGTATCACTTTCATAGAGGGCTCAAGCAGGGTTTGATCTGCTAGTCTTGGCCCTTACACCTCATAGTAACATTTCCTGTATTATGGGAAACATAATGAGGTCGCTAACTAATGAATTTCGTTTTAATATAGAAGTGTATCGTATGCCTAGGTGATATGGGATGGAACAGTTGGTCACCCTGACACGACGGGCCTCCACCCTGCTGTAGTGGAGGTGGCATACAGTAGCAAGATGGTAAACAGTTGTCACTATTTAATTTCAGTTAGTTACCTCCATTGTATTATGGCACCAGGTGCTTTAACAATAAGAATGTATTAATCTACCTATTGTGGAAGACATTTTCACTGAATTCCAATAACCAGTATTATATTCATGCTGGCCCACGATATCGTGTGGTAAGCCTACGATTAAGATACTGCCGAATCTGGTGTTTTCTTTCTAATTAAATTCTATCACACCTTCAAGAAAAAAAGCTTGTAAGGAACGCTAGTAAAAATAATAATTTCACATAAATATTCTTACATATTTGTCGAAGATTATTCCTTTTTTGCAAAACAACTACACCACAAAATCAAGCAGCCAACCGGGATCACCGTTACAAGTGTTGAGGTTCATTCATAGAATTCTACACTGTACTACGGCAGGTTGCCGGGTAGCGCCAACCAACCACTTGACGTGTAGCAGGTTCATATCTCCGCGAGTGTACATTAACCCTTACACCGCGGGCTTGTTTACCAATGACTTGCGTGTCCCACGGGGTTATTTGGGCTCCGACAGACTCTCAAAAAATATTTGCCAAAAATCGGTTATTAGTCCTAGAATAATAAAATTATAAATGATTATGGCACATACCTTCAGCTTTCTCCTGGAATGATTGTTGAGCCTTCGTCGGTTACCGTAGGACTTGTGGAGACCTCTGAAGTAGGGTAACTAAGTCTCCACTTTACACTTCCCGACAACCCGTAATATGATTACCACAGCCAGATACAAACACTATAAACACTATTCTACAATTTTCAAGTAGTTTGGGATCCATACTAAAAAAAAAAAAACACTGTGAAAGCAATGGAAATTACGAGCGCGTCTGATCGTCGCACTTGCGCTAGTTCGCTCTAGGCACTCTGTCATTTATTATTCATAAAACCCCTCACACTTTATATTTCTATTACTATATCACACTTATATATATCTGGAGTCTTTCTCCATAAGTTTCCTTCAGTCATATTAGTTTATTGTCACTGAAGTCATTCAATTTTTCAGTCAGTAAAATACGTAGAGAGCCACGGATTCACTCTCACTGTTATAACATAAAGTATTTGTACTCATATTCTTATATTACTAATTACCTACATTACTATTTACATTTTCTATTCTATTTTCAATATTTACCCTGCTATTTTACTTACACTATGTTATTCACTGTCACTTTCAGTAAGATAAAACTATAATACACTGTTCAATCATTGCTTTCACCTGCTATTTACACATTATTTACACATTATTTACTCATTATTTCCAAATAATTCTGCTTCCACACTTGCACTGTTAGAACTGCTTCTGGCTGTGATAATCGAAGAAGCAGGTAACACAGAGGGGAACCTGGCACTCAGCGTACTGCCAAGAGGTGCGTTTATGCTCAGGTGTGCGGCGTGTGGTATGCGCACATACCTGACACCTGCGAACTGTAGCCTTCCTTTTCCCTGTGGCAGGCATTAGCTCAAGTCTGTGCCGATCCATATACGCCCTCTGCTCAAGTCGGTCGGGAGTAACTGGATGGCGCCTTGGAGTTGCTGCTTGCACCCTACCATATCTTTCCAGCAGCTGCTGTACACAAGTCCTGGCGAACAACCTCAGGGAGAAGGACTTGGGTGGCTTTACCTTCATCTTGTACAGGATGAAGGCGTTCAGCATCGTCATATCTGAGATGCAGAAAAACTTTCCTGTACCACCTAGTATTCTTCCTGAGGCAGTCGATCTCACCAATCATCATGTCGGACTTGTCCACCAGCTGCATGTTGATATTATAGTCCAACACAGCATCAGGTTTCATCACAGGTTCGCCTGTCCTACAGTCGACCTTCCCACTGTCTCTCATCTCCCCCTTATGTACGGTGGTGAGCATGTGCACGACTCTCTTGTCATGCCACCGTATTGCCAGCATCTTCTCACACTTACGTAGGTGCACGTCTCCTCGCTGCAAGGTTCCTGCCTCTGGGAATTTGGGGAAGTTGGCACGATTACTTTTCACAGTGCTGCAGGAGCCAAAGCCGTGCTCAGAAAGGTATTTGGCAAGTTTCGGTGCTGTATAGTAGTTGTCTGTATACAGCACATGATTCCCACCAAAATACTTTTCTAGGAGCACTTTCACTACACAGCCTGAGAAGCCAAGGGGGTGAGTTTTATCGAGATCGACAGTGCTGTCTGAATATATGACGAAATCAAGGATGTACCCCGTCTTACAGTCGCACAGTACAAAGAACTTAATTCCAGAGCGATGGCGTTTGCTTGGAATGTACTGAACAAACCGAAGACGTCCTCTGAACAAAGCCAAGGATTCATCAATGACAACCTTCTGAAATGGGTAGAAGAATGACATGAACTTATCCTTCATTCTGCTCAGAATCTCCCGGATCTTCCAGAGTGGGTCAGTTTGGGAAGGTACATCATTGTCGGCAAAGTGCAGGTTTCCCATGATGTTCCGGAAGCGATCTCTGGCCATGTACTTATTGTAGGTGGGTGAGGGTAGTAAGGGGTCCATGGACCAGTATTCTTCCAACTCATGCTTCTTGGAGTGTGGCATAAGAAGCATGAGGGCAAAGAACACATACACCTCCTGCACTCCCAGCATGGACCACTGTTGCATCTTGGCTGCACCTGTACCACTAGCAGCACATTGTGATTCGTACCTGTTGGTCTCATCACATATGTGCTGCATGACTTCGTCATCTAGGAAGGCCAAAAGGTAGTCGACACACTCAGCATTTTCGTCCACAGTGAAGGCAGGCTGAACTCCTGAGGAGCTCTCATCGAAAACAAGATTTTCGGGGACAAAATCTGACCCTTCCGTCCACGCGAAGGCGTCCAGGATTCCCTGTCGTGGCGGTGGAGGGCAGATGGTGGTGGTGGTGGTGGAGGTTGGCTGTGAGGGAGGCTTATCTCTGTCAAGGTCACTCTCACTGACCCTAGGTTGCCGTACAGCACTAGCAGCCCTTAACCTACCAGCTACACTACTTTTCACTCTCTTAGATCTACCTCTACCTCTACGGCCTGCCTTCACTGTTGATGCTGGTAGTGACTCCGACGACGAAGACTCCGGAGATAACTGAGCCGACGATGATGACGAGATAAGTAAAGCGGGGCTTGGAGAACGGGGAGGTGAATGCACTCGTGACTCATGGCGGGCTGGGTCACGTGGGGGCATTGTTCTGGGGCTAACACGCCGCCTTTTCATTCCCTTCCCAAATTCTTGTCCTTCCTGCACTAAAGGCTCCTTTCCCTTGGAGCTAGACACTGATTCACTTGTTGAAGCACTTGTTGTCGCTGTTTCTGGCGCGATAACCTCACCCGGCTCATCACATGATTCACCCGAATCGTCATAGTCACTGTCCATTATTATCATGGACAATTCTGCAAGTTCTCGTGCCACTGCAGAGTCACTGAGGCCTTTCCTGCTTGCCTCAACACTTTTCTTTGGAGTAGAGGTCATGGGGCCCTTTGCAATGGGCGCAGAAGCGGCAGGAATGGCGGGGCGCGAGTGTGACATGTTTTCTCTACAGTGGAGGACAAGGAACTAAATGCTGTGGCTTATCTGAGAAGGGAAGGGTTGACAATGACACTTTAGGCTGACTGCTGCTAACTTACAGGCTAATTTTTTATAGGTAGAAAATCTCGGCAGTAAATAAAGAAATAGGTAGTTCCAGGTGAATGTAAATGTCAGTTAGGATTCTCCCTTCCTTTCTGATATATATTTTTATTACAGACATCGATTACAAGGCATAAATCAAAGGGGAAATTACCGTGGAAATGTAGCGAATGAATGCACATGAGGTTTTGTCAGGTGATAATTAGCCAATTTCTGGAGTATAACACTATCACTTACCTGTTTTTTTTTTTGGTATATATTATTTGGTATAAATATAGGGCATAGGGCTTATTTCAATGGATGAAATCTGTGGAAAAATCAGGAGGAAATTTCCGTAGCGCAGCGCGGCGTGGGAGGTGAGAGCAGAGGGTAATGGAGGGCAGGTAGGGAGGGGAGTCACGAAGGGGGTAAAATAGCTAAAATGTCAACAATGGATGGGAGTACAGATGAGATTTGGAGTGCTGACTAGTGTTGGACATTGGCAGTACTGATAGATGATACAAGCCACCACTTGAGAGCCCGGGATAATTCAAAATAACACAGAATCACAAAAGTGATGCCCCGCGGTATGATCCATTGTGGCCGAGCGTCACGAAAGTGATGCCCCGCGGTTAAGGGGTTAATAAATGAGTGCCTTTTGTTGTTGGTTTCAGTATTCATGATATAATAATTCTGAAATATCTATCTATCTATCTATCTATCTATATACCTAGGCTGCTTCCTCCAAGGAAAGGGAGGTAGCCGAGACAGGACGACACACTCTCCATTTACTCATCCATTCAAATACATTCATTCACACCTTAGCCCCAAAGGGAAGAACGGACAGATCCTCACCACACCACACCACACAAGGGTCAACTGTGCAATGCAATCAGTGACATCCGCTGCAGGGCCCGACAGCAGAACTGGTTTACCCCTGCCACATCATAACAGACCCATCCCCTTACTCGCACCTGACCTGACTAGCTGATCAGACCAAATGCGGGAGAATATCCCCTCAGGGCTGCGTCATCACTTATTCACAATTTCTCTCCATTTATTTCTGTCACGCACAGCCACTCTTCCTTGCTCTACAGACATCCCTCTCGCATGCAGCGCTCTCTTCACACTGTCCATCCATCCTATTCGTGGTATTCCTCTCAGCCTTACACCTCTCACATCAGATCTAGTTATCTTTTTCACCAATCACTCATTATCCATTCTCTCCATATGCCCAAACCATCGCAACACCCTCTGCTCAACTCTACCAGCCATCACCCGAACAACTCCAGTTCTCCTTCGTACTTCATCATTTCGCACCCGATCCATACGCGTCACTCCACACATACTCCTCAGACACCTCATCTCCATTACATTCAAACTTTTCCTCTCTGCTACACCCATATTCCATGTTTCAGCCCCATATAATGCAGTCGGTACCACAACACTCTCATACAGCCTTCTCTTTACATCCATTCTAAGCGAACGACATTTAAACACTTTTTTCATTCCTCCCCGCACCTTTCCTACTTCATTTATTCTAAACTTCACTTTTGCATCTATTCTTCCATCCACAGCAACATGTGACCCTAGATATTGAAAACAATCTACCTCCTCAAGCAACTCACCATTCAAAACTATATTCATCCCCCTGCCATCTATCAACCTCGTACACTTCATCACTTTACTCTTATTCTCATTTACTTTCAAATTACTCCTTTCGCACACCCTTCCAAACTCCTCTACCAACCGTCTCAATCTTTCCTCTGAATCAGTCACCAGTGCAGTATCATCTGCAAACAGCAGCTGCTTCAGATTCCAATCTCCACCATCAACATTTACCAGACTCAGACCACCTAAAACTCTTGCATTCACCTCCCTTACAACACCATCCATGTAAATATTAAACAACCAAGGCGACATCACACATCCCTGTCGCAGCCCCACTCTTACGGGAAACCAATCACTCACAGCATTTCCTACTCTTACAGATGCTCTACTATTTACATAAAAACTTTTCACCCCTTTTAGTAACCTACCATCAAGTCCATACAATCTTAAAACAGTCCACAAAGCCTCCCTATCAATTCTATCATACGCTTTCTCTAAATCCATAAATGCCCAAAACATATCCTTGCCTTTCGCTAAATACTTTTCACACACTTGTCTCACAGCAAACACCTGATCAACGCATCCCCTCTCTCTCCTAAAGCCACACTGCTCATCACTAATCACTCCCTCTGTACCCTCTCTAACTCTCATAATTAACACTCTACCATACACCTTACCTACAACACTCAACAGACTTATACCCCTAAAGCTAGTACATTCATACTTATCACCTTTGCCTTTATACAACGGGACCACACAAGCACTTGCCCAGTCAATTGGCACCATACCTTTCTCGAAGCACACATTCAACAATCTTACTAACCAGTCAACAATAGTCTCTCCACCACCCTTCAGGCATTCCACAGCACACCCATCCATACCTGCAGCATTCCCTGTTTTCATCTCGTTTACTGCCTTCTCCACTTCCTCCTTCGTGATCAAAGAATCATTCAACTCTCCCAACACATTTATTCCTTGCACCCTTCCATCCGGCACAATCTCAGCCACCCTTTCCTCCTCTACATTTAACAATCTTTCAAAATACTCTGCCCATCTCTTCCTTACTGCATCCATCTCAATTAACATCCTTCCATCCTCTGCTTTTACTCGTTCTTCCTTCCCAGACTCTCCCTTTCACACCCTTTTCACCTCCTTCCAAAACATTCTGAAATATATGAAAGAGAAAGTAAATTACGAGCAAGAGAAAAATATGTAATACACTGAATGAAAGAAAAATTAATTATAAAAATTATTGAGCAACCACATACAGGGTAATACACGGAGAATAGACATTACTGTAGTGATCCAAATATCGTTTAATAACACCAGGATGGTAAAAATAAAAAAAAATACATGTACTGTTATTAACAGGTAAACGATAGAATGGAAGAAAAGCATATAGGTTAAATTTCCAATACATCAACTGAATGGGGAATTATAGAAACCTTGTACTGTTATTGACTATATATGTACTGGGAGAAAAATTAAAGGAGAAAAACGTCGCTACTTTATAACACAAGGATGAGAGAAACAAAATACTGTCCTTTTTGTGTATTAAAGATTTATAATAGTTACCAATGAAGAATAAGGTTATGCATAAGGACTGTAGAGGGAGTGAGAGTCGGCCACAAAGTTGCCAACACATATATTGGTCAACTAATTTTCTACTGGTTGCAGCAGTCACTTTCCTATCATCGTGTATATAGTCAATGATTACAAGTCTCGCTGCATGTTTATTCAGAAACGCCTATCACGTAGTTTTCTAGCAGAAATGCTGCATCTGGCAAATGCTGAAGTGAACGTACCTTATGTTACTGATGAAAAAAGTCTAATTTTCAAAACCGGAAACATGAGAAGACGAAACCGCCCACCGAAATCGCGAGCGCTGAATGAGGCAGCTCGTGGTGTGTGAGGTCGGTGCAAATGATCTTAAATTGTTCCGTATGTATATTTTGCGTTCAGCCGGCTTTATATTGGTTTTGTATATAGATATATAAATTTAAATTTTTCACATATTGAAACAGTAAAGAAAGAGTTGGAGTCAGAGTGAATAATTGGGGTTGGAGCTAAGAAAAATGTTCGTCCCAGAAATCAGACGGTATGCTAATGTTTCCACGCCAGCTAGGTAGCAGACAACACTCTGAGTCTCTCAAGGCGCAATTCCACCGGGGCAACATTTTGGCAACATGTGGCATGCTACATTGTCGCATAGGCCAAGTGTGTTCCAACCAGTTGAACACAAGCCAACATGTAGCGTGCGACTGTGTGGCGTGCAACAGGTGGCAACAAGTTGCCCATAGAACGTGACGCATGCGACAAGATTTAGCCTGTTGCCTAGTGTTGCCCACACTCCCACCAGTCGAGGGAAGGATTCCATGTTGAAAGCAACAGGATGAACTGGTCTCAAGAATAAAACCTTAGAATTTTTAGAATAATATAGAAAACTTGTGGTTCTATGGGATATACGCTTGGAACAATACAAGAATAACCAGGATACACTAGATGCACTGCGGGGATTAGCCAAGCACACACACACACACACACACACACTCTCTCTCTCTCTCTCTCTCCGCCAGTCCTAATACTGTGCCAACACTATGCCGCTACATTATTCTCTCTATCTTGTCTCTTGTTATGCTAAGATATAGTACTTCAGAAAATTTTTGCATTCGTGCCTTCCTCTTGACGGCAGGCACGCAGCACCCTTCTTTCTATACATTCAAGGCCCTCTCCCACTTCGGCGTAAATAGGCACGATGAAGCCACGATGAAAATCGTGGCTGAAGTCGGTGATGTGTCGACGATTCTGACCAAGAATCGTGGTGTCGGCGTAATACTGGCGACACCAGTACGACAAAACGCCGAAACCTCGGCGGAGTATACGATATAACTGGCGACTAGTAGCCGACATATCACTGATATGTCGGCGTAATGCACAAGCATTATTCTAAATTCAAATTTTAACTTTTTTTTTTATGGCGACTCAATGGCGATAAAGGTACAACAGCGGCGTGCTGTCGACGATGTATCGTCGATGTGTCAGCGAATGCATCGCACGCACCTTGCAGACAAAACGCCGAGGCCATCGCAGGTGCCTCGCCGTCATCGGCGTATTTAAGGCGATTAATCGACGGTTCATCCGCAAAATGTTGGCGATATAACACCGACATTCATAAGATGAAATATTACTGTCGCACAACCCGGTACATATCGTACGGTTTACGTAGGCTATGTCGTATTAACCTCACCGATGCATCGCCGATACATTGCCGACGCTTCGCCGTATGACCGTATGACATTTCAACGTTTTTTTTCACCACCGACGCCTCGCCGATGTCGGCGATCATACGCGGTTTATACGCAGGGTAATCGCCGACGTTGCCGAGGCGTCGCCTTGTTGTTTACGACTAATCTGCGAAATTTTACAAAATCGTGGAGGGCCACGACGTTTTTATGCAGCATGAAAACGTCGTGGTCCCCCACGACAAATTTCAACCTTGTGCGACGTATTGGCGCCATGCCACGAATGGACAAGATATTGATGACGAATACCCACGATTAGGGATTTTTGACACATCGTGACTTTATCTTCCACACTTTCGCCGAAGTGGGAGAGGGCCTTCACACCTTTTATACGTTATTCTGTAGTGTGTGTGTGTGTGTGTGTGTGTGTGTGTGTGTGTGTGTTTTACACGGTATCTACTTATGTTTTTTTGTTAAGCTCTGTCTATCTACATATCTGTCTGTCTGTCTGTTATATCATGTTGACAACTGACTCGGTTTTTGTTGAATCGGTGGAAAAGGTTTTGTGGTATTCAACATAAACATTGGCATGTAGCATGCTACATGAAGCAACAATGTTGACTTGTCACAGTCAACATGTCTCCTGGTTGAACGCCGCATTCAACATACATGTTGAAAGCCAGGCAAATCGCATACTACATGTTGCCTGTGTTGACCCGGTGGAATCGCGCCTTGAGTCGTGGGACGAGAGTATCATTACATATGATCTTCACCTGAGGTATCCTAGAATCTTGTAATCAAATTGCTTTATGTTAGTTTTGTATATACTGCGGATAATGGATATGAAATTTTCATTTCATTCAAATAATGAGAACAGGAAGATCGTTTGAGTGAGTTAAGAACAAGGTTGGTCCCAAAATTAGACAGTATGCTAATGTGGAAAATATTTTCCCCCAGAGCAGTTGCGCTTTTTAGTTTTTAAAATGGTCACCCCTGGTCAAAAGCAGAGGAAAACCTAAAGATCATAAATAACTAATCACGAGGTTTTATAACCCAGAGATTACATTCTCTTTAAAAATTCTTATTATTAATAAATTAAATCCTACTGCGTTTAACCCTTGTGGACAACTATATTGTAAATACATGTAATTACTTGGAAAGTTCCATTGACCTAAACTGCGTCTGCGTGGTATATGACGTGTCCTGGGAATGAAAAGCCCTCACATGAAAAGCAGATGTGGGTTTAACATATTTACGGAGATAAAGGGAAATTTGGCTTGGCTTCAGTATAATTAAAACTAAGACGTTAGATTCGCCTTGTATATACCATGATGTAATCTAACTGTATTTACCACTGTAATTAATTACCGGTAATAGTTGGCACCTCTTCAAATCCTATGAGGAAGAAGAAGCTTGCCATGTTAGTCACTCTGCTCCTAGATGTGGTTAAAGTAGCAAGTTGTAAATACGCACTTCAAGGACGCTTGGAAGCCCAGGCAACCGACCTAAACATCAGGCTCGTCGTCATCTGTTGTCCTGCTCTTTCTAGCTAAGTAACCTTTACGAATTGGCCAGTTCAATGGGGAATTAGCTAGGAGATAGGAGAGTAATAACTAGATGAGTTGAAACATCAATGACACCTAATCCTCCTAAGAGACTTATGTGAATTTACCTAAGGTCGTGTTAGAGTAACGCTCGTCAGACAAAGGAGTGTAAAATTATTTCCTGACATATTTTTTGGTGCCCCTGAGAGTGAGGATAACCGATGTGTACTGAAGCATCGCATGTTTTTAAGGTTGCGATCGTTGGGCATAGCCTACTACCACGTTCAGTACAAGTGGATGAAATGGAAGTACGTATATACAGGGCTCCGGGTGGAAGAGCAAGTTCCTTTTCCGATGATGAAAGGCTAAACGCCGTATTAGATTGGGAGCTTGACCACACTATCCTTTTCCTGGTAGGAAATGATATTCATGAAGATGTGAAAGTTAATGAAATTGTGGGAATCATTCTTGCCATGGTAAGGGTCATAGAAGGTTCATGTAAATCCTGGATAACCATAACCCTTCTTGAGCCTAGAAACCTTCCATATGGTTCACCAGTTTGCTATGGTACGTATAAATTAATTAGCAGAGCCGTGAACAGGAACTTGCAAAGAATTAGGAAGGGGAAGGATTTTATCTACTTTAATGCAAAGCCTTTCCAAGCAACACTAAAGGCCGATGGTATACATTGGAATCAGCATGACAGAGAAGCGATTTTGCAGAAATTTATAAATAACATAGAGTTGAAGAAAGGGCAGTTCTATGCTATACAAGGTATGGGTGGGCCCATGGTATACTAGGAGATAAATATTTCTGAGCTTAGGGAATATGGGTTATTTGGAGATTGAGTGTGAGAATAAGATAAAACTCTATAGGTTTAACAACCCAGGGGGAATAGAGTTGATATTGTGGACCTAATCCCTACTGTACACTCTTCAAAATTTAAAATAATTAGATTACTGAGCTTGGGTAATTTTGTAGTTGAAATTAATGGTTAATTTATTAAATTAGAAATCAGTCAACATGTCTATTTTCTTGTTAAAGAGATCTTCTAACAGTATGGCAGGATGGGTAACAAGAGCCATAAATGACTGCAAACAATCGTTAGAAGAAACACCTCTGTCCAGGGAGAAATTAAATAGTCTCCTGAATATAAAAGACCGATGGATTAAGTATGAAGAAGGTTACGTAAATTTAGAAGCGGCCATATTAAAAGCTGATGATAAAGATCTCTTAGAGTCAGACACTCCAAAATTTGAAGGTAAATTAGAAGAATATTTAACCATAGAGAAGTTACTAGACTCAAAATTGGCTGAGACTGCCGCGGAAATACAAGCTGTGGAACAGCGGAGTAAAGCTGTGCTACCGCAAATTACGCTTCTGGAGTTTGATGGGGAGCAAAATTGGAAATTCTTTTGGAATTAATTCAAATACTTAGTTCATGCTAGAACTGATCTCCCTAATGTGAGCAGACTCAAATATCTGTTAGGACAGGTCAAGGGAACGCCTTATAAGCTGATAAAAGAATTACAAGTGGAAGAAAACAACTATGATGTGGCCTTGACTATCCTTAGTCAAAACTACGAAGACAGGGAGCAGGTTATCACCCATTTACTGAAGGCTGTATTTGATTTACTTATACTAAACATGATTCTGATTCCTTGCAAAATTTAGGAATTTCAATGTGTTGTAATTTAAAGGCTTTAGGTACTTACGAAGATAGTAAGGCTGCAGATTGGGTGCTTTCTAGAACTGTGTCCTCGAAGCTTCCACCAAGAACTAAGGGTGCCTTGTATGGTAGGTACAAAATGATAATTTCTCCTGTGAGGAGATTAAAGAAGGCTTAATGCAAGTCTGTAAACATTTGCAAGGAACAGTAAAGCCTGCTGAGACTAAACAGAAGACTGAAATAAAGAAAAAACCCACTAATCAATTGGTTGGGACACCTAAGTCAGAGAAGGCTAAATCTGTGCCTAAAAAATAGATAGGTACTTTCTCTGGTAAATTACCATTATGCTGGGAATCGAACCAAGGACTCTCAGGTGAGAGCCAGGCAGCATACCACTACACCACTACCAGGTAAAAGTAAACTCACGTTGTCACAATCTTGTAACCAACGTCCCTCCGCCCCCACAGTGGGCATCAAGAGGATGAGTTAACCCCCTGGCACTCGGGCAAGTAGATGCTTTTAAAATATCCGAAGCATTTACGGCAAGTCAGAATAAAGAGAGAATTCTGACTTGCCGTAAGTGCTTGGGATAGATTAAAAGCATCTACTTGCCCGAGTGCCAGGGGGTTAACTCATCCTCTTGATGCCCACAGTGGGGGCGGAGGGACGTTGGTTACAAGATTGTGACAACGTGAGTTTACTTTTACCTGGTCGTGGTGTAGTGGTATGCTGCCTGGCTCTCACCTGAGAGTCCCTGGTTCGATTTCCAGCATATTGGTAATTTACTAGATGATTTTTCCTGTATACAGTACAGGTTTCTCTCTTCATAGGTACTTTCCTTAACTCTTTAAAGGCTGAGGATAAATATTAAAGATAAGGAATAGAGAAGCTGATGAAAACAAGGAAGTAAAACTTCCATGGTAAGGGACAGGAAAGTTTATGCATTTTGTGGTGAGCAACATTCCAGTGCATCTTGTCAACATTATCCTGATTATGCTTCTGGAGTAGGAAAGCTTCAGGAACTTTGGTGTTGTATAATCTGTATGAAATCGGAACATATTTCCGCAGACTGCAAGACAAAATTAAATCTTACTTTCAAATGTAAAAGTGATCAACATCATAGTGCTTTAAGCCCAAGGATGAAAAATGAGGTTCCTAAACCTGCAAGTGTCAATATGAAAATTCCTAAGGGGAATACTCCAGTAGTAATGCCAGCTGCAGTTCCAATAGCAGGTGTGAAGGTAGTGATTGAGAACAGAAACCTATTAGCATGTACTCTTTTTGATATGGGTGCTCAGAAAACCTTCATTTATGCGGAGATTGTGAAGAAATTAAGGTTACCTATTATTGGCAAGGTAAATCTAGCCATTACAGGATTCTTTACCACTAAGGAAGCTTAGTCTTTTGATTTAGTTAGACCTGTAATACAACCAGGCAGATATAAATGCCGTATAACAGCAGCTGTACTGGATAATATGGAGACAAGTATATATATATAAAAGGAATGAAAGAAACCTTTAATCATCTACAAACCTCAGGGATAACGTTGGCTAAACGGAATGTGGAATCAGATACTGTGGGTCCCATAAAAATCATAATTGGTTCGGGTTACTGTGGAAGATTCCTACATAGGACTTTCAAGAAGAATACGGTACAGTTGTTCAAGAGTCCAGGAGGTAACCTTATTATGGGTCAGTTGCCTTTTCCAAAACAAGCTAAAGGAGAGGCTAAACTAGTAGACTCAGTCTTCGTTACCCCCAGACAGTTACCGATGGTAACTAAAATAGGTGCAGAACTAGAATCTACTGAGATAAATGACTTGCTTAATGAAAATATTGAACCTGTACACAAATTATGGGATCTAGACAGTGTAGGAATACACTCTGAGGAACCAACCCCTGAAGATAAAATCATTTTTGGATTTGAATAGCCAATCAGTGGAATTTAAGGATGGACAGTATTGGGTAGGATTACCATGGAAACTAAACCAGACAGAGTTACCAACAAATTACCAAGCAGCTAAAGCTCAGTTAAATAGTCTTCTAAGAAAGTTGAGAGATAAACCAGAACATCTAACCATATATGATAATATTATAAAGGATCAGTTAAGAATAAATTTATAGAAGAGGTAAAATTCCCTGTTAACCACAAGGAGGGACATCATTTAGCACATCATGCTGCAAGCAAAGATTCAGTAACTACTCCAATAAGGATGGTATTCAATTGTAGTAGTAAAGCGTCCAAGGGATCAGCTAGCTTGAACGATTGCCTATACTCCGGAGCTACACTAACAGAGAAGCTAGGGAATGTGTTATTAAGATTCAGAGAGAAATTTTATGCTTACATAGCAGACATTAGCAAGGCCTTGCTCAGAATAGGACTGAGAGAGGAGGATAGGAAATTTACAAAATTCCTCCGGCCTCAAGACCCTGAAAATGAGGATAGTCCATTGTAAACTTTGTTTCCGATCGGTGCTCTTTGGCTCTTGTGCTAGTCCTTTCCTACTTTGCAACACTTTAAAGCATCATTTTGCAAATGCCAAATGCCCAGAAATACGGCATGGTTTTTACATGGATAATTTGCAAGGTGTTGCTGATATAGAGTCGGCATCAAGAGGTCCTTGTTAAGTCAGGTGTCCATGTTATTTGACCCATTAGGATGGTCAGTCCTGTAGTTATTAGGGGCATATGTTTAGTGCAGGAGGCTTGGCGAGAAAGGTTAGACTGGGACACTGAATTAGGTGAGACGTATGTGGAACAATGGGAACAGATTAGAAAGGAGTTTGAAACCACATCATGCATATGTATTGCCAGGAAAATAAACAGTAATGAGAAGTCACACTTACATTTTGTAATGCTTCTCAAAGGGCCTATGGAGCAGTAGCTTATTGCGCAACAGGAGAGGATAGTAAGATTATTATGTCTAAAGCCAAAGTTATCTCACTATAGGAAGAACCCTACCTCAAATGGACTTGGCATCCATAGAAGTAGGAAATAAATTGGCCAGGTATTTGACCACAACTCTTGATACTCAGTTTGAGGATATCTATATATGGACTGACAGTGAGATTTGTCTTTACTGGATAGGGAAGGAAAACAGTAAAATTCTTTTTGTCCGCAACAGAGTGAAGACTATTAAAGAGGTGTCTTCGAAATTTAAATTCATGCATGTATCCTCTAAACAAAACCCAGTTGATCTGCTCTCGAGAAGTTCAACTGTAAAGAGACTGATCAAAGATAACGTGTGGTTTTAAGGTCCTAAATGGTTACTCACTAAAGATTGGCCTGAGCAGAAACAGTATAGTACTGCAGAGATTGGTGTAGTAAACTTGGATCCTGTAGTACCTGAGCCAGAAGCAATCGACATTAGCAGATCCTCATCAGTAAGACAACTTATTAACACTACTAAATTAGTTGTTAAATTTTTTAATAAGAAAGTGGAGTTTAAGAAGTTAGATCCCATGGAATATTGCCTGAAAAGGATACAGAGGGATTATTACAGAGAGATATTATGATCTTTTAGGCAAAGGCACTGGGAACAAGAAAAAGCTGATAAGAGATTTAGGTTTGTTCTTAGACGGCAAGGGTCTAATTAGATGCCGAGGCCAAATAATAAAAGGCTGATTTGCCTCTCCAAACTAGACATCCCATATAATTACCTAAGAGCGATTATTTTGTACAGTTAATTATAAAGGAAGCCCATGGTTTGACTCTTCACGGAGGTGTGCCGCACACTTTGGCTCGAATCCGGGAAGGGTATTGGATCCCTAAGGGTAGACAGGTCATAAAGAAATATCTGAAAGGTTGCATTGCATGTAGGAGGTATGAACAACGACCATATGACTATCCAGGACCACCTGCTTTACCAAGGGATGGGGTAAATATTCGTCGGCACTTCAAAGTAGCCGGAGTTGATTTCACAGGGGCGATAACTATTACAGGTGAGGGAACTCACCGTAAGGTGTATATATGTCTGTTTACTTGCACCTACACAAGGGCAGTCCATCTAGAAATGGCAGAAAATTTAAGTTCAGAGACATTCCTGAACGTATTTAGAAGATTTGCCGCTAGAAGGTCTTGTCCTGAAAAATTAATAAGCGACAACAGAGCCAATGTTGTTGGAGCAGCACCTCTACTTTAAAATATAATGAATGACCCAAAGGTTAAGTCGGTGCTGGGAATTCAGAATTGTACGGGGCAGTTCATAGCTCGAAAAGCATCATGGCAAAATGGATTTACCGAACGAATAATTGGTGAAAGAAACCTGTTTTGTACACAGGAAAAATCATCCAATATAATACCAATATGCCGGGAATCGAACCATGGACTCTCAGGTGAGAGCCAGGCAGCATACCACTAAACCACGACCAGGTAAAAGTTATCTCACATTGTCACAATCTTTCAACCAATGTCCCTCTGCCCCCAACTGTGGGCCTGAAGAGGATGAGATAACCCCCTGGCACTCATCCTCTTCAGGCCCAGAGTTGGGGGCGGAGGGACATTGGTTGCAAGACTGTGACAATGTGATACCTTTTACCTGGTCGTGGTGTAGTGGTATGCTGCCTGGCTTTCACCTGAGAGTCCCGGGTTTGATTCCCGGCATACTGGTTAAAGATTGGATGATTTTTCCTGTGTACAAAACGGGTATGGTGACAACTGACTTGGCAAGTGCTTTTGTGGTCCCGTGGTATAAAGGCAAGGCCGATAAGCATGAATGTACTAGCTTTAGGGGTATAAGTCTGTTGAGTGTTGTAGGTAAGGTGTAAGGTAGAGTGTTAATTATGAGAGTTAGAGAGGGTACAGAGGGGGTGACTGGCGATGAGCAGTGTGGCTTTAGGAGAGGGAAGAGATGCGTGGATCAGGTGTTCGCTGTGAGACAAGTGTGTGAAAAGTATTTAGCGAAAGGCAAGGATGTGTTTTGGGCATTTATGGATTTAGAGAAAGCGTATGATAGAATTGATAGGGAGGCTTTGTGGACTGTTTTAAGATTGTATGGACTTGTGGTAGGTTATTAAAAGGGGTGAAAAGTTTTTATGTAAATAGTAGAGAGTGTGTAAGAGAGGGAAATGCTGTGAGTGATTGGTTGTCTGCGAAAGTGGGGCTGCGACAGGGATGTGTGATGTCGCCTTGGTTGTTTAATATTTATATGGATGGTGTTGTATGGGAGGTGAATGCAAGAGTGTTAGGTGGAGGTCTGAGTCTGGTGAATGTTGATGGTGGAGAGTGGAATCTGAAGCAGCTGCTATTTGCAGATGATACTGCACTGGTGGCTGATTCAGAGGAGATATTGAGACAGTTGGTAGAGGAGTTTGGAAGGGTGTATGAAAGGAGGAAATTGAAAGTAAATGAGAATAAGAGTAAAGTGATGAAGTGTACGAGGTTGGTAGATGGTAGGGGGATGAATATAGTTTTGAATGGTGAGTTGCTTGAGGAGGTAGAGTGTTTTAAATATTTAGGGTCACATGTTGCTGTGGATCGAAGAATAGATGAAGAAGTGAAGATTTGAATGAATGAAGTATATAAGGTGCTGGGAGGAATGAAAAAAGCATTGAGATGTCGTTTGCTTAGAATGGATGTAAAGAGAAGGCTGTATAAGGGTGTTGTGGTACCGACTGCATTATATGAGGCTGAAACATGGAATATGGGTGTAGGAGAGAGGAAAAGTTTGGATGTAATGGAGATGAGGTGTCTGAGGAGTATGTGTGGAGTGACGCGTATGGATCGAGTGCGAAATGATGAAGTGCAAAGGAGAACTGGAGTTCTTTGGGAGATGGCTGGTAGAGTTGAGCAGACGGTGTTGCGATGGTTTGGGCATATGGAGAGAATGGATAGTGAGCGATTGGTGAAAAAGATAACTAGATCTGATGTGAAAGGTGTAAGGCTGAGAGGGAGACCACGAATAGGATGGATGGACAGTGTGAAGAGAGTGTTGGATGCGAGAGGGATGTCTGTAGAGCAAGGAAGAGTGGCCGTGTGTGACAGAAATAAATAGAGAGAAATTTTGAATGAATAAATGATGATGCAGCCCTGAGGGGATACTCTCCCACATTTGGTCTGATCAGCTAGTCAGGTCAGGTGCGGGTAAGGGGATGGGTCTATTATCATGTGGCAGGGGTAAACCAGCTCTGCTGTCGGGCCCTGCTGAGGATGTCACTGATTGCACTGCGCAGTTGACCCTCGTGCGGTGTGGTGTGGTGAGGATCTGTCCCTTCTCCCCTTTGGGGCTAAGATGCGAATGAATGTGTTTGAATGGATGAGTAAATGGGGAGTGTGTCGTCCTGTCTCGGCTACCTCCCTTTCTTTGGGGGAAGCAGCCTAGGTATATAGATAAACGGGTTTCTCTCTTCATTTTGACTTGCCGTAAGTCCTTGGGATAGATTAAAAGCATCCACTTGCCCGAGTGCCAGGGGGTATTCTCATTCTCTTCAGGCCCACAGTTGGGGGCAGAGAGACATTGGTTGCAAGATTGTGACAATGTGAGAATTTTTACCCGGTCGTGGTGTAGTGGTATGCTGCCTGGCTCTCACCTGAGAGTCCCGGGTTCTATTCGCAGCATATTGGTAATATATTGGATGAATGATTGGTATTGTGAAGCATTGCTTAAGGAAAACCTTACACAGAACTAAGATCACAAGAGAGGAGTTAAGAACAGTGATAAATGAAACTGAGGCTAGGATTAATGATAGACCTTTAACCTATCTACTGTAGATGACACTGGCGTTTCGATTAAGCCATTAACACCGGATCATATATTATATGGCAGCAAACTCCATCCGGTGCCTTGTGTGGATACCCAGGAGGAAGTAGATGATTCTACAATAGAAAATAATGAATTAGGACAACATCTGCTGGAGAGATATCGTTTAAAAAAAGTATTGGACACCTGGAATAGACATTGGAGCGAAGAATATCTTTTAATCCCATGAGAAAGATTTTATGGGGCTCAGGCTGCCAGCAACAAGTTTGTTATAAAAATAGATGTGGTTTTAGTAAAAACAGAACAACCAAAATCCCATTGACTATTAGCTAAGGTGATCTCCACGCATCCAGATTCAGAGGGGGTGCTGAAACTCATAAAACTAAAATGTAGGGGACATACCAACATGAAAACTATTGATAAACTGGTACCCCTTGAGTTAACAGCTTCCCCGGAGACAGTGAATGGTGGAGACCAAATGCATCAAGATGTGCGACCTGGAAGGACCGCTGCAAAGGGTTCTCGGGACATATGATAAAGCGTATCATTTTTCGCCGGCCCCAAAACTGTGGGAAATATTTTCCCCCAGAGCAGTTGTGCTCTTTACTTTTTAAAATAGTCGTCCCTGGTCAAAAGCATAGGAAAACCTAGAGAGTGTAAATAACTAATCAAGAGGTTTTGTAACCCAGAGATTACGTTCTCTATAATTATTCTTATTATTAATAAATTAAATGCTACTGCGTTTAACCCTTGTGGACAACTATACTGTAGATACATGTAATTATTTGGAATGTTCCATTGACCTAAACTGCTTCTGTGTGGTATATGACGTGCCCTGAGGATGAAAAGGCCTCACATGAAAAGCAGATGTGGGTTTAACATATTTACATAGATAAAGGGAGTATTTGGCTTGGCTTTAGTTTAGTTAAAACTAAGATTAATTAGTTAGATTCGCCTTGTATATATGATGATATAATCTAACTGTATTTAGCACTGTAATTAATTACCGGTAATAGTTGGCACCTCTTCAAATCCTATGAGGAAGAAGAAGCTTGCCATGTTAGTCACTCTGCTCCTAGATGTGGTTAAAGTAGCAAGTTGTAAATATGCACTTCAAGGACGCTTGGAAGCCCAGGCAACCGACCTAAACATCAGGCTCGTCGTCATCTGTTGTCCTGCTCTTTCTAGCTAAGTAACCTTTGCGAATTGGCCAATTCAATGGGGAATTAGCTAGGAGACAGGAGAATAATAACTAGGTGAGTTGAAATATCAATTACACCTAATCCTTCTAAGAGACTTAAGTGAATTTACCTAAGGTCTTTTTAGAGTAACACTTGTCAGACAATGGAGTATATAATAATTTCTTGACAGCTAACCTACTTTGGTGATTTCCTTTTACTGATCATAATGGAGCGTCTTTTTCTTTCTGTAGTGAGTAAATATGTTAATAACATTTTACGTGTGACTTCAGTAATACTTGAAGCACATAAATGAAAGTAGTTTAGTTGACCGACTTTTAATTCATTAAATTATCAGGCGGGGGTTGACAACTTTTGGGAGTTTGTGGCCAAGGCAATTAGTCACTCTGACTCATATTCATTCCTTACTGTTTCAGTATGTGAACAATTTACATTCATATATCTATATACAAAAACAATATAAAGCCGGTTGAACGCAAAATACACGTACAGATCAATTTCAGATCGTCTGCACCGACCTCACACATCACGAGCTAGGCTCATTCAGCGCCCGTGATTTCGTTGGACAGTTTCGTCTTCCTATGTTTTCGGTTTTGAAAATCATACATTTTTCATATGTAACATTCATTATATTCACGTCAGCACTTGCCAGATGCAGCATTAATCTATTTGAAAACTACGTGATATGCGTTTCAAAATAAACATGTAGCGAGACTTCTGTCGCACCACTTGTTTATGTATTTCAGTAACTGTTGTGCAATATTTTTCTTAGTAAATCAGGTCTAGAAAATTGGTATAATAAATAATGATTACGTTATTGCAGAAATAATGTACTGTTCACAAATAATTATCATGGAAGGGATTTTAGAAAGTATGCGACTGTGAGACCCAGGAAGAGTTGACCACATCAACAGAGTTATCAAGTGAGCATTGGCAACTTTGGGGAGTTCGTGGCCAAGGCAGTTTGCCATATTCATATTACTTGATGTGTGAAATTTTGGGAGATATTACCTTATGGTCTGTATACTTTTACTTAAGGAAACAAAGGTAATAGAGAAAAATTTACACAGATAGCTTCAAAACAAGTTGTCGGGTCTGTTTTTCCCTGACTATGACCTCCTCCTCCTCCTCCTCCTCCTTCTTCATTCTTTTCATTGCAATGTGTGCAAGCATTTGTGACAGGCTACTCAATGTAGTGTTGCATCTCTCTCTCTCTCTCTCTCTCTCTCTCTCTCTCTTAACCTACATATGCTACTGATCCAGCAATACTAGGGTGGCAGAAGGCACTGGCTAACTTGCAGAGGCGCTGGCAAAACAATCCTTGTGACGATGAGGTGCGTGACAGTATGGTGGCAATCGCACAGTACCTAAATGAACTACGTCAGAAGGTCAGAAAACAACACTTGTATAGCTTCCTCACGACCACTGGGAGAACCAAGTCTCTCCATGGTGTATTGTGTAATCAGGATAAGAGGAAACACTAACCGCATAACCTCCGTCTCAGACCCTGGTGACAAAGGCCAAGCCTTGATTGACCAGTGGGTCAGTGCCTCAGCACAGTCAAGCCTACCTGCCAGTCATGGAGAGAGCCTTGACCACCAGAGGCCCTTCAGAAATTCCCTGGTTGATGTCAATATTAATGTGAGGGATGACACCTGTCTTCCCATAACGTACGACGAATTACTATGTGCTGTGAAAAAAAAAAAAAAAAGGTAAACGGACCTCTCCAGTGCAGGATGGTATAACCTATGACATTCCCAATGCTCTCCTTGCCTTATATGACCATCCCTATTGGATTTGTTCAATATGTCGTATGCGGACAGTGAATTGCCCACATCCTGGAAGAGTGCAGTCATAATCCCAATTCCAAACGGCTGTGGTGGTCATTGCCCCATTTCCCTAATTAGCTGTGTCTGTATAATGATGGAAAGAGTTGTTCTAAATAGGTTGTACAAGATAGGCGATCAATTGTCTCCGAACTTACATGGTTTTCTGAAAGGAAGGGCAACGAGTGATTGTTTGGTAAAGTGTCTTAGCAATACTAGATCAACGAGCAGGGCATTCATTGAGTTGAAAGGGGCGTTTGACAAAGCAAACAAGAAAGTAATTCTGGAGGAACTGGTTGCCACAGGGGTTAAAAGGAAATTACTTGGGTGGATAAGATTTTATCTGTATTAACGGCTAGCAAGGGTTTGGTTGCAGGGACAGTTTTCTGACGAAAGGGAAATGGAACTGGGCACTCCCCAAGGCGATGTCCTCAGTCCGATGATTTTCAGTGTACTAATGGACCAAATTGCACGCCACACTTTCCCTCTAGGCACGGATGTAATCATCTATGCTGATGATTTCTTGCTCCAGTGCGAATCCTTTTCCATTTTATGTGAAGCCCTGACCAGTTGGAGGCTCTGTGTGTGCACATGGGATTCATTATCAGTGAGTCGAAAACCAAATTTCAGGGATTATAGAAGCGCTGCAAACTCCCATATGTAAAATCTACTAAACTAGAACGAGTGAGTACCTATATTTAACTTATAAACACTTCCTATCTTCTGCTCTATCCTCCACAAACCAGCAACATTCAATATACACTCTGCTACCTAGCAACAGCCGCTAACAGCCGGGCTTCCAAGGCAATGTAAGGGAGAAATACTTAATAAGAAAGAGGGGAGGGAGGGGGTTGTGTATAGACTGTATGGTCAACTAAACAGTTGTGATGATATCACACGGAGAAAGAGAGGTGTATTCCTACAGGGTATGTGTGCCATATGTTTCCTAGCCATAGTTGCTGAAAAAATGTACTGCTTCAAGCCAATGTAAGCAAAACGCTACTGTGTATCAGTGGAGAATATGTATAAAATAAATGCGCGACAAAAGGAAGGGAAGATGTGAAACAAAGAGAGAGTTTAGTGTAGGAAGAGTGTAGTACTGTAGGTGCGACAGTGGTGGAGGGTGTTTTTGGCCATCACTCACCCACCTGCTGATAAGGCGATGTGACGTCATCACCTCCGGCTACGGCTGGTACTGATTTTTTTTTTTTTTCACTGTATTCCTTTACTGTTCCAGTACTACCCTTTACTCCTGTATGCAATACGTCATACCAATGTCTCGGTATTTCATAACATAGAGTGTAACCTTTTTTTTTTATTTTTTTATTTTTATCAAAGGGTATGTGGCTAAGCACACACACACACACACAAAAGTGGCCCCACCCACAAATGTCCAATTACAAACTGTATGTAACTGTATTTGCCGAAAAAGGTGTGTGGCAAGACCCACCACCTTCTTTTTTTGTATTAGGACTCTGTACCTTTTACAGCAATAAATATTTCAGTTCAGTTCTCTCTCTCACCTGTTACCAGCGAGACGAGGGCAGCGATGGCAACGGTGAGGAGAGCACCAAAGAATCCCGTGTAGCAGTACGACAGATCATACAGAGTCACCGGGTCTTCGTCACCACTGCAGTAGACAGGGAGAATATCATCATAACCCCGTTTCTTATGCGTTATATATATATATATATATATATATATATATATATATATATATATATATATATATATATGGTATTACTTGGTCAGTAACTTTCTCTCTCTCTCTCTCTCTCTCTCTCTCTCTCTCTCTCTCCAGTCTCGAACTGTATCATCATAATCATCATACTTTATCCTGTCAATCTACTAAGCATATTCTCATGTCCTTAGGAGGTTCGTACCATTCTGTAATATATCATGAACGCAAATTACACCTTATGCAATACTCTAGTCACTTTATCTTGGCCAAAAATTGCCATCCCTCCATCTTGAATGCTAAGTTATAAAGTAGATTAACACATTAATGTGGTTCACGAAGAGATGCTACAGAGTGGTTGTAGAGACAGAGTAGTGCCTTTTTCTGCCACTGAACTATGGGAAATAACCTGTAAATGGTGAAAATCTGGGCCAATTGAAAGTGACTGAATTATAACAACTTTCTTAAGCGTCAGTTCAGGAACTGACCGAGTTCATTCTATCATATTACCTCTGATCTCCAGTCTTTTAAACAAAATGTGTTCAGACATTTCCAAGTTAACTGATTTTACATTTGGATTTCATTCTGTTCTGTTATTTTGGAAAGGACAATACTTTAGGCATTCTCAAGAGCTCATTTTTGGGGTGAATAGAAAAGAAGTGGACGTCCATCTGAACTGCGTTGAACTTAGATGTAGCAGTACAAAAGTGAATATTGTAACTGCTGGTGGTGGTTTGGTTTAATGTTATGGTGTGGTGTTGTGATTTGTTGTGGTGGCCTGGTTTTGTGGCTTAATGTTGTAATCTGGTGTGCTTCGGTGTTGTGGTTTGCTTAATCTCAACCTGACGTCAACATGTGGACACACATCTGCATTGCGTTGATAGCAGAAGTTGACAACAGGGTGGGTGCTGTGATAGAGGTGTTGGAGGAGGTGGTGGTGGTGGTGGTTGCGTAGTTGGTGGTGTTGGAGCAGCCGACGGTGGAGAGGGGCAGGGTAGGGGGAGCGCCGCCTCCTCTCAGGAACTTCCCCACTACCAGCCAGGCAGAACAGCAGAAAGCGCCCACGAATCCCACAATAGCTCCCTGAAATTTGACACACCTGTATCACTATCATCATCACCATCATCATCGTCTTCTTAACCTTACTTTCCATCAATATAATCTCCGTTGGATCGAAAGAGTGATGCATCATGTCTCCATGGTGGTTCAATTTGTATAAGGATGGACTTATAACAGGGAAACAATGTAGGGCAGTGGATGCTGGAGCGGCCCTAATGAGAGAGGGTAGAGTTTGGAAGTTTTCTGGTCTGTTGTTTGCAGATGATGCTATATTGTTAAGTGAAGACGAAGGAAACTGCAAAGCTTGGTGAAATGTTTGGAAGAGTTTGTAAAATAAGGGATCTTAATGTGGATGTAGAGATGAGTAAAATCGTGGTCTTCGTGAGGAACGAAGTCACTGCAAGTACAATGAGGGTGGATAATGAGGAAATGGAAAATGTTAGTGTATTTAAGTACTTGGGTAGTGTGATGAGTAAGGATGGAAATTTGGAGGATGAAATGACAGAAAGGGTACAGCAGGGAAAAATTGCTGATGGTTCAGTGAAAGCAGTGACAAAAAATAGGGAAGGACACAAATCGAGTGTGAGAGCAATGGAAATTAGTTATTTGAGAGGAGCATGTGGGGTTACATGGAGAGACAGACCGACAAATGAAAGTAAATGAAAGTTGTGGTGTTGATGTGGATGTGATACAAAGCGTTAGAAGAAATGCATTGAGGTAGTTTGGCCACGTAGAGAGGACGTAAAGTGAGAGACTAACTAGGAGAGTGTGAGTGAGGTGGAGGGGATTGAGTGAGGAATAGACCGAGGATGAGATGGCGGGATGGAGTAGAGAGGTACATGAGAGAAGGGGGTGTAAGTTGTGGTGAGGGCAGCGAAATGACAGGGAACAGGGCGACATGGAGGCGATTTGTTTGTGGCCTCCTCTCACAGGATTAAGGCGTCTGGCTATAGATGGATAGATAGATAGATAGATAAATCATCTCTGTCTTTGGCTATGGAGGATAGACTGCTCGTGCTGGCCTTTTGCACTCAAGTGAACTGGACCGACTTCAGTTTCATCCTGGGATCCGAACTTCCCCATTTGTCCTTAAGTCCTGTAAGGAGTACCTCGGTAAGTCGGGGGGGCTGCCGTCTCCCTCGTGAGGGCAATTGCTAACTACGTCGTTTTTTTTTTTTTTCCCAATGAGCGAAGTGACTCTCTGGCAGTCATTTTCCTCCTCCCAAATCGCGGAGACACTGAGAGGATATCTCGGGCCCCAAACGCAATACATTTTCCTGCTTTAGCCTTTACACATCAAAAGTACTAAATGTACAGGCGGATATAGTGATGCAGCTCTTGCAGAGAAAGGATTCACACCGCATGCACAACACTTACGAACATCAGACAACACTACAAAACAAGGGTGTGTTGCTTGTTGCAGGAGCAACACATTTACAAAAACTCCTGTTACACCAAACACAGTTCCTCCTACCCCCTCCAAAATCCCATACTGATAACCATTGCAGCCACATCTCAGTCCCTGTGAACAAACACTACACCTACAACAAAGACCTATACAAGATGTGCAGCGCTTCGAACACACAACATAAACATAGTACAACTACATATAGATGCTATCTGCACCAAAAGACTAAAACATGAACTTTTCTTTATACACACAATAGGCCTGTACAGTACACAGTGCACTACTACAAGAAACAAACCTCTCAAGCGCACACACTAGATTCTACATTTCAGAGATAACTTGGATATCGGGACAGACTGAACTGATGGCCATGGAAGCCTCATCATTTACATTCACAAATCCATCTTCAACAAAGCAACAACAAGACAACACAATCACTCTTCTAATATGACATCACATTAGGAATGAAGTTAGTGACTGTCAACTTTGGACAGAAACAATTAATCAACATAATCAATATTCCGTTCCCTTGTGGCACCTTCCAGTCTGTACCAGTGCAAAACACATGTCGGTTCTTCCCCTTAATCTGGCACCAAATTCACTCATTGCCTGGGACTTATAATGCTTAAAGCAAGGCCTGATATAAACACAACCAGAACAACCACGGAGACCTCGACACAGTCCATCAACCTATATATTCTCAGTGGCGTTTCACAATACGCCTATACAATATACATCTCACATCAAGCTCTCAACTTCCACTACTCCCCACACATCACATTACGTGTGACAACACATTCGTACACCACATTCGGGTGGATGGAACCCGAACTCCACTCAGATCGTCTTCATATCATCAATGCCGCAAGGATACACTCTAAGCCAGGGAGATCACCATCATTAACACAGACTACATGAAACTAGATGGGACAAAATTGATGTAGGAATCAGAGCAACACTTCAGCACAATAAACAACATTCTTATCATTAACATTAACAGGTACATTATGTAATTTAACATCACACTTAACGAACACAAACACCATATTCCACAAGGCAACAGGATATAATACAACTCAATCTTTACACCAGACAGTGATCAACTTATAAAACAACGTGATGTACTCGTACTAAGACACAGCTCCTCTCTTCCACTTGCACAAGACAATCAAACAGCAACATAGACAACAAAATATAGCAAAAAGAAAACAGAAAAATAGAAATCCTATGTAACAAAACTGAGCCTCTCCACAAACTCCTCTTGCCCCGAAAACACAAAACAATACCACTAAGCTACAAATCCCAGCTGTAGGGGGTCACCTTGACGTGGTGGCGGGGCTTGAAGCGTGGTTGGCAGTGCCACCTACTTTGGAGGCGTGCCTACTGTTGTAGGGTTCGGGATTTGTCAGTCTCGTGGACCAAGCACCCCCTACAGCACTGGTGGAGGAGGCCTGCTGGTGATGTTAGTCCCTACCCTTTTGCCATCTAGGGTAGGATCGTTGCCTCCCCACGTGTTTGCCGTGCGTGGCGTCCCGTAATGCTGGGAGACTGGAGTCCTGGGGGTTGAGCGATGCTGCACGTTGCGCCCTGCAGCTAGCAATACACCTCTTTGGTCCCTTATTCTGGCTAGACGGGCGGCCTGGTTGGGCCCGAGCAGGTCAATCGGCTGGTCATGCGTTGGCCAGGGTCAAGTGGGCACTGGGGAGCCTGGTGGCTCCTATTGTCCTGGAGTTACCTTTGCCCGGTCCCCTGGTGGTTATCTGCGTATACTCTCCTGCTACCTCTGGGGTCACCAGTGGTATTTATCCCTGGCGTATGACCTCCCCTTGTTGGGCTCCGTGGTGGGTGGAGGGGTGGGGGAATGAAGTTTTTTTTTGTTTTCATGGCTGCCATTAAAAGTACATCTGGTGACAACACTGCATCTGTCCCTGGACATTCTTCAGAATGTAGCTCCCTCATTTCCACTCTGGAGCCTTTTCAGGCCCCTAGGGACTCTCCTTCTCTGCCCCAGCGTTCAACTGGGAATAGGAAGAGATCTTGTCGGGTTGATTCGGCTCTGGGGTTCGGCTCAGACGATAAGGTGCCGGAAAAATATGCAAAATATCTGGTTATGAAACCTTTTATGAAAGGGACAATGCTGGATTTTGACATATTTGATCTGCACCGTGCCATTGTCTCAGCTTGCGGCAGGGAACCTAAGATCTGTTCCCAAAGGGATGGAAACATCCTTACTGAGGTGTCCTCCCCAGAGGAGAGCTCTCGATTACAGGTGCTGACTTCTGTTTCTGGTGCTGCAGTTGACTGTGCTCCCCATGCTACTTTAAACAGGTGCAGAGGAGTGATTTTTTCCTGTGACCTCCTTCGATACTCAGAGGTGCGGCTGTTGGAGGAGCTGAGCTCTTATGATGTGATATGTGTTGAGCGACTACAGAAAAAAATTGATGGTGTCCTGACCCCAACTCCGACCCTCTTCTTGACTTTCGACAGGTTGACCCTACCTACCTCTGTGAAGCTGGTTTGGCTGTCACTTCCGGTGAAGCCATATGTGCCCACCCCAAGACGGTGTTTCCACTGTCAGGGGTATGGACATGTCAGCAAATTTTGTCGTCGTGCACAGGCTGGCCTTCTTGGTGTCTGTGTCTCGTGTGGAGGACTAAGTCATACCAGTGATTGTAAAGGACCCCTTCAATGCTATCACTGTGGAGGTCCTCATGCTGTCTCCTCAAAAAATTGTCGAAGATACTGCCTGGAAAAGGAGATTTAGTCCATTCGTACACGTGAGAGGGTTTCATTTCCTGAAGCTAAAAGGAGAGCCCAGACTCTCTTACTTATGCTTCTGTCCTTTCTGGAACGTCAGTGCATCGCCCTGTATCTCAGAGGCAGCCTCGAACCATTCCAGTACCCACTCCTTCAACTCGTGATTTACAGGAAGCTGTCCCCATGATTAGTACTGATTGTGAGAATGATGTTTGCCCGACCACTACGCCAACTGTTTCCGCCCCCACTGCGGTGGCTGATGGCCTGCACACATCTGTGGTGGTGGCAGACGTCCACATTGACCGGACTCCTTCTCCTGTCTTACCCAGTATGACTGAGGCTCCACCTGTACCTGGCAAACGTCACCATTGTTCAACAGAGTCCTCTGAGCATGAAGACTGGCCACCTAAGGTCTCTGTTGTCGAACCTTGTGTCGACCCCTGTCCTGTTTCCTCTGCCCCACTGGCTGAGGAATCTAGCCAGGGGACGGCTGAAGCTGATGGTTCACTGCTGGTCCAGTCCTCACCTGGGGATGTTGGACAACTTGCTGGTGCTTCAGATCTAAAGCATAGGATGTCCTCCTCAAATGATCCGAGTCCTGTGGACTCTACTTCCACTTCTGGGGCTTCTGGTGGGGGCAATGGCTGTCCTACACCTCAAAAGACAGCCCCTAAGCCACCTTCCAAACAAACTGGTATGCCCACTCCAAGAAGGAGTGTTGTAAAACTTACTTCCCCATCCTCACGTTTGTCTTCAGATGTTAGACAGAGGATGCGGGTTTCTGGTGCTGTGCAGGCTCCTATGAAGGGTCCTCATAAGCATAAATCCAAGCCTGCTCGCTTGTCAGGTGTACAGTCCAGCACTTAATCATCATTCCTCCATTATGGGTTTCATCATCCAGTGAAACTGTCGGGGTTTATGTGCCAGCTATGAGGAACTGTGTCATCTTGTTTCTCAATTTACTCCTCTGTGCATGTGCATCCAGGAGACCATGGTAGGTGATACTGTTCCTTCCGGCCTTTCTGGCTACCATGCCTTTTATTCTGATCCTGTGCCGGGCCAAGGTTATCATGGAGGTGGTGCTATCTTCCTTCGCAAGGATATTCCATATTGTCATTTGGACATCTCCACTCCCTTGCAGGCTGTCGCTGTCCAGATGTTTTTTCTTCGACAGTATACAGTTTGCAGTCTTTATCTTCCTCCTAGTGCTACTATTGAAAGGGCAGATCTGGAACGCCTTATTCATGACCTTCCTTCTCCCTTTCTGTTACTAGGAGATATGAATGCTCACTATTTGCTATGGGGAAACAGTGAGGCCAACTCTCGGGGTGTAATGCTGGCCTCTTTATTGGAAAATGAGGAGTTAGGCATTTTCAATATCAATAAAATGACTTATTTCCATAGTCAGACTGGAACTTTTACTGCCACTGATTTGTCTTTATGCTCAGCTGATGCTGTTTTAGATTTTACCTGGGATGTGTTGCCAGACATGTATGGCAGTGACCATTTTCCGTTACTTTTAACCGCTAGTGCTGGTGGACCTCAGCCACGTCTTCCTCGCTGGCTTCTGGATAAGACTGACTGGCCACGTTTCAGGGAATTAAGTTCCATTTCCCTTTCTGTCAAAGAGTTTGGCTGTCTTTCTGAGGCTGTGTCATATTTCAATACCGTGTTGCACTCAGCAGCCCTGTTATCTATTCCAAAAACGAAGGGTCAGCTTCCTAAACTTCCAGTCCCTTGGTGGAACTCAGAGTGCAGTTCCACAGTGAGAGCCAAACGAGTCGCCTTCTCTCGACTTCGTAATCACCTTGGGGATCCTCATTATTTGGTGGTGTATCAGAGGGCACGAGCTCATATGAGGCTGGTTTTAAAAGAGGCCAGGCGTTCATTCTGGAAGGGTTATGTTTCCTCCATTAATTCGAGGACTTCCATCACCCAGGTGTGAAACCGGGTAAGGAAAATTTCAGGAAAATTTACTGTTCCCTCCTCTCCTGTTTTATCTGCAACAGGTGGAACTGTGGCTGATCCATTTGCTGTTGCAGAGTTGCTTGCTGATCATTTTGCCAGTGTGTCAAAGAAGGACGCAGATACGCCTTCGGCTTGCCACCGTTGGTGCCTAGAGTCTCGTGGTTTCAGTTTTGCCTCTGCTGGAGGAGAGCCTTACAATGTTCCATTTTCAATTTCTGAACTCCAGGCGGCTCTGTCGCAGTACCATGATTCCTCTCCTGGTTATGATAATATTCCTTATGCCTTTTTATGCCACCTGTCTGATGAGTCCCTGTTGTTTTTGCTTTCAGTGTTTAATAAGATCTGGTGTTCTGGGGAGTTTCCGGCTTGTTGGGGTGTTGCTGTAGTTATCCCCATCCCCAAACCAGGTAAAGATACCTACAGGCAACGAATTATTGGCCTATTTCTTTGACATCTTGTATATGTAAAGTTTTGGAAAAGATGGTCAATGTTAGGCTTGTATGGTTTTTAGAGAGAGGTGACTTCTTATCCCCTGCCCAGTATGGTTTTCAAAAAATGAGATCTACCACTGATGCACTACTGTCCTTGGAATCTTCTGTCACTGAGGCTTTCTCCACTAACCAACACCAGGTCACGGTCTTCTTCGATCTGGAGAAGGCATGTGACACTGCCTGGCGTCATGGTATTTGACTTTCTCTTCATGAGTTTGGTCTTCGTGGATGCTTGCCTATTTTTATTCAACATTTTTTATCTAACCGAATTTTAAGGGTGCAAGTGGGAGGAGTGCTTTCTACTGCCCGAGCACTAGAAGATGGAGTACCACAGGGGAGTATCCTTAGTGTTACTCTGCTGTAGCCATTAACAGTGTCATTAGTGTACTTCCTGATGGTGTATGAGGATCACTTTATGTCAATGACCTCTTGATTTCCTTCACCGCGTCTAGAATGTCTCTGATAGAGAGGAAATTGCAGCTGGCTCTCAATCGAATTTCTGACTGGGCGGAAACTCGCGGTTTCCATTTTTCTTCAACAAAGACAGTGGCTATGCATTTTTGTCGTCTTTGAGGGGTTCATCCAGACCCTGACTTGTATCTCTATGGTAGGAGAGTATCCTGTGTGGAAGAGATGCAGTTTCTGGGTCTTCTGTTTGATAGACGACTAACCTGGGTTCCTCATATTCATTCTGTTAAGGCGGCTTGTCTTAAAGCTTGAAGTCTTTTGAGGATTTTAGCTCATACCTCTTGGGGTGCTGACCGTCAGACCCTCTTCCTCTTGCATAGGTCTCTTATTCTTCCTAAACTTGAATGTGGGTGTGAGGTCTACTCCTCTGCAACAGATGCACGTCTCCGGTTGTTAAATTCTGTGCACCATGCTGGTGTGTGTCTGGCAACCGGGGCATTCAGATCATCCCCGATTTCGAGTTTATTGGTGGATGCTGGTGTACTCCCCTTGGATTTGCGACGCCAGTTGCTAATGAGGTGTTGGTATCGTCTTCACCGCATTCCAGACTCAGTTTCTTGTGCCATCGTCTCCCAGGATTCCCGATCTTCTGTTTTTGACACCGGTCTTAATCTCCCAAAGCCATTTGGTTACTGGGTCAAGTCTGTTATGTTAGCCCTCTCTGTTCCGAGACTGGCAATTTGTCCACATCGGATCCCAAGGGTGGGTTCTTGGCTGCTTCCTCGCATTACTTTCTGTAGGTCCTTTATTGAAAAAAAGGGCTCACTTCCCTCTCATGTGTCCCTGTCTCTCTTTTTAGAACATGCCTCCATTCATGAGGGTTCTGTCCCGGTCTATGCTGACGGGTCTAAGACTGATACTGGAGTAGGATCTGGTGTTGTCTTCCTTTCCTTTAGTAGGGGCAGTAGCCTTCCTGGCATTACTTCAGTGTATACAGCAGAACTGACTGCAATTTTATATTCTGTTAAAATAATTTTTACTCTCCCCCAATCCTTTTTTGTGATTTTTGGTGACTCGCTTAGTGTTCTGTCTGCACTGGAGTCTTTTAATGCATCCCATCCATTGGTTTTATCAATTTTAGTGGCTTTTTCTTCTTGGCCGTCGTGGCCGCCGAGTAGACTTCTGCTGGGTACCCGCACATGTTGGTGTGGTGGGCAATGAGAGGGCAGATACTTTAGCTAAAGCTGCGTCTTCTCAACAGCCCCCAACCGACTACCCACTTCCTGCTTCTGATGTAACACCTTACTTGCGGTACGCGATTTGTATGTGTTGGGAGAGACACTGGGATGTTGTCTCTCACAATAAACTAAAAGATATCTTTCAGAGAGTGGTTGTGCCAAGGGTTCTTCCCTCTACGTTTCGGCGATTGGAGGTGGCTCTTACTAGGCTTTGCACTGGGCATTCACGGCTTACACATGGGTTCCTGATGAGTGGTGAACCTCAGCCGTACTGTAATGACTGCCTTGTTCCACTTACTGTCCGTCACTTGCTGGTCGAGTGTCCGAGTCTGGGGGACCTACATCAGAGATTCCTCCATAGGCATAAGGGGACAGATGGTGCCTACTGTTTGTCCTCGATGCTTGGTGATGCCTCTAGCGATTTTCGTGATATTTTTAGTTTTCTTCAGGAGGCAGGCCTCCTTCCACTTTTATAAGTAATTGATATTCCATAAACTATTCTTTTATTATTTTCAGTGTTTTATTCGTACTAACAGATATTAACTCTAATATGAATATGCACTTTTTATTTTGCTTTGTCTTTTACTTTGTCGTCCGGCGGCATGTGACCCTGGCAGTTGCGCCGCCAGATTTTAATTATTTGCAATCAGTCAATCAATCAAACTACAAACAAGTACCTCCAACACCCAAACGGCCATCATCACCAAAGTTGACATGCTCGTGGACCGCTAAACAAATCAAAGTCCCCTTAAACCAATTTGCACCAACTCAAAAAAAAAAATAAAATAATAATAATAATAGTAATAATAAAATTCATTGCATGGGCAATTCTTCCCACTAGACGACAATGTCACCTCTTTTACTACAGAATAAACGCATAGCAATATAAAGAAAAATATGAACCCTCCAAGTGCAAGGGTCAGAATAACTAAGATACACCCGAAACACTTAGGACCACACGGCACCCAGGGCTCCCTATATATCAACAACTACTCGTATGAACATTGAAGCATTCCCAGCATTTGGAAACAGAATACTCATCACTATACATTAGGGCCGGGACTCAAACTCGAGTAGTCTGATAGGAGATTTTCAAGTATAATCAGAATTCACAAGCCATTAAGGTTATTAAAAACGTACTTCATAGAACAAAATTAATGCACTTTAAAACTATCTTTTTAGTAGCAATGAAAAATTAAATTTTGTATTTTAATAAATCTCTCCGCTTTCATTTTTTTAAACTGCTGGTGGTGTCATTTTAAAGAACACAGTTTGGCCTTTAAAATATACCTTTTTTTTTTTTCCTTTTCTGGCCAAGATTTATAAAATAATTGAAAACACCTTTTCTTCAATTCTACTTTCGAAAATTATTGTTTTTACAGAATATAAAAGATATCCAGAGTAAGCTACATTTTAATTTTTATTTCATACAGATCATTAAAAAACTCTGATAGTGGCTGAAACCTGAGAAAAGTATTAGCAATTGCATGCAAGTAACCAGCCAAAGCAATTACTGCGAATGTGGACTACGAAGTTTGACTGCAGTATTCCCCTAATATAATAAATTTCATAGAAATTTCAAAAGAATAAAAATGTAAGGAACTGAGAAGCGATCGAGCAGTCTGGATGAATTTTGTCTTGGGCAATAATTTATATGCCCAGGATTTGGCACCCCCTATTTTACTTGATAGGTGAGTGTGAAGCTACGTGCGGAATATTTTTTAATCTATCAGGTGAAGCCAGGATTCCGGGAGCTTGAATGATGAGTTAATGGGAGTGTGGCATATTAACTTTTGGGAAAAGTTTGGCTAGTAGCTCATTCTGTCAATCTTTTTTCTAGATGTCTGGACTTTACTTCACCACACTTTGGGGTGGGAAAGAAGATCTGGATGATGATGATGATAATGATGATGATGATTATAAAGAATGTAGTCTTCACACTGTAGAAACCTATATTCAGTTGAAAATCCTACGTAATTAAAGTCGTGAGTCACTCTGAACTAGGTGGAAGAAGTACACCTGTGTGTTCTCCCAATAGAATAACGATGTTTTGCCTGCTTGAACCAAACACACCATAGTGCCGTGCTATAAGATTTCGTTCAGATACAGTGACTAGAAAATGAAGAAGAGAAAATCAAAATATGCTTGTCTGGCAACATTCTCTGAAAAAGTCTTTAAATACAAGTAAAAAAAACATATGCTCAAGATTCCCAATGGGTTCACGTGTCCTTATATGTATTTGAGAATCACTGATTTTCACAATACTGATCTTTGAATGTAGCATTCCCCTTCAGTCAAACAAGAACACAACCCATGCTTCTTCATACAGACCTGGAACACTACTCAGCACCTTGTTCAAGATAAATGAACGCCTAATTCTTAAAGTTACATATCATGTCCCTCTTGCCACATCACAACACGGCATGAGAACACTACATTCCACAAACATTTCAATACCCGACCTCACGCAACACGCATCTGATGCCATCAACTCTGCAAGCCATGCACAACTTACACGTCTTACAATATGAGACACTGGTGAAGCCTTTAATGCTATACCGTGACAAATTATTCACCAAAATCTACAGTGATGACATCGAGAGCAATGCCAAAAGCTGGCTTGCCAGCTACTTTTATGGTGGGCAATTAAATGTTACACTACAGGGTAGGTCGTCACGAACACATAATACTTCCCTAACGGAGTTTTCTATATCGTCAATCAAACTAATCAACAAAATCTAAAATAAAGACGGAGAAAAACGCCGAAAGATGGCTTGCCAGATACTATTCTGTTGGGGAAGAACATGTACTTCAGGGCAGGTGGTCACGAAGACATAAAACTTTCCTAACGGAGTTCCAAAGGGCTCCGTTCTTTCAAGTATATGCTTCAGCCTATATATGCATGGTATACCTACACCCCCGCCATCCACAAATGTTGACTCATCTGCAGGTGACATCACCATAACAACTAAACACCACATTCCAGACACAGCTTCTACATTGCAGCAAGACAACCTCAACACATTTCAGGTATCAGTCGAGGACAAGATTCTGATTTCCACTCCAGCCAAATCCATTTCTATACTCTTCATCAACAGCAGTCATGAACACAGGTAAATCCCTAACATCAAACTTAACAATGTGCCTGTGTCACAGTAACCCCTCCACTAAGATCCTTGGTACCGGTATGACTTATAACACTAAACTCACCTTGTAGGATAGCATGAATGCCATCACGAGGCGGTGCACCGGAGACTCGATCCACTCAGGGCACAGAGGGACAAACTCTGGGCAACAAGAAGAAATATTATCCCTATTCCACAAACAATATGTAGGCCAATGATGTCCTGTTTCTCCTGGGCATGGGTTCCTATACTCGCCAACACTCACTATGACACCTTGCAGATAATACAGAACGACACTCTGCACATCATAACTGACTGCACCAAAATCTCTTCTACAACTAGCTCACTTAGCCTACACCTTAAATCTGACGTTCAGCTTGTTAGAGAGGATCCTGATAAGAGAGATACACAGTTCTAAGCGGCAGTCTGAACCACCTCACAGCACAACTAAGAATAGTGTAATTGGACAACTTTTCAACTATAACATGAAGAGTAGCCAATGCAGAACTTGCATGAGGTTTGAGCTCAGTTGAGTCGATCCAAAGATTTGAATGTTTCATAGCAGAAGTGGAGAGGGGTGAAAGGGGATGACCGTAGCTAACGGTTGGTGTAAAGTATGCCCCGGAGGAGGGTTTAGGTACAGAAGGAAAGCAAAGATCATTATTAATCTTTTAATTATTTAAACCATAATATTTGATGAAAGAGTATTCCTACCTTGGATTGTATCATCAAGCTGTAGAGAAGCACTGCAGCCTCGTGATACATATGTGATGTATTCTGTGCATATTTGGGGAGAACTTTCGCCAAAATAATCACTCTACCATGCTAACCATTCATACAGACGCACTCGCATTCGTTCACCTTGATGCTTTCCCCAACTTTCCGTTTTCGTTAAAATACCATCATACTTTCGTGTTTTTGTTTTTCAAGAACGTGGCCATCATATGTAAAAGTGCTTACTCCCTTCTCTTTCGGATGGATTGAAATCTGTACTGTGAGTGATATAGAACTTTTAATATTATAAGCTAAAAAAAAAAAAAAAATACTTTTTCCTAACAGCTTTAGGCAAAAGAATGATGTAGAGTGTACCTAACAGATGTGTAGAGTTACTGAACTGATAAAAAAGAAATCATTGAGAGGGTATGCACACACACACACACACACACACACACACACACACACACACACACACACACACACACACACACAAACTTAAAGCTGTCTTTCAACTACAGACGATGACGGCTACTACACTGACGAACATGGGGTGTTTAGCAGTCTTTGGTAACAATGTGTGTGACCGTCAGACCAATTCGGTATCCGTAAATTTTGCCACACAATCGGCATGTCAAGTCCGGGTTTGCTGGGAGAATTGTATTGGATGTGCGTCTTTTGTAATGCTCTTCTCTTTCCAGGCTCCGAGCATCTTTGAGATGAATGGTTCCTTTGCTGCAGAGGGCTCACCATTGTTTTCTGTCAGAGGCATTGGTTTCAAGATCTTTTGGTGTGATGTTGCATTTCATTAGAGTTGTCCTAACATGATCTTTATATCTCGTCTTCTTTCCCCGTTGGTTGCGACTCGATGGAGGGAGTTGGCCATATAGAACCAAGCTGGGAAAGCCATGCCAGGCATGCGGAACAAATGTCCAACCCATCTAACCTGTTAGTTGACTTTGCCCGCTGGAGACCTTGTGAGTGAGGGATTTTATCCTACCATGTGTGTCCTAGGATGCGCTGTAAGCACTGAATGTGAAAAGACTCAGGCAGTTTGATGTGACGCTGTAAGTAGTCCGGGATTCATCACCTTATAATAGGGTGCATGGATAGGCATACAGCTGTATATACTGATACCTTCGTCTCGGTTCCGAAGTTGGTATTTTCAGAGGATATGGTACGCCCAAAAGAAGCTGAGGCGTGGTTGATTTGTGTGGGGACTTCTGCATCAATGTTATGTTTATCTGTGAGCACATTTCCGGTGTAGGTAAAATTCTCCACCAGTTTTACATTTTCGTCTTTTATCTGAAATATGAGAGGGTCTGTTGTCTTGTTTTTCTGAGATAATATTTAAGTTTTATTGACATTTATTCGGAGCCCCATTGATGGCATATGTTGGAAATGATGGTGAGTGGCTGTTGTAAGGCTTCTGGGGTATGTGCAAGGACAGCACAGTCATTAGCGTTCTGTAGCTTTAGGAAATGAACAATTTTAGTCTTTGATTTTGCATGAAGACGTCTCACACACACACACACACACACACACACACACACACACACACACACACACACACACACCAACACTCTTGCACGTTCGCACACTAACTAGTGACATCACCATGACAGATTTGGACACCTATCATCCAATCGCTCAATGTAATTAAACTTTCAGGTAACTATACACTGAGTGGTAAGGCAAATGTGTTCCTGTACTTCAGAAAGCCACTTTACGTTGGGTGGTAAGACTATATCTACATAAAAGCCTGCTGGTCTGGTGAGATAAGGAGTTCCTACCGAATCGGGCCTGTAAGAGTGTCCACATGAAGGATGGTTGGAGATTATTGTTCACATATGCAACTCAGGCGTGGCTGGTCGCCTTAGCCTTAAATATCAAGACTGAGCAGCCTAGCCCCAGATCTCTAGACTCCTAATGGGATAAAGAAGTACTTGTGCAGAGATAAATAGAAAGACAGACAGAAAGTGGATATATAGAAAGTAGAGAGCATTTTCATGGTTGTTTTCCGAAAGAAGCTGAACAGTTAAATAAATGGCCTAAACCAAGACATTCATATCGAGATTCCTCGACCCACTGTATTTAAAAGACCAGAAAAGAACGATGGCGACAGATCCACAGTTGAACAGCTGTATATTAAAACTGAAAATATCATTAACTACTTACTGTAGATAACTAAACAAAAATAATGGTAAGAATGAGTAAATAGACGGACTGTGTGCCCGACTTAATATAAAAACGATGCAAGTCGAGTTCTAAAGAGTATTAGCCATTGCTTCACGGTTACCCATAATTTTCAATCAATTTATTTTTAAAACCGCCACCAATGTTTCTAACTGGTTAGATCTAGAGCAGTCATTTTACAGGTTCCTGCTGGATTCCCGTTCCACTTAATCAATGAAGGGAGAGCAAGGTCAAGCTGCTGGAACAGAGTCTTATAGAGAATCTAAAGGACAAGAGAGTTGATAAAAAATAAATACATTATCTCAAAAATTTAGCCACACAGTCATATACTTTATCTTGTGTTGTTATACAGGAGAAGCAGCTTTCACTTTGAACTGCATTCCTACATTAGTTACTTATCTCTGGTTTAAAATGTCAGTGCATACTCTTCCTCAATCTGATCTTTGGGTTGTAATAAAATAACTGTGCATAAATGTTAGTGCCGTTCAGTTACTGATTTGTTTAGGATAAATAATGAAATATGCATTAACTCCTGCTATATAAAAATTACATTTATGAACAAGATGGAACACTAATGCAATACCTGGGCCCACTAATTGGTCTAAGGCCCCAGCATCTGCCTTTTTCCTGTGACAATGACCTTCGACCTAGTAGTACTCTAACAAATTACTTTAGTGTTCCCTGATCCTTAACTCTGCCACCAAGTTGACCTTTATAGGATCAGCTCTGCTTGTGCTGACCTTGCACTGTGATCTTGATTTTGGTCTTTTTCCTGTGTTCTTGAGCATTGATTGATTCTTCTCAGAATCAGATTGTTTTACCACAAGAGTGGGTGTAAAGAGAAGGAAAAAAAAAATCCTATTTTACCTTGCCACGTAACCTTGATCTTTGACCTAATGTTCACAAACACGATTGGTCACCCACAACACTGGTCGTCAACACTTTCAACAGGTTTATTCAAAATCATGTCAAAATTGTTTTTGCTATTTTCTTTACAGAGACACACACAGGTCAAAATTTGGCCTTGCCCTCTGGCCATGACCTTTGAATGCTTTCAGATGTGAGGCACTTTGTTTTTGCTGTACCTTCCACCCTGCCATCGAATTGGGTCTAAATTGAAAAAAAAATAAAGTTGATACTGCTAAATGAAACATTGACATAGGCTTGTGATCTTCACCGTGGACCTATTGGGTCATATATATATATATATATATATATATATATATATATATATATATATATATATATATATATATATATATATATATATATATATATATAAGATGAGATGTCATATGAAAGGTATAAGGAAAAGAGGAATAGAGCGAGAAGGGCTGTGCGTGATGCTAAAGTGGCAGCAGATGAGAGGTGGGGTAGGCGGCTGACAGAGAATTTTCAACAGAATAAGAAAATGTTTTGGAAGGAGGTGAAAAGGGTGCGAAAGGGAGAGTCTGGAAAGGAAGAACGAGTAAAAGCAGAGGATGGAAGGATGTTAATTGAGATGGATGCGGTAAGGAAGAGATGGGCAGAGTATTTTGAAAGATTGTTAAATGTAGAGGAGGAAAGGGTGGCTGAGATTGTGGCGGATGGAAGGGTGCAAGGAATAAATGTGTTGGGAGAGTTGAATGATTCTTTGATCACGAAGGAAGAAGTGGAGAAGGCAGTAAAGGATATGAAAACAGGGAAAGCTGCAGGTATGGATGGGTGTGCTGTGGAATGCCTGAAGGGTGGTGGAGTGACTATTGTTGACTGGTTAGTAAGATTGTTGAATGTGTGCTTTGAGAAAGGTATGGTGCCAGTTGACTGGGCAAGTGCTTGTGTGGTCCCGTTGTATAAAGGCAAGGGTGATAAGTATGAATGTACTAGCTTTAGGGGTATAAGTCTGTTGAGTGTTGTAGGTAAAGTGTTTGGTAGAGTGTTAATTATGAGAGTTAGAGAGGGTACAGAGGGAGTGATTAGTGATGAGCAGTGTGGCTTTAGGAGAGGGAGGGGATGCGTTGATCAGGTGTTTGCTGTGAGACAAGTGTGTGAAAAGTATTTAGCGAAAGGCAAGGATGTGTTTTGGGCATTTATGGATTTAGAGAAAGCGTATGATAGAATTGATAGGGAGGCTTTGTGGACTGTTTTAAGATTGTATGGATTTGATGGTAGGTTACTAAAAGGGGTGAAAAGTTTTTATGTAAATAGTAAAGCGTGTGTAAGAGTGGGAAATGCTGTGAGTGATTGGTTTCCCGTGAGAGTGGGGCTGCGACAGGGATGTGTGATGTCGCCTTGGTTGTTTAATATTTACATGGATGGTGTTGTAAAGGAGGTGAATGCAAGAGTTTTAGGTGGTCTGAGTCTGGTAAATGTTGATGGAGGAGAGTGGAATCTGAAGCAGCTGCTGTTTGCAGATGATACTGCACTGGTGACTGATTCAGAGGAGAGATTGAGACAGTTGGTAGAGGAGTTTGGAAGGGTGTGTGAAAGGAGGAAATTGAAAGTAAATGAAAATAAGAGTAAAGTGATGAAGTGTACGAGGTTGATAGATGGTAGGGGGATGAATATAGTTTTGAATGGTGAGTTGCTTGAGGAGGTAGATTGTTTTAAATATCTAGGGTCACATGTTGCTGTGGATGGAAGAATAGATGCAGAAGTGAAGTTTAGAATAAATGAAGTAGGAAAGGTGCTGGGAGGAATGAAAAAAGTGTTTAAATGTCATTCGCTTAGAATGGATGTAAAGAGAAGGCTGTATGAGGGTGTTGTGGTACCGACTGCATTATATGGGGCTGAAACATGGAATGTGGGTGTAGCAGAGAGGAAAAGTTTGAATGTAATGGAGATGAGATGTCTGAGGAGTATGTGTGGAGTGACGCGTATGGATCGAGTGCGAAATGATGAAGTGCGAAGGAGAACTGGAGTTGTTCGGGAGATGGCTGGTAGAGTTGAGCAGAGGGTGTTGCAATGGTTTGGGCATATGGAGAGAATGGATAATGAACGATTGGTGAAAAAGATAACTAGATCTGATGTGAGAGGTGTAAGGCTGAGAGGGAGACCACGAATAGGATGGATGGACAGTGTGAAGAGAGCGCTGGATGCGAAAGGGATGTCTGTTGAGCAAGGAAGAGTGGCTGTGCGTGACAGAAATAAATGGAGAGAAATTGTGAATGAATAAGTGATGACGCAGCCCTGAGGGGACATTCTCCCGCATTTGGTCTGATCAGCTAGTCAGGTCAGGTGCGGGTAAGGGGCTGGGTCTGTTATGATGTGGCAGGGGTAAACCAGTTCTGCTGTCGGGCCCTGCTGCGGATGTCACTGATTGCATTGCGCAGTTGACCCTTGTGCGGTGTGATGCGGTGAGGATCTGTCCGTTCTCCCCTTTGGGGCTAAGATGCGAATGAATGTGTTTGAATGGATGAGTAAATGGAGAGTGAGTCATCCAGTCTCGGCTACCTCCCTCTCCTTGGGGGAAGCAGCCTAGGTATATATATATATATATGTAAAGAGGGAGACATTTCCTCCTTGGCCATCTTTCAACCCTTCCACTGAATTTGTTTAAAATCGAATACATCAGTCTGAGTTTTTATGCATATACTTGAACATGATGGAGTGAGAGAGAGAGAGAGAGAGAGAGAGAGAGAGAGAAGAGCGCACACACACACACACACACACACACACACACACACACACACACACACACACACAGGTTAGGGAAATACGAGAAAAGCAAGACAAGACCTCTAAAGGTGACTTTCCAGAGTGTAAACACTGTGGAAGAGATACTAAAAAATGCAAAGAATCTTATGGAAAAAGAGGAGTTCAAAAATGTATGGATAAAAAGATGCCTAACACAATAGGAACTGGAATTTCTGAAAGAGAAAAGGGAGGAAGCAAAAACAAAAAATGAGGGAAGATCAGAAGAGGAGAAGAGGAAATTTTTTTTACAAAGTAATAGGATTGCAGGTACGAAAGTGGTACACAAACAGGATGGAAGAAAAAGGAGGAAGTTAGTAGAACCATGTCATGACAAGTATATAAACAAGATGATAAAGTTGATGTACTCAAATGTGGATGGAATGGTATCTAAATTACTAGAGATGAATGATAATGTCAAAGAAAATGAACCACAAATAATATGCCTAACTGAGACAAAATTAACACCAAGGATATCCAATGACATACTAAACTTAGAGGAATACAATATATGGAGAAGAGACAGAAATTTAAAAAAAGGAGGAGGAATTATAATATTAACTAAGAAAAATCTAAAAGTCAAGGAAATAAACCTAGATATACCATCACAAGTAGAACTGATTGCAGTAGAGATCGACTCATCTGAAGGTAAAGTAATTGTAGCCAATTTGTATATGCCACCCAGATCAAACACATGGGAAAGAGACGAATATGAGGACCTGGCAGAGAGTACAATTCAGAGTATAAGATCCTTGCTACATAAAATGGAAGAGAAATCGGAAAGAATTATACTAACTGGGGACTTCAATACAAACATAAATTGGAATACTCTAGATATAAATAGCCAAGAAAGCTGTTGGGACGAAAAGCTCCTGGATCTCGTACAAGAGTTTTTCTTAACGCAACATGTGAGGGAAACCACTAGAAAAAGAGGACTTGATGTACCTTCAGTGCTAGATCTAATATTTACTAGGCAAGAAAATGACATTGACAGTTTAATATATCACCCTCCACTCGGCAAAAGCGATCATGCAGCACTAAATTATAACTTCAGGATAGCATATGACATAGTAAACAGCAATGACAGTTACAAAAAGATCCTAAACTATAAAAAGGGAAATTATCAAGACCTAAAGAAGTATTTCTTAGAAGTTGATTGGGAAAATGAGCTTAGAGGACAAGATTTAAATGCTGTATATAAAAAATTTTGTGAATTTTATGAAATAGGAGTCCAGAAGTACATCCCACAGCACAAAGAAGCAGATAAGAAAATACAGAAATGGTTCAATACAGAATGTAAAAAATCAAAAGAAAGAAGAGATTTGTTGTGGAATAGATACAAAAGACACAATAGTGAAAGGGCGTATAATAATTACAAACAGGCAAGAAACGACTATACAAGAATAAGGAGGGAAGCCCCAAAACAGTTTGAGGAGGATATAATAAATAAAAGTAGTGATCAACCAAAGCTGTTTTACAGCTATATCAGAAGCAAAACCAAAGTAAAAGATATAACACAATCCATTACGGACGAGGGAATCACTTATACACAAGAGAAAGATATTTGTGAAGCACTAAATAAGAATTTCCAGTTAGTTTTTACAGAAGAAAAAAATTTTGAGAGGGACTATGTGGGACACGCATGTCCTCACATACTACCAGATATACAAATAGCAGAAAAAGTAATACAGGAGGAGTTAAGTAGATTAGACAGAGGAAAAGCAAGTGGTCCTGATGAAATTTCATGTTGGGTGTTACGAGAATGTGCAAAGGAGTTAACTAAACCATTATTTTAAATTTTCAAGAAATCCTTGAGTCAAGGGAAACTACCTGATATTTGGAAAAAAGCAAATATAGTCCCCTTATTCAAGAAAGGAAATAGACAGAATCCTCTCAACTACCGACCAGTATCACTGACTAGTGTTGTAAGCAAGGTATTAGAAAAACTTATAAGAAAAGCTTGGGTAAATCATCTAGAAGAACACAGTATGATAACAGAAAGACAGTTTGGTTTCAGAAAAGGAAAATCATGTGTTAGTAATCTGTTGAGCTACTATGACAGAGTAACAAACACAATACAGGAAAGGGAAGGATGGGTGGACAGTATCTATTTAGATTTCAAGAAAGCTTTTGACACAGTACCACACCAAAGACTTTTATGGAAGCTGTACCATCAAGGAGGAATTCGAGGCAAACTGTTTTGTTGGATGCAAGACTTTCTCATAAAAAGAGAAATGAGGACAGTACTAAGAGGAAACTACTCATCATGGAAAGAAGTGACAAGTGGAGTACCACAGGGTTCGGTGCTGGCACCAATCATGTTTTTAGTGTACATAAATGATATAAACAGTAACACTGGAAATGAGAGCTATCTGAATATGTTTGCAGATGATGCAAAAATACAAAGGAGAATTACTAGCACAGACTCTTGTAGGGAGCTACAAGAAGAATTAATAAACTTCATGAATGGAGTAATACATGGCAAATGGAATTCAATGTGGACAAGTGTCATGTAATCAAGTTTGGTAAAAGTGGAAAAAGACCTGATTGGGATTATAAGTTAGGAAATAAAACCCTATACACATCAGAAAGATAGAAGGACCTAGGTGTGATTATCAATAACAGACTATCTCCGGCTGACCACATCAGCGAGAAGGTACGGAACATGTATACACTGCTTGCAAATATGAGAATAGCATTCACATACATAAATGAAGACATGCTAAGAAGGATAATAACATCATTCAATAGACCAACCCTGGAATATGCATCAATAGTCTGGAGTCATCTCAAAAAGCATATAGACAAGATTGAAAAAGTTCAAAGGGCCGCTACAAGATGGATACCAAGCTTAAGGGACCTAAGCTACGAAGAAAGACTAAATAAACTGAATCTACCAACACTACAGGAGAGAAGGAAAATAGGTGACATGATAATGCTATATAAGTGCATATCAGGGAAGGAGAAAATAGACATAAATGATTACTTAACATATGGAGAAGCATCAGCAAGAGGACACTGCAAAAAACTGCATAAGAAGAGAGGTGACAAAGACATAAGGAAATTCAGTTTCCCAAACAGAGCAATTGATCAATGGAATGCACTACCGAATGAAATAGTGTGTGCCAAAACAATTCACAAATTTAAGGATATGTACGATAAATATGGTTTAAGACACGGGACAGTACGAGCTTGACTCATTCCTGTAAAGATACAATTAGGTAAGAACAATTAGGTTAGGTAAGAACACACACACACACACACACACACACACACACACACACACACACACACACACACACACACACACACAGAGGCAAGCGCGCGTACAAGCACAAGAGTTGGTATCACAATATGATCAATCAGGGACCTTTTTGGTTCCATTTTCACTTGCCTATTTCTTATCACTGCTTTCACTGAACCATCAATCTTTTTTCCCAGCTGTACTCTTTCAAACACTTCATCCTCCAAACTTCCATACATACTCATCTCACTACCCAAGTACTCAAATACACTCACATTTTCCATTTTCTCATCATTCATCCTCACTGTACATTCAGTGACTTCATTTCTCTCGAATACCATAACTTTACTCTTACCTACATTCATATTTAGATTCTGTTTCTTACACACTCTCCCAGATTCAACCACCAAGCGTTGCAGTTCCGTTCTCTTTCGTCATCACTTAACAGTACAGTGTCATCTGCAAACAACAGTACCAGAAGTTGCCAAACCCTGCCCTCTCTCATTATGGCCGCGACAACATCCACTGCCCTACATTGCATCTCTTTTATAACCTCATCCATATACAGAATGAACAACCACGGAGACATGACACAACTCAGATTCAGTACAGTATTCATAAAAAAAATTCTCTCAGTTTACCATCCACACGCACTGCAGCATTAGCACACTCATCCATACTCTTCACAGCATTCAAAACTTCTCAGTTTCTCCGTACTGTATATTCTTAATTTTTCCAGCATTCCTTGTCTATCCACTCTGTCATGTGCTTTCTCCAAATCCATGAAGGCTGCATACAAGCTTTTTCCCTTCTCTAGAAACTTTTTCACGAAAAACATAAGGATGAATATCCTTCCCTTCCTAAAACCTTCCAGTTCTTCTCCAACCAATTCCTCTCATATTTCCCTAATTCAGCCAGTAATTATCCTACAACATACTTTTCCTATTACACTTAGAAGACAAATGTCTCCCTGACTGTCACACTTCTTTTTCCCCTTTTTCTTTGTACAGGGGAACAATGATACCTGACTTCTTATCCTCCATGACTCTACGTTCCTCCTAGGCCAATTTGCACATTTTCCATATCCATTCTACTACTATCTCTCCTCCATGTTTCATCATTTCACCACACATTGCCTCAATTCCTGGGGTCATTCCCCATTCTGACTTTCTTCAGTTCTTCCATCACTTCCATCCTACTAATCTCTTCCTCCCTTCTCATCTCCCTCCTTCTCCCAGACATTCTCCAGACACTTGTACTCGCATTACTTTCACTCTTTATGTTTAGCAGTTCCTAAGGGTGTTCTCACCATCTGTTAACTTTTTCTCCCTTCTCCATTAGCAGTCTACCATTTTTATCTTCCACCCCTCCCCCCCGGATTTCATTTTCATCCTGTTTTACTCTCTTTACCACTTACCAGAACATTTTCCTACATTCCCTTTACTTTACACTCAAATTCCCTCCAAATTCCTCATCCATCCTCTTCTTTGTCTTATTTATCTTTTCATGTATTTCCTCTCAGCATACAACTCTCTCTTCCGTGTCTCAACTTCCTCCATGCCTCTGCCCCCTATCCACTCACAACATACTTTCTTCTTTTGTGCCACAGCTTGTTTCATCTCTTCATTCCACCATGCTGTTCCTTGTACCCCCTTTCGTCTTCTCTTTACCTCACACACCACCTCCCCTGCCGCACAGATTTCTTCTTGGAATATCTTGCACATACCTTCCACCTCCTCCATCTGCTCCTAATCATATTTACCCAATCTTTCCTGTATTTCTTTCTTACATTCTGCCTTTTTTCCATCCTCTAGCAACCTTTGTACCATCCTTGTATGTACACTTCCTTTCCTTCCCTCCTTTTATTCCTTCATTGCACTTGAACCTTGACTTTCATCACCACCAAGTGATAAAAAGTCCACTCTCCCAACCTCTATATACTCTTGCATCCATTACGAACCTTCTCATTCTGTCATCCCAACACACATTATCATTAATTGCCTTCTGTTCATTGAGTTCACCAACCACTCTTCTCATCACTCGCCATGCATACCTGTGGATCATTTTGTGCCTAAAGAGGTATTGGCTATCACCTACCCCCTCCCCACACAAATGTCCACTGGAACACTGCCATTCTCATCCACTTCTGCAGGCACACCCCACTCACCAACTATTCCATCCACCTTCACATTCCTTTTTCCATTCATATCTCCAGTGAAAAACACTCTCTCATTCCTTTCAAAGTTTTCCATGCATGCTTCCACGTCTGCTCAGAACTATTCCTTCACCCCGCTTACACGATCTTGCGTTGTTGCATACACACACACACACAATTGCCCACGTTTGTAATCCTACTTTGAATCTTACTCACACAATCCTTGAAGCTACTGGTCCATACTCTCTATTATTCTCCTTCCATCTCCTGCACACAGCAATACATACTCCATTTTTTGCCCTTACTTTCTCACCTACTCCCGCGTTTATATCCCATTCATACTCCCACTCTCACACCCACACTTCTCCATTTAGGGCCGTTTTCACAGTCGTCCCTAATCTTTTGGGCCCGAACGTGTGCCGGGCCCGAACCAAAAGCACCTTTGGATTTCACAGTCGCTCCGAATGGCTTTCGGGAGCTTACTAACGTGGGGACGTCTGCCCGTGTTGATGCGGTAGGGTTGGTAGTTCTAGGTGGCGAAAACACTTTCCATATGTAGAGAATATTTAGAAATTGGAATGTAATGAATGTGATGAATAACATGGCTGGAAAATCCACTTCACACAGTTCTTACTAATATCTTCAGGATTGAAGATATTCGTAAGAATGTAGCAAAAATAACGAACAGGAAACGTCATCGGAATGAAGAGCTATCTAACGGCAACCTCACAACGCTTCTACTTGAAATCGGAAGTAAGCTGAATCCCTGATGAATGCTATGTATTGCAAAAAAGGCTTAAGTAAAAATAACCATGAAGTAACATGTACAACGTCTAATGAGTGATGGTGTGGTTTATTAATGGATATAGTATTAATACATGAACATTTTCTTTTCTAAGTGAGGTGTTAGCTACATCAATTTTTACATCGGGCATCAGATATTAGAATTTTCATGAAAATATGCATCAGACAACGATTCTCGTATTTCTTTCGGGTCCGATTGTTGTGGAGGCTCCACCAGTCTGCGAAAGGGTAGTATTCGGATACATAGTAGAAAGTCTCATAAAAGTACACAAACATATATATTTTTTCAATACCGGGTGTGTTTTTTACCCCAGAAATATTACATTGGGTATATAATATTGAAATCTTAATGAAAATATGTTACATGTAATTATTCTTTTACTTTTTTACTTTCGGGACCGTCTGTTGGGGAGGCTGTAGGTCCCTCAAGAATGTTCCAGTAATTTGTTCGGGCCGTCCCGAATGCCGTCCCCAACAGAGGCCTCGGAAGGCTGGTTGGGGGCGACTGTGAAAACGAAAACGTGCGTTCGGAGGCGAGTAGGCTGTTGGGGACTGCATTGGGGACGACTGTGAAAACGGCCCTTAGTCTCAATTAATTCACATACTTCCACTTTTGCACTCGCAGGCATCTGGGCAAACTTTCTCTCTCACTTTCCCATCATTATTCGTTCCCCTTACATTTCATGCTACAATCCGTACCATGCCCTTTGTTCAGTCCTTGGTCTTCACCTGTTTTTCAGCCCTGGTCCGAGGTTTCTTGTTTGTATTTTTTAGTTAGTTGTTCTCCGGAATCGGGCACTAACCCTCCGGCAACCCACTTGTTGAAACGTATGGAAAACGTTTTGGTTAGTTATAAGGTTACCACCCAACGTTTTAAATGATTTCCTAGTTTACACGAAATCATGTTGCTTGCCACTCAGTGTACACCTACCTTGAAACAGAGTACCACTACACTAAGTGAGTGGACAATGGATGCCCCCACCGACCACAGCAATTTTGCTCACAAAGTGCAGTATTGATTAATAATAGGAGACATACTACATATATTATTTAAATAACTGCAGTCCACGAAAACAATAATTATCCTATCACTCTTAAATGAACAACTTATCTCAAACACATAAACCCTAAGTGACAGTTTTCTACACAATATCTAACACTGCAACATATTTTTGCATAAACGTTATAATAATCACAATCATTCATACACGTGCAATACATCATGGTTAACCCCTCCACCCACGATGATGCATTTGTCTTCATATGAGTGTGTTTGCGATTATACTCGATGACGTGTTTGTCGTCATTTAAGCATAGAAACCTTCGACAGAGAAAAAGTTTTCAGCCGATCGGCGTAATTTTTGGAGGCGTGATAGTTCCTGCGCTTCTTATCAAAAGTAATGACTTGGCAACCTCGGAGCCTGAGATGCGTGGCAGCTGGAGAGGTTGATTAGTTCCGCATCAGCTGTCAAGGGAGAAGGTAGTGTGCGGCTGGGCATTTAAATCATACTCTACCCTGTCCCTGGATGTGCGTCATATTCCACTATACCTATAGTGCTTGTGTTTACTTTTCGGGCACTATTGTGATTGGACTTGGTGTTTGCAATAGGGAATTAGATTTTTGTGAATCATTCCTGGCCGTTATCAGCTGTTGGCCCAACGAAGATTGTGCTTAGGCCTACCCTGTTTTTTGGCATGTCCCAACAACTACACTCCCTCTACCCTGCACCTAATGTGAGTATTCAACCACTGAACAATAGTGAGAGTGAATCATGTGAACATAGTGTGCAATAGCTAGTGAGGAAGGACATGGTGAAACGTTTAGCAGGGGGAGGAGGGAACCTACCTGACGACACGGCGTTTCTTGAACGGAGTATTTGGCAAGTTGTTGATGAAGTCCTTGCTTTATGCTGATGTATGGTGGATAGTGTTATTGTGCATAAAGCAATAAAAGGAGTATGATGCAACGAGTGTACATGACGAAATATTGGCTAGGGCAGGAGTCATGTACGGCTTACAACCACGGCACGATGTTGTCAGGAGGGGATAAAATAGAGGAGGTTTATAGGGATTTTTTATTTTATCATATTATTATATTTATTCCGTATGCTTTCTGTGTGAAATAAAGCATGAGTGTTATATTGATATGTTTATCATATGCTTGCGTGGATGAACGTAAACACCGCACCATGTGCTCGTCAGAAAATATTGACTGCGATACCTTAGGTATCGCAGATGTGAAGAGCACGTTCATGTACTGTTGTGGTGAAATATACTGTGTGTCTCATCAAATGATGGATTTGAGTATGTATATTGTGAAATAAAATTGTAAACTCTGCAGCATCTTCAGGTAAGGAAACCACCATCTGCTACACCTTAGCACACAGGTAAGGGTCACGTACTTGAACTTGTGGAGTAATATACTGTGTAACTCATATATTGATAGATTTGGTTATGTTTTATGTGAAAGACAGTAAATGACTGACCCAATTGCTCATAGGAAAGATTGTGTCTCGTACATCTGAGTTAGCACAAAGGTAGCATCAAGCAACGCGAGGTTATGAACAAGTGCATTTACATTTTATTGGTGAAATATACTGTGTATCTTATATATTGATAGATTAGGCTATGTGTTATGTGAAAATAACGTGAAGGACTGACACACGTGCTCGTAAGAAATAGAACGTCTTGTACACCTGAGCTAGCACAAAGGTAGGGGGATGCAATGTGAGATACGTAATACTGTGTATCTCATACAGTGACTTATTTTGTTATGTGTTTATATGAAAAGAAAGTGAAAGCGAACCACGTGATCGTCTGGAAACCATCTTCTGCTACCCATTACAGCCCGGGTATGGGCCACGTAATTGACCTACAGAGAGCATGCATTTATATTTTATTGGTGAAATAAACTGTGTATCTCATATACTGATAGGTTAGGCTATGTATTATGTGAACATAATGAAAGACCGACCCACATTTTAGTAAGAAAGAGAACGTCTCATACGCCTGAGCTAGCACAAAGGTAGTGAAATGCAAAGCGAGGTTAGGAACACGTGCATTTACATTTTTTTGTGTGAAATATAATGTATATCCCACGTATTGATATATTCCAGGGGGAGGCGGTGGCTGAATCGGTAGAGAGGCGACCTGCGGTCCTAATGGACCCAGGATCGAATCCCGGCTGGGGCAGGGAACAGTTTAAGGATTTGAATTTCTTAAAAGCAGACTTGCCTGATCTACCAGATGACCCGCCGACATGTAAAAATAACCCCACTAATACCAATACACCAATCCTGTATGAGACAGCCCTAGCACGTATTCAGTATGGATGGTGGGTGTTAGCACCGAAGTGGTGACATGAGGAGGTGTAGGAGGACTACTGGGCCTTGGGATAGGTCACTGCCCCCGAGAAATAGGCCATGAAGCCTTTGCCCAGAGTCGGACACGTAAAAAAAAAAAAAAATTGGCTATGTTTTATGTGAAAAGACAGTGAAAAACTGACCCACGTGCTCGTAATGAAGGGTGCGTGTCATACGCCTGAGCTAGCACAAAGGAAGCGAAATGCAACGCGACGTTAGGAACACGTGTATTTACATTTTTTTTTTTTTTTTTAAATATAATGTGTATCCCATGTATTGATAAATTTGGTAATGTTTTATGTGAAAAGACAGTGAAAAACTGACCCACTGCAGTGTGTTCTCATAGGGGAAACACTATCTGCTACACTGTAGCACACAGGTGACGGCCTATGGAACACGTCCATTTACATATTAGTGGTGAAATGTACTGTGTATCTCAAAAAAATGATAGTTTTGGTTATGTGTGTGATGTGCAAAGAAAATGAAAGAGGTAACCACGTGCTAGTGGCCTCTCCATGTGCGCTAAGTCAGATGTAGGGGATGATGTTTTTCAAGGACATACACGTATATCATGAACCCTTGCATTGTGCTAGTGTCGAGCCAAGTTCTTGTTGGCTGTGAATAAAATATCTTGACTCCTTTATTTCAGCTCACACTCCTACCACAGCACTGGACTACCACAGGGTCCAGAATCCTTGTGACAGCAATTTATTCTCCAGTTGGCTTGCAATGACACCAGTCTTGCACAGATGAAATGTGGGTTGGCACCACACGAGTGTCATAAGATCCTCGATGAGGTATAGTCAAAGAACGACCAATCTGGGGTGGAGGAGGTTGAGCTGCCACCATCTAGTCACCCAGTGGAGCTGCCCTACCGCCTTCCATCGCGGGAGACCACACCTCCATCATTGGCTGGCTTCACCGGAGAACCCTCCCCACCTCTAGGACCTGCCGGTCCCACCACTCTCTTCGTCGGCTACCAATCTCCAGGCCCCTCTGCCCCCCTTGGCTAGCCAGTGTTACCGGAAGCTGGGCTATCGTTCGTTGTGATTGCCCCTCCACTCACTTCTGCCATGCAGGATGCTACGGTGACATCCTCACTGGCCAGGCTGAGGAGACTGGTGTTCCCAGAGCCCTCTGTCTCGTCCTCATCCTCGTCTGAGGCGTCCCCTCCCACACGAGGGCACTGTGGTCCACTCCCTGGATACGAGGGATGTCCATGGGGTCAGAGGGCAGGCCGAAGAGTGTCGACAGGCCGACACACTGCCACTGCCATTAAAGAGGATCCTGGGTGGAGCAGTGGCCCGTTCACACTGAACCACGGGCCGTTCACTGGCTCCCCAGGGATCAAGGTGGATATTCCAACAACTCCCCTGCAGTTCTTCCAGCTCTTTTTCACGTGGGAGTTGTTGGCATACTTCACCATGGAAACCAACTGGTACACCACATTCCTAGGAACTCAGCTAGATGCCTAGTTCTCCTGCACTGAAGAGGAGATGGCCAAGTTTCGGGGGTTATACCTTTTCATGGGGGTCGTGCACATGCTGACCATCAGGCACTACTGGCGGAGTTCCGAGCTGCATGACTACCCTAGGGTCTGGTGAGCAGTGAGTGGAAGGTGCTTCACCGCCATCCTTAAGCACTTCCATGCCTTCAACTCGCTTGGCATTCCCCAGAACAACCAAGATTGGCTCATCTGCGTTTGTACGGTCATGGAGTACCTCCTTCAGCAGTTCCAGTCAGTGTACCTACCCGAGGAGCAGCTCAGTCTGGATGAGGGCTTTCTGGGGTGGAAGGGCCGGCGGTCCTTCTGTGTGTACAACCCCCAGAAGCCCACCAAGTATGCAGTCAAGATGTACATGCTGACTGAGTCATCCTCAGGCTACATCTGGAACCTTGAGGTCTACACAAGTGCAGCATACCCTTGAGAACACTGTGTTTGGCCTCGTGGAACCATTGAGGGATCATGGCTATAAATTGATCATGGACAACTATTTCAATTCTGTAGCCCTGTGCAAACGAGTCTTCACTGCAGGATTTTGCATGTGTGGGACCCTACGGCTGCCTAGAGGAGCGCCATGCCATCTGCAGGTCATCGCCAGGGCTAAGAGCCTGCCTGAGGGGAGCAAGGTGTACAGGCACATGGACAATGGGCTAGTCCTGCTGTGGAGGGACAAGTGCATTGTGAACATGATGTCCACCTTCCACACTGTGGACACCATTCTGAAGAGGGTTCAAGGTGCAGGGTAATGAAGGGCGGACAACTTATGTGGAGAAGGTCGTTCACAAGCCCGTCGTTGTGGTGGAGTACAACACAGGTACATGGGTGGGGTGGATAATTTCGATCAGATGGTCCAGTACTACCCCATCCAGTGCTGAACTGTCAAGTGGACGAAGAAGATCACATTCAACTTCGTCCAAATGGCACTGTTCAATGCGTTTGCCTTGTACAAGAAGTACAGAGATGTGCAAGTAACTCTCCTTGAGTTTGTTGAGCAGATCATCTATGATAATCTGGATTTTCATGAAGAGGACTGGCCCATGTCTGGACACACACTCCACCACGCCCCAGACCTACCTACCCAACGGCCAACACAAGCATCACCTAAAACAGGGCCATCACAAGTGCACCATCACCACCAGCACCACCAGGAGGCCCATCAGAGGTGCCAGCACCGCCACCACCTCCAGTTGCTGGTCCGTCAGGAGAACCCGTGCCTGGGCCTGCAGCTCCTGCACGACAGGACCACAGAGCACAAGGGTATCCAAGCAAGCGTCGCCTGGTGTTTGATGACGATGTGAGGTTGTATCGCACTCTGGGCCACCACCGGGCGAGGATTCCCGACAAGAAGTGGCTCAGGTGTACTTTGTGCTTCAAGCTAGGGGTGAGGAAAGACACAAGGAATATGTGTCCTGTATGTGAAGTGGTGCTTTGCATTGGTGATTGTTTCAACTGGTACCATAACGAGAGATACCTTCACTAGTGGAGCACACACACACACACACACACACACACACATATGAGTCAAGCTCTGTACCAGGTTAAACTAAATGATTTTTCATTATTAAAAGAAAAAAAATAATAAGAAGTTTAAACAAGACTTGTTCAAACAGAAAAGAGAACCGAGAGGCAAAAGAATGCGCTCAGTCAGCTGAGGTTTGTTTAGACTACAGCTGCACGGGGAATGTAAGTACATGTACTCTGTGCTTTTAGTATTGCAAAATGGACACATACTTTAGTAAAGCAAATTTGGAAAAGAAAAGGGATAAAGGTAGAAAGCAAGATGATGATTTCTACCAAGAACTGGTTGAAGTGGAGACTCACAATAGACTGGTTGAACATGTACACAAACTAGAAATGGCTTTCAAAAATGAAATTGATGAAATAAAGAAGCAGATGCACTTGCAAAAGGAAGAAATAGAAAAACTAGGAAGGGAGGCCAACAAGAAAGACACAACCATCAGTGAACTAACAATGGAATTGAGTACACTTAGGAAGAAAATAAGTCAAATGGCAAGTACAGTAGTCAATCATGAGAGTGTTATGGAAGAGTTCAAAAATGATACAGAGACAATTAGGCAAGTAAGCAGTCCGATAGACCAGAGCAGTGATATTGAGGAGAAGATAACGCAGGTGAATGAAGCTGTGCAAAGTTACAAAAATGGTGGAAACCACGTATGCTGAAATGGTAAAAGTAAAGAAAGACTTAGAAACAAGGGTGGAGGAAAAAAGCATTAAACAGGAAGTGAAAAGAATAATCCAAAACAATCCAAAGTTAGTCAGAGATTCAGTAGATATAAACAAATCTATAGTAATCAGTGGTATAGAAGAGGAAGAAGTAAAAAACAAGCTCACAAGAGGCAAAAAGGAGATGGCAAATGTAATGAGCTTACTAAAACAAGTATCAGAGGAAATCTGTAGTAAAGACATAGAGGAACACAAAAGCTTAGGAAAATAGGAGAAAAGCAAGACAAGACCTCTAAAGGTGACTTTCCAGAGTGTAAACACTGTGGAGGAGATACTAAAAAATGCAAAGAATCTTATGGAAAAAGAGGAGTTCAAAAATGTATGGATAAAAAGATGCCTAACACAAGAGGAACTGGAATTACTGAAAGAGAAGAGGGAGGAAGCAAAAACAAAAAATGAGGGAAGATCAGAAGAGAAGAACCAATTTTTTTACATAGCAATAGGATTGCAGGTACGAAAGTGGTACACACACAGGAGGGAATAAAAAGGAGGAAGGTAGTAGAACCATGTCATGACAAGTATATAAACAAGATGATAAAGTTGATGTACTCAAATGTGGATGGAATGGTATCTAAATTACTAGAGATGAATGATTATGTCAGAGAAAATGAACCACAAATAATATGCCTAACTGAAACAAAATTAACACCAAGGATATCCAATGACATTCTAAACTTAGAGGAATACAATATATGGAGAAGAGACAGAAATTTAAAAAAAGGAGGAGGAATTATAATATTAACTAAGAAAAATCTAAAAGTCAATGAAATAAAACTAGATATACCATCACAAGTAGAACTGATTGCAGTAGAGATCAACACATCTGAAGGGAAAGTAATTGTAGCCAATTTGTACATGCCTCCCAGATCAAACACATGGGGTGAGGACCTGGCAGAGAGTACATTTCAGAGTTTAAGATCACTACTACATCATATGGAAGAGAAATCGGAAAGAATTATACTAACTGGGGACTTCAATACAAACATAAATTGGAATACTCTAGATATAATTAGCCAAGAAAGCTGTTGGGACCAAAAGCTTCTGGATCTTGTGCAAGAGTTTTTCCTAACGCAACATTGAGGGAAACCACCAGAAAAAGAGGACTCGATGTACCTTCAGTGCTAGATCTAATATTTACTGGGCAAGAAAATAATATTGACAGTTTAATATATCACCCTCCACTCGGCAAAAGCGACCATGCAGTACTAAATTACAACTTCAGGACAGCATATGACATAGTTAACAGCAATGAAAGTTACAAAAAGGGCCTAAACTATAAAAAGGGAAATTATCAAGACCTAAAGAAGTATTTCTTAGAAGTTGATTGGAAAAATAAGCTTAGAGGACAAGATTTAAATGCTGTTTATAAAAAATTCTGTGAATTTTATGAAATAGGAGTCCAGAAGAACATCCCACACCACAAAGAAGCAGATAAGAAAATTCAGAAATGGTTCAATACAGAACGTAAAAAATCAAAAGAAAGAAGAGATTTGTTGTGGAATAGATACAGAAGACACAATAGTGAAAGGGCGTATAATAATTACAAACAGGCAAGAAACGATTATACAAGAATAAGGAGGGAAGCCCCAAAACAGTTTGAGGAGGATATAATAAATAAAAGTAGTGATCAACCAAAGCTGTTTTACAGCTACGTTAGAAGCAAAACCAAAGTAAAAGATATAATACAATCCATTACGGACGAGGGAATCACTTATACACAAGAGAAAGATATTTGTGAAGCACTATATAAGAATTTACAATTAGTTTTTATAGATGAAAAAAATTTTGAGAGGGACTGTGTGGAACATGCATGTCCACACTTACTACCAGATATACATATAGCAGAAAAAGTAATACAGGAGGAGTTAAGTAAATTAGACAGAGGAAAAGCGAGTGGTCCTGATGAAATTTCATGTTGGGTACTACGAGAATGTGCAAAGGAGTTAACTAAACCATTATTTTTAATTTAAAAGAAATCCTTGAGTCAAGGTAAACTACCTGATATTTGGAAGAAAGCAAATATTGTCCCCTTATTCAAGAAAGGAAATAGACAAAATCCACTCAGCTACTGACCAGTATCACTGACCAGTGTTGTAAGCAAGGTATTAGAAAAGCTTATAAGAAAAGCTTGGGTAAATCACCTAGAAGAACACAGTATGATAACAGAAAGACAGTTTGGTTTCAGAAAAGGAAAATCATGTGTTACTAATCTGTTGAGCTACTATGACAGAGTAACAAACACAATACAGGAAAGAGAAGGATGGGTGGACAGTATCTATTTAGATTTCAAGAAAGCTTTTGACACAGTACCACACCAAAGACTTATGGAAACTGTACCACCAAGGAGGAATTCGAGGCAAACTGTTTTGCTGGATGCAAGATTTTCTCATAAAAAGAGAAATGAGAACAGTACTAAGAGGAAACTACTCATCATGGAAAGAAGTGACTAGTGGAGTACCACAGGGTTCAGTGCTGGCACCAATCATGTTTTTAGGGTAAATAAATGATATAAACAGTAACACTGGAAATGTGAGCTATCTGAATATGTTTGCAGATGATGCAAAAATACAAAGGAGAATTAGTAACAGACTCTTGTAAAGAGCTACAAAAAGAATTAAATAAACTTCATGAATGGAGTAATACATGGCAAATGGAGTTCAATGTGGACAAGTGTCATGTAACCAAGTTTGGTAAAAGTGGAAAAAGACCTGATTGGGATTATAAGTTAGGAAATAAAAACCCTATACACATCAGAAAGAGAGAAGGACCTAGGTGGGATTATCAATAACAGACTATCTCCGGCTGACCACATCAGCGAGAAGGTACGGAACATGTATACACTGCTTGCAAATATTAGTATAGCATTCACATACATAAATGAAGACATGCTAAGAAAGATAATAACATCATTCAATAGACCAACCCTGGAATATGCATCAGTAGTCTGGAGTCCTCATCTCAAAAAACACATAGACAAGATTGAAAAAGTTCAAAGGGCCGCTACAAGATGGATACCAAGCTTAAGGGACCTAAGCTACGAAGAAAGACTAAATAAACTGAATCTACCAACAGTGCAGGAGAGAAGGAAAAGAGGTGACATGATAATGCTATATAAGTGCATATCAGGGAAGGAGAAAATAGACATAAATGATTACTTAACATATGGAGAAGCATCAGCAAGAGGACACTGCAAAAAACTGCATAAGAAGAGAGGTGATAAAGACGTAAGGAAATTCAGTTTCCCAAACAGAGCAATTGATCAATGGAATGCACTACCGAATGAAATAGTGTGCGCCAAAACAATTCACAAATTTAAGGATATGTACGATAAATATGGTTTAAGACACGGGACAGTACGAGCTTGACTCATTCCTGTAAAGACAATTAGGTAAGAACAATTAGGTAAGAACACACACATACACACACACAGTACAAAACTCCTTACTTCCCAACCGATGTGGTCTTGCAAGAGATCATTGCCACTGGAGAAGTTCTTTTTTTTATTTATCTATTTACCTCTATGTATGTCAGTATATTTCCTTATATATTGTTATTAACCTCAACACAAATGACAGGGAAATGAGTACAACTTCAGTTTCAGTTGCTAGCAACAGGTTTAGTGTTCATGTGTGGTTTCTGAAAGGACTAAAAAAAACAACAAAAGTAATTATATAAAATTGTTGTTGGTATAAAACCAAAGAATGCGTAGCTAGCAAGCATAAAAGTGTTAGCGCGCTACATGAAAATAACGTGAGTGCTGCTCCCGGCGGGTCAGAGCGAGGGAAAATACACAGTAGTTTTTTGGATTTGTCTCGAAAACTATGAGGCCTAGGATCCCTGTTCTTGGCTCAAATGAAAGCGAATGAAATTTTGCATAGGATGATGAAATAAAAACATAACAGTCCCGGGAAAAGTTCTTTACCAAAAGCTCCCTAAATAAAAAAAAGTTTTTGTCTGTCACAAATGGGTTTTACCTTTTCGCTTATTACTAAGATAATACCTCGTATCAACTGGGACCCCCCCCCCCATTCGAAAGCTAATAAAATTCTCTTTCGATTGATTGTATAACATGTAGAGACTGATTAGTAAATACTCGACTTACGATGTTGGGAAGTCAAATCTATGATCCCGAATGTTTATTCTGAGGGCCCTAACATATGTACAGTGTGTTTTTTGGTGTGTTTTTTTTTTTTTTTTTTTGCTTTTCGTGTAGAACAAACATCGACGAATAGGAATATGTGGGCTTTGTGGCAAAATAAACCTGTCCGGGTGGTGAAAATTAGCTGAGAATACACATTTTTGGAGCATGCGGCAGCCGGGGGGAGGGGAGAAAAGCCGGAGCATCATGTCCCAGAAAACTTATTAACTTATCTGCGCACAAAAGAGTTAATTTTACACATTATCTCATTCATAAATTTGGAAACACATTTTCAACAATGTTTTAATCATATCTGCCCTTTGGGTGCTGGGTGAGGACATACTCCTCCACTATGTGCCTTTCAGTCTGCATTGCGCCACAGCTATGCAGTCCTTCCTCGACTGGTAGATGGATACGACCAAGGTAAAGAGAATATGAGGTAGTTTCACACGGGGGAGGGAGGCGGGGAGCAAAAACTTGTCTCGGTCTGTGCATGACGTCACAGATAATCCAGACTGAGGGTCTCAACCTCACCTTCCTGCCCTGTGATATGAGCTCCCCGGCCTATATGGATTACTTTTATTTGTATCCTAAATTGCATGCAGAGCAATGAAGACGTTATTGCCATCTTTCTGAGATATTATAAAATATATCTTCTAGAAGAACTACCTGTTTTTAGAGAATATAGGAATGTCGTAGACAGGGTCATACAGACACTTTCTGACGCGACAGGTGCCTGTAAGGCAGCTGATTATGAGAAGAAAAATATGAAAATATTAACAGAGATCACTGTTTCAGAGCACAGCAACACCAAACACACATCAAATGATCTGGAAATCACCAGTTTACATTGGTGTACTATTACATTTTTTTTTATTTCACACTCCCATTCTCTCTTTCTCTCTCTCCCTCTCTTTGTTTCTGTCTCTGTCTCTGTCTGTCTGTCTATCTCTCTTTTTATCCTTGACATCGCAACCTCTGCGCGAGCCAGGGGCAGTGAACCTACCTCTCATATTCTCTTTACCTTGATCACGACTGTGCCCATTCCAGTGTCCCGTATTTACCACTAGGCTGTGACCCAATACTCAGAACCTCGTGAACCGTAGCCTGTGGAACTCATTAATTGGATGTTTTTGTGTGTAAATCTTGTGTATGACTAAGGTGGGATTAGTATCTTTGTACACGCTGCACCTCAATACACTTGATCCTTCTATAGAATATCAGACTTTTTCCATCAGTACAGAAATATGTGGAACTTTTTTTTGTATCAGACCTCGCACGTATCTACCCATGGATGTGGTGGCATTGGTCACCACCTTTAGCGCAAATGACACACACACATACACACACACACACACACACACACTAGGCACCGAGGAGAGGAGACACACGTCGCCACCGCTCCATACCTGGCCAACTTGGCCAGTGGCATTACCTAAATTAGTATCTTTATATGAGTCAAGCTCTGTACCAGGTTAGACTAAATGGTGTTCTAAAATGAAAAAGAAGAAGTTTTAAGTAAGACTTGTTCAAACAGAAGAGAAAACAAAGCAGTGCAAGAATGCGCACAATCAGCTAATCGTTTGTTTAGTCTACAACGGCCCCAGGGAATGTAAGTGCTATATGTGCTCTTAGTACTGCAAAATGACCTCATACTTTAGTGATGCAAATTTGGAAAAGAAAAGGGATAAAGGTAGAAAGCAGGATGATGATTTCTACCAAGAATTGATTGAGATGGAGACTCACAATAAACTGATGGAACGAGTACATAGACTAGAGATGGCTTTTCAGAATGAGATTGATGAAATTAAGAAACAGATGCACTTGCAAATGGAAGAAATAGAAAAATTAGGAAAGGAAGTCAACAAGAAAGACACAACCATAGATGCGTTAATAGTAGAAGTGGGCACACCTAGGAGGAAAATTAGTGAAATTGCAATTACGGTAGTCAACCACGAAAGTTTCATGGAAGAGTTCAAAAATGATACAAAGACAATTAGGCAAGTAAGCAGTCTGATAGACCAGAGCAGTGATACTGAGAAGATAACACAGGTGAATGAAGCAGTGCAAAGTTACAAAAATGATGTGGAAACCACTTATGTTAAAATGGGGAAAGTGAAGAAAGACTTAGAAACAAGGGTGGAAGAAAAAAGCAATGAAAAGGATGTGAAAAGAATAATCCAAAACAATCCTAAGTTAGTCAGAGATTCAGTAGATATCAACAAATCTATAGTAATCACTGGTATAGAAGAGGAAGAAGTAAAAAACAAGCTCACAAGAGGCAAAAAGCAGATGGCAAATGTAATGGGCATATTGAAAGAAGTATCAGAGGAAATCTGTAGTAAAGACAGAGGAACACAAAAGGTTAGGGAAATACAAGAGAAGTAAATCAAGACCCCTAAAGATAACCTTCTAGATTGTAAACACTGTGGAGGAGATACTAAAAAATGGAAAGAATCTTATGGAAAAAGAGGAGTTCAAAAATATATGGATAAAAAGATGCCTAACACAAGAGGAACTGGAATTACTGAAAGGGAAGAGGGAGGAAGCAAAAACAAAAAATGAGGGAAGTTCAGAGGAGGAGAAGGATACATTTTTTTACAAAGTAATTGGATTGCAGGTACGAAAGTGGTACATAAACAGGAGGGAATAAAACGGAGGCAGGTAGTAGAACCAAATCATGACAAGTATATAAACAAGATGATTAAGTTGATGTACTCAAATGTGGATGGAATGGTATCTAAATTATTAGAGATGAATGATTATGTCAGAAAAAAATGAACCACATATAATATGCCTAACTGAAACAAAATTAACACCAAGGATATCAAATGACATCCAAAACTTAGAGGAATATAATATATGGAGAAGAGATAGGAACTTAAAAAAAGGAGGAGGAATTATAATATTAACTAAGAAAAATCTAAAAGTCAAAGAAATAGAACTAGATACCCCCTCACAAATAGAACTGATTGCAGAAGAGATCAATACATCTGCAGGGAAAGTAACTGAAGCCAATTTGTACATGCCACCCAGATCAAACACATGGGAAAGAGACGAATATGAGGACCTGGCAGAGAATACAATTCAGAGTTTAAGAGCATTACTACATAAAATGGAAGAGAAATCGGAAAGAATTATACTAACTGGAGATTTTAATACAAATATAAATTGGAATACTCTAGATATAATAAGCCAAGAAAGCTGCTGGGACCAAAAGTTCCTAGATCTTGTGCAAGAGTTTTTCCTAACGCAACATGTAAGGGAAAGCACCAGAAAAAGAGGACTCAATGTACCCTCAATGCTAGATCTCATATTTACTAGGCAAGAAAACGATATTGACAATTTAATATATCACTCTCCATTCGGCAAAAGCGACCATGCAGTACTAAATTGCAACTTCAGGATTGCATGTGACTTAGTTAACAGCAACGAAAGTTACAAAAAGAGCCTAAACTATAAAAAGGGAAAGTACCATGACCTAAAGAAGTACTTCTTAGAAATTGCTTGGGAAAAGGAGCTTAGAAGACAAGATTTAAATGCTATATATGAAAAATTCTGTGAACTTTATGAAATAGGAGTCCAGAAGTACATCCCACACCACAAAGAAGCAGAAAAGAAAATAAAGAAATGGTTCAATACAGAATATAAAAAAATCAAAAGACAAAAGAGATTTGTTGTGGAATAGATACAGAAGACACAATAGTGAAAGGGCATATAATAATTACAAACAGACAAGAAACGATTATACAAGAATAAAGAGAGATGCCCAAAAACAGTTTGAGGAGGATATCATAAATAAAAGTAGTGATCAACCAAAGATATTTTACAGGTATATCAGAAGCAAAACCAAAGTAAAAGATAAAATACAATCCATTACGGACGATGGAATCACCTATACACAAGAGAAGGATATTTGTGAAGCACTAAACAAGAATTTCCAATCAGTTTTTACAAAGGAAAAAAATTTTGAGAGGGATTATGTGGAACATGCATGCCCACACATACTACCAGATATACAAACATCAAAAAAGGAAATACAGGAGGAGCTAAGTAAATTAGACAAAGGAAAAGCAAGTGATCCTGTTGAAATTTCATGTTGGGTGCTACGTGAATGTGCAGAGGAGTTAACTAAACCATTATTTTTAATTTTCAAGAAATCCTTGAGTCAAGGTAAACTACCTGATTTTTGGAAGAAAGCGAACATTGTTCCCTTATTCAAGAAAGGGAATAGACAAAATCCACTTAACTATACCGACAAGTATCACTAACCAGTGTTGTAGGCAAGGTATTAGAAAAGCTTATAAGAAAAGCTTGGGTAAATCACCTAGAAGAACACAATATGATAACAGAAAGACAGTTTGGTTTCAGAAAAGGAAAATAATGTGTTACTAATCTGTTGAGCTATTATGACAGAGTAACAGACACATTACAGGAAAGAGAAGGATGGGTGGACAGTATCTATTTAGATTTCAAGAAAGCATTTGACACAGTACCACACCAAAGACTTTTATGGAAACTGTACCATCAAGGAGGAATTCGAGGCAAACTGTATTGTTGGATGCAAGATTTTCTCATGAAAAGAGAAATGAGAACAGCACTAAGGGGAAATTACTCATCATGGAAAGAAGTGACTAGTGGAGTACCACAGGGCTCAGTGCTGGCACCAATTATGTTTTTAGTGTATATAAAAGATATAGACAGTAACACTGGAAGTGAAAGCTATCTAAATATGTTTGCAGATGTTGCAAGAATATTAAGGAGAATTACTAACACAGACTTGTAAAGAGCTACAAGAAGAATTAAACTTCATGAATGGAGTAATACATGGTAAATGGAATTCAGTGTGGACAAGTGTCATGTAATCAAGTTGGTAAAAGTGGAAAAAGACCTGATTGGGATTATACGTTAGGAAATAAAATCCTACACACATCAGAAAGAGAGAACGACCTAGGTGTGATTATCAATAACAGACTATCTCCGGCTGACCACATTAGTGAGAAGGTACGGAACATATATACACTGCTTGCCAATATGAGAATAGCGTTTACATACATAAATGAAGACATGCTAAGAAAGATAATAACATCATTCATCAGACCAGCCCTGGAGTATGCATTAGTAGTCTGGAGTCCCTATCTCAAAAAACACATAGACAAGATTGAAAAAGTTCAAAGGGCCGCTACAAGATGGGTACCAAGCTTAAGGGATTTAAGCTACGAAGAATGACTAAATAAACTGAATCTACCAACACTGCAGGTGAGATGAAAAAGAGGTGACATGATTATGCTCCATAAATGCATATCAGGGAAGGAGAAAATAGACATAAATGATTACTTAACCTATGGGGAAGAATCAGCAAGAGGACACTGCAAAAAACTGCATTAGAAGAGAGGTGATAAAGACGTAAGGAAATTTAGTTTCCCAAATAGAGCAATTGATCAGTGAAATGCATTACCGAATGAAATAGTGTGTGCCAAAACAATTCACAAATTTAAGGATATGTACGATAAATATGGTTTAAGACACGGGACAGTACGAGCTTGACTCATTCTTGTAAAGATGCAATTAGGTAAGAACAATTAGATAAGAACACACACACACACACACACACACACACACACACACACACACACACACACACCGCTCGCTGGTGCAGTGGTAACGTTCCCGCTTGCCAACTGGTGGACGGGAGTTCGCGCCTCGCTCAGGTTGCGAAAAGTTTCACCGACGAAGTGGATGGTTACTGTCCCACTTGAGCAAGGGGACGGGTGTGTGCGTGTGTGAAGGTCACAGCCTTGCCCTTAGATCGGACTATATGAGCTTTCAGCTCCCTTCCGAGAGGGTAAAAGCTGACAATCACGACCATCAAGTGATCCTGACCGACCTGGTGAATTACACACACACACACACACACACACAAGTACAAACCCCGACAAACAGACATACAGTACAGTCACATATAGACCACACAAACACACACACATATATGAGAAGATAGGACAAAGACGCCACATCTAGTGGAGTTCAATTTGGTAGGAAGAGTTTGTTGTTGTCATAACCGATTGAGTTGCTCCCACACACATTCATATATAAAACTATAACAAAGTGATCTTAGGTCACAACACCTCTCCCACGCCAGCTGAATTGGGGTCAAAGTCACTTAGGGTGAAAGAATATTGGGTCAAATGAAGTTTTATGACTTGATAATGGTACTACTAACAGAGAAACAGCAGTTTCTGAGATTTAAGCTTTAAAATATGATCGGCCTTGAGTTTGTCCTTTCAAGCTCATTCCAGGACACATCTTAAAGTGGCAACAACATCTCCATGTATGACTTCCTATAAATGATTAATAGTAACCATGTGCCTATCTCTCACCGTTTGGCTGATTAAAACAGTCAAAATATATGACCTTGACTTTGATCTTTCAGGGTCACCCAAAGTCAATTATAATAGTGGCAACAGAATCCCTATATATGACTTCCAATTAGTGATTAAGAGTAACCATACATCTATCTCTCACGATTTGGCTGTTTTTAGGCCTCAAAATCTGCGTGACCTAGAGTTTGACCTTTCAGGGTCACCAGAGGTCACATATGATGATGTCAAGAGGATCTCTATGTATGACTTCCTATCAGTCAGTAACAGTAACTATGTGTCTATCTCCCACCGTTTGGCTGATTTTAGGCCTCAAAATATGGATGACCATGATTTTGACCTTTCAAGGTCAAATTCAAGGCCCTTAACACTGTTTTGTTTTTTTTATTTTTTATTTTTTTTTCAGCGAAATTGAATAATCTTCTCGCTGTGTCAAACCTAATCTGTGTGCAAAGTTTGAGGATGATCCACTCACTGGGTCAAGAGATAATCGATGCACAGACTCACAAATAAATAAATAAACGCCGACGATCACACACCCCTTCTGCAATGAACTGCGGGCGGGATAAATTAATAAACGCCAACGATCAATTGCGGGGAGGTAAACAAACACACTGACATATGTGGACCCCTGCCCCTTCAACACACACGTCGATCAAATATGTAGAGACATGAGATATATGCACGTTGACCTATATAAACACGGACACGAATATACTCGCAGAGACACGTTTTTACACACACACACACACACACACACACACACACACACACACACAGTGGCGTCTTTTATCATATCCAGTTTCTCAGTACATTTTGTATTTCCAAACACGATTTATTCTGTGTTTCTTCAGCTAATTGGATCAGATACACCCGCAGCTTATTAACGTCACCATGTTGTTAATGGAAGTCAATTCGGATGCGTATTGATATATATTTAAAACATTGTATAAACAACTTGATGCGTTACCTTAAAGTATATTATGATAGTGTTTTAACAGTGTTTTAAGAGAAAGAAATAAGATGAATAAAACGGCAAGGTAAGCGAATGCGAGTGTGTTTGTGTGAATTGTATGGGTGGCGGGTTGGGTCGGTGAAAGACGATTGAGTGGTTGCAGCGCTAATGTTGTGGCGAAACTTTGTCCTTCATTAAGGTAAATTTGCACAGAATATTAAAACAGGTATCACAGGCTCACAATGCTACCCGACTGTATGACAATACCATCCAAATATTAATTTTCTTTCATTGAATATCAGGTGATAAATCTATTTAAAGAACAAAACCAAAAACGAAAAAGAAAACAACCATCAGTCGTTCTTCCTCATTAGCTTCCAGACAATCCAGCACTAGTAATCTAGAACCACCTACATATGCTCATTGCACGTGTAGGGCAATGAAACACCTCGATCAGAATAAGTACCATATTACAAGACTCCCCCCCTCCCCCTCCCCACCCTTCCCGACATCCATTCATCTGGGATATCCTTAAACAGAGCTGATCGAGTTCACCTTGCTTAAATCAAGTCCTCATCCAGCCTTCCTTGGTTACCAACTTAGATTCGGGTGGATGGAATCACAAGTGATACATGCCTTGCATCATAGCATAACACACATATTGGAGCATTGCACAGCGCATGCCACATTAAGACTGAGACGGCATTGACGGTGTATGGAACCCATGGAGTGATCCTATAGAAGCAGTTTTTACATGTGATGCTCAGCCAGAAAAACCGGGGTTAAACAACAATCTGTCAGTCAGTCTGTCTGTCTTAACAGTGCCACCATCCTTAATATCAGCATCATTAACAGCATCATCGTCAACATTATCATTTCCATCTTAATCATTATCATCATCGTCATCTCCATCATAACTCTACGTCCCTTTAGGGTTATCTTCCTAACCTTACATACCATCATTAACAACATTGTTTATCATCAGTGTTTTAGGCTTTGAGGACTAGGAGAATGCACTATCAAACCCCACCGTGGCTTTCTAGAAATCAGATTTCATTCACTTATGCGTCGTAAGCCAAGATTTTCTTCTGCCCAGTTAGCAGTCTCAACCATGATGAAATAAACCTGTATTAACAGAAAAAATCACCCAACATATGAACAGTACTGAATGGGTAACCTTTCCCGAGATTGTTAGATGAGAGCCAGTCAACTATTTATTGTATCACGACAGTAAGTTTTTTCTATATTAATGCAGGTTTATTCCACCATACTGACTTGCCGGACGTGCTTTGGTTATGATCAAGAACTGCTACTTGCCCGGGTGCCAAGGTGTTGTTTCTTTCCTTTCATGACCACATTTGGGGGCGGGGGTATTCTGGTTACAAGTATGTGGCATGATGAGACAACCTTTACGTGTTGTGGTACTTTGGAAAGCTATCTGGCTCTCATCTGTGTGTCCCGGATTCGATTTCCGCCACAGTACTAGTATTGTGTTAGTTCAGTCATAAATACCCCACTGAGAGGGGTCACCTTGACGAGGTGGTGGGGCTTAAAGCATAGCTGGCGGAGCCACCTGCTCGGGAGGCAGACTTGTGTCTGCACCAGATGCAGTAGCATCTGTTTTTCCAAATCAGTTTTATGCTGTCTCAAAAAAGGATCCTTCTCAGCCGTTTGCTACCTTTCTTAGGAATCAGGAGAGGCTGGGTCTTGACTTTCGCTTTCATGACGGAGAGCCGTATAATTTATACTTTAGCCTCCGTGAGCTGTGTGCTGCCCTCTCAGAGTGTCGTGACACTGCTCCTGGGCCTGACGACATTACATACGCTCTGCTCTGTCATCTGCCGACTGATTCATTTGTTTTTATTGGACCTCTTTAACAGGGTTTGGAGTGAGGGTTCTATTCCCAGGAGTTGGAAGTTGGGTATTGTCCTCCCCATTCCTATGCCTGGTAAAGACCATCGCCCTATCACTTTAACATCATGTGTGTGCAAGCTGTTCGAGAAGATGGTCAATGTCAGGCTATTATGGTTTCGGGAGAAGGGCTGCTTTCTCTCTCCGTCGCAGAGTGGTTTCCGTAAATTACAGTGCACTTTAGTCAACCTTATTAGGTTCGAGGCGTCGATCTATGAAGCTTTTGCTTCTAAGCAACATCTTGTGGCTGTGTTCTTTGACCTTCAGAAGTCTTATGACACTGCCTGGCGCCATAGCATCCTCCAACAACTTCATGCCTTTGGTTATGTGGTCGTCTGCCTGTGTTGCTTGGAGACTTCTATCATGCTGGTCTTCGCCTCGCAACTGGGGCTTTTAAGTTGTCTCCAATTCCCATCTTGTTGGTGGAAGCTGGTGTGCCTCCCTTAGATCTACTGCATCAGCCTGTTGCAGCACGGTGCTGGCTCCTGATTCGTCGGCTCCCAGACTCACTTGTCTGTATGTGACGAAACAGTCTTGTTTTTTGTGTTATAGTAGACACTCTCGCATGCCTCACCTATCTGGCTATATGGTTCGGGATATAATGGAGGAGTTTAGTTTGTCAGCAGTAACTGTCAGTCCTGTTCGGATCCCGAGGGTTGCGCCATGGATATTGCCCAAGGTAACTTTCTGCAGGTCTTTTGCAGGCTCAAAGGATTCTGTCACTCCTCAGTGTCTTTTACAGTTATTTTTAGAACATTCTTCTAGTCATGGTGGTTCTGTGCCTGTATATACTGATGGCTCTAAATCCGCATCTGGTGTAGGTTTTGGAGTGGTATTTCCTAATTTTAGCCATGGAGGTAGTCTTCCTTTGCTTGCCGCAGTTTTTACTGCAGAGTTGTCAACTATTGTTTTAGCCCTGAAGTTGGTGTTTGTTCACCCTGACAATTATTTTATTATTTTTAGCGACTCTCAAGAGGCACTTTTGGCCTTGGACTCTTTTAACTCTTCCCATCCTGTAGTTTTAGCTATCTTGGAGTGGCTGTTCCTCATTCATCATCGGGGGAAGAGAGTGGATTTTTGTTGGGTTCCCGCACATGTTGGTGTGGTGGGCAATGAGAAGGTGGACACATTGGTCAACGATGCAGCTTCTCAACAGCCCCCACCCGAATATCCGCTTCCTGCTTCTGATGTAACACCTTACTTGCAGTGCAGAATTCATACGTGTTGGCAGAGACGCTGGGATGGTGTAGCTCATAATAAGCTGAAAGAGGTCTTTCAGAGAGTAGTTGTGGCAAACCATGCCTCGGCGAGTGAAGGTGGCTCTTGCTAGGCTTCGCACTGGGCACTCTCGGCTTACACATGGGTTCCTGATGAGTGGTGAGACTCAACCGTACTGTGATGATTGCCTTGTTCCCCTTACTGTCCATCACTTGCAGTCACGTGTCCAAGTTTGGGGGACCTGCATCAGAGATCCTCCATAAGCATAGAGTGGCAGATGGTGCCTACTGTCTCTCCTCAATGCTTGATGGAGCCTATAGTGATTTTACTGATGTTTTTAGTTTTTTTCCAGGAGGCGGGCCTCCTTCCACTTTTATAAGTAATTGATATTTTCTTTTAACTTTCTTTTATTATTTTCAGTGTTTTATTTCTAGTAATAGTTATTGACTTTATTTTGAATATGCACTATTGATTTGCTGCGTCTTTTACCTTGTCTGGAGGCATATGATCCTGGCAGTTGCGCCGCCAGTTTCTACTACATTCAATCAATCAATCAGTCATAACTAGCTGTAGCTGGTCCCAGTGCGTTTTCTAGTGGACGTTTTTGACAGTCCATAACCCTCATTTGTAATATTCCTTAGGGGGTATGACCACCGCTTACCAGTTTATTCCAGTGATGCCAACCAATGTACCCTTTGGTACGAAACAACAAATGAGTCAGTGTACTCGTAAATTATATGCCCATCCAGGCAAAAGCAAACACTGCACAACGAGGCAAGAATAGAACGAAAAGTACCGTACATATAACAAAAATATATTTATGTGCAACAGGATGTCTGACGATGATGTTGATGGGTAATAATAGTCCATTCTGATTTAACGGATGTTAAGCAGGAAAACAGGGGTGCTAGGATGGTTCATGATGCTTAAATATATGCAGTATGTGAAAAATTGTGGCATGAATACAGATAATCCCATTGGAAAGGCACATAAAATGTCTGGAAAACATTTTGAACAAGTTTATTATCACAAAAGTGAATAGGACGTTGTGTATTAATCTAATCTCTCGCCCAGTGTTTACATATCATTATTCTTCCACCCACTCTACCACAACCCAGCAGGAAGTGAGAACAGGAGGGGAGTCCGTCATGATCTCCTGGTGAGATAGCCGATGAAAAAAAAATACTAGTCAATTTGGCAACAAAAAACAAACAAATAATAAACAGTCAATAAATAGATAATAAATGAATAATATGCTCATCCTCTGCCCTTACTTCTGGTGGAAGGTAATGTGTAGCAATTATTTCACACCGATCAAACACAGTTTTTGGTTGGCTTTATCGTTTTTGTTCACGATTTGCAGTGCGATCGGGTATAGGCTCTTCTTCATGCCGTCTGAATAGCTTTAAACTTCCATCTTAACAATGGACAACAGTCTTTATTCAGTGTGAATCTCTAGCTACGACATTCCACAAGCCAGGGTTGGATTAGAGTCTGAGCATTACAATGGCTCACGAGTGCATATTTACTCGTAGATCCCAGGTGGTCTAGTGGAGCACTGATGGATGAGCCCGTGAGTTAAGGAAAACGGTGAAGACAGTGACGGAAGGTTTTCCTAACATGTAAAATACAGGCAGGGAAATATGTCAGTTACCTTTTCTCAGGAGTCTGAACTAAGGTAATTTACCTTCAGATCTCCTAACCCAGGACAGAGTGATACGAGATTTTTTTTTTTTTTTTTATCCGAGGAAGAAGGAACCAAAGGCCATGAGCCCGCAGTAACAGTTCCCTCCAAGAGAAAAACAAAATATAATAGAGAGCCAAATTCAAGATCCGATCATTTTGAGATGCCTGGACACACTACGTTTGAAAGACTGGAGATCATAGGCAGGAGGAAATACAGACAGAGGGAGACAGTTCCACAGCTGACCTGTTGCATAAATGAAAGACTGGGAGTAACGGTTAACTCTTGCATTAGAGAGTTGGACAGAAAAGGGATGAGAGTTTGCTGCCAGACGGGTGCTGCGCGCCCGTCGTAGAGGTGGAGGAATGCAAGCAGACAGTTCAGAGGAACAGTGACCATTAAAGTAGCGATAGAAAAGAGATAAAGATGCAACAGTGCGGCGAAGAGACAGAGGTTGAAGGGAGTCAGTAAGAGGAGGAGAGTTAATGAGATGAAAAGCCTTTGACTCCACCCTATTGAGAAGAGCTGTATGTGGGGAGCCTCCCCACACATGAGAGTTGTACTCCACACAGGGGCGGATAAAACCCCTGTATAGAGTCAACAATTGTGCATGGGTAAAGAATGAGCGGAGTCGGCTTAGCACACCCAATCTCTTGGAAGCAGATTTTACAAGAGATGTAATATGATCTTTCCAAGATAAGTCCCGAGTAAATGAAACCCCAAGCATGTTCAAGGATGATGCAGGATTAATCTGAATATTATTAAACATTAGTGGGTATACCTGTGGAAGATTTTGTCGGGTTGATAGGTGTAAGAACTGAGTCTTAGATGCATTAAAGACAACCATATTATTTTTACCCCAGTCAGAGATATGAGCCAAGTCAGACATTAGGTGTGCCATAGCCTCATCCCTTGTTTCTTGAAGTAACTGTTGAGATGGGCGTTGCGGGAACCGAATGGAAAGGTGAAGGGTGGAGTCATCAGCGTATGAGTGGATAGGGTTAGATGTACAGCTTAGAAGATCATTGATGAATAAAAGGAAGAGAGTTGGTGATAGGACAGAGCCCTGAGGAACACCACTGTTGATAGATCTAGGAGAAGAACGATGGCCGTCTACGACAGCGGCTATAGAACGACCAGAAAGGAAGCTAGCGATGAAGGCACAGATAGAAGGATAGAAACCGTAGGAGGGCAGTTTGGAAATTAAAGATTTATGCCAGACTCGATCGAAAGCCTTTGAGATGTCAAGTGCAATGGCAAAGCTTTCGCCAAAGTCCCGAAAGGAGGATGACCAGGAGTCTGAAAGGTAGGTGAGAAGATCGCCAGTGGAGCGTCCCTGACGGAACCCATACTGACGATCGGAAAGAAGGTTGTGATAGGAAAGATGCCTTAAAATTTTTCTATTAAGAATTGACTCGAAAACTTTTGAAATACAGGACGTTAAAGCAATTGGACGATAGTTGGAGGGTTGGGAGTGGTCACCCTTCTTTGGGACTGGCTGAATGAGAGCAAACTTCCAGCAAGAAGGAAAGGTACAAGTTGACAGACAAAGGCGAAATAGTTTGCCTAGGCAGGGTGTAAGCACAGAAGCACAGTTTTTGAGAACAACAGGAGGGACCCCATCAGGCCCATATGCCTTGTTAGTACTGAGGCCAGTGATGGCAGAAAATACATCAACTGAAGAAATTTTAATGTCAGCCATGAGGAAGTCAGACGGGGGAAGTGATGGAGGAACAGCACCGGAATCGTCTAAGGTGGAATTGGAGGAGAAAGTCTGTGCGAAGAGATCTGCTTTATCAGTAGAAGAAATAGCTACAGAACCATCAGAGTAGAAAAGAGGAGGGAAGGATGATGAGGTAAAGTTGTTAGAAAGATTTTTGGCAAGGTGCCAGAAGGAGCGGGAAGAATTCGAGTTGGAGAGTTGAGAGCATTTAGTATGGATGAAATTATTTTTAGTAGAGCGAAGAACAGACTTAGCACGATTCCGGGCAGAAACGTAAAGATTATGTGAGTCAGGGGTGGGTTGGCTCCGGTACCTTTTGTAGGCCTTCTCCTTGTTGTGGACAGCATTAGAACAAGCGTGATTAAACCAAGGCTTTCTTGCGTTAGTCAAAGGATATGAGAAAGGAATGTATGCTTCCATGCCCGAGAGAATAACCTCCGTAATGCGCAAGGCACACTCGGATGGCTCACGGCCATGGAAGCAATAATCATTCCAGGGAAAATCAAAGAAGTACTGCCTGAGGGCCTCCCAGTCCGCGGCTCCAAAATGCCAGAGACGACGTTTCCCTGGAGGGTCAACAGGCCGTACCGGAGTGATAGGACAGGTTAAGGTAATAAGGTTGTGATCGGAGGAGCCCAACGGAGAGAAAAGATTAACAGAGTAAGCGGAAGGATTAGTTGTGAGGATGTTACCTTTATATTTTTCATTATAAGAGGAGACAGTGGCCTCGGGAAGGCAAATCCAGTTCTTGACTGATATTCGGAATGTCCGTTTCTTTGTGTGCAACAGTTCATCAAAATCTCTCTGTTCATGTTTTGAGTTTTATTACAAACAAATAAGCAGACAGCTAACATAATGAATCTACCTGCACAGTTCAGGAAGTTAATGCAGGAAAATGATACCACCGATCTTACTGCTGCATGAATAAATGGCCTCACATGTTCACCAACAGTTGGATATTGCATTACCTTAGCATGTACCCAGGGGAGAAAGAGTGCTGAGAGGAAGAGCCCCACTAGAGGTCCACCAAAAATTCCAATGACTGTGTTCATGACCTGGAACATGTTACCCAGGCTGCCCATCCCTAAGCCCACAGCCATGGCTGCCACACCACACACACAAGCTGCAAGGTGTGGAGAGAGTTTAGCTGAGGGAGGGGGGGTTAGGTCAGATTATTGATGACAAAGATTTTTATTAGGCTCAGAAAACACCATATCCAAAGCATTAGCATGGTTCTATTAAATTCATAATTTAAACAGAAAACGACTCACAAAGTAGCTTAATAACATTGGTGGCAGCAGTGTCTGTGAGTCTGGTGAAGTAGGGGCGGTGTTTAAGGAAGTCCTCCCATATGAGACAAGCTGCAGAGTTACAGCACGAGGAGAGGGTGCTGGGGAGGAAGACAGGTACTGCAGATAAAACCCTGAGCCCAGAGTTTGCAGTACTCGTTCATTCAGTGAAAAAAAAAAAAAAAAAAAACACTTCACATACATTACTTCAGGATTCGTTCATTTCACGATGAGTTTAAACACTCTGTTTTACAGGCTCGTCATAAGCAGCTTCTGTCTGTCTTTCTGTCTTCCTGTATCTCTGTGGATCACTTTGTCTGTCCATCTCTGTCATCTATGTCTCTTTCTGTCTGTCTGTCTCTGCTTGTGTATATATATATATATATATATATATATATATATATATATATATATATATATATATATATATATATATATATATATATATATATATATATATATATATATATATATATATATATATATATATATATATATATATATATATATATATATATATATATATATATATATATATATATATATATATATATAAAATATATATTTTTTGTCTTTCTGACCTGATTATTTTCCCTGCCATGTCTCAAAAGCACAATAAGTGACAGGAGAGGAAGTATCTAGAGAGGAAAAAATAGCATTCTTTAGCGACGGAAATTAATGTGAACGTCATTCAGACCGAGGTGAGAGAGGGAGAATATGAAATATGTCGCGCATTTGTGTTGGGTCTAATCTTGTCAGCTGTGAAAAAAAAAAAGAAAAAAAAAGATACGGAGTGCATTTTTGAACATCTGAAGCAGCCTGTACTATGTATTCATCTGTTATGAGCATGAAGATGGGTGTATTGATGGAAGTGATGGAGACATTTTTACATGGCTTGAAAAATTTTTTTACCCCGCCCCATACCGACTAATTTTCCACCACTGACTCCCCCCAATCCCAACGAATTTTGAAAAAAAAAATTTTGGTTCAAACCTCCACTTTTGGTGAGAAACATCGAAAATTCATAGAGAAATCGCTCACCTGAGGCTTAAAATACTCGATACAGGTAGCAGTACCCCTTACCATACTTGGTTTTCTATCAGGCTGGCTCCAAAGAAAACGAGTTCTATTGGAGGGTAACTATTCCACACCACTTATAAATGGTATTTATTTATTTATTTGGAATAAATTTATATGTAGTACGAGAGTATATTGGTTTTCACAGAGTAATATAGGCAATATAAGAATTGTTTCACTCAACAAACACATCAACATACCTGACCTTTTTTTGTGACATTACCTGATCATCATTTCTGACTGTTTCTTCCTCTAATGCTACATAAACTTTGTCCTCCACATTGTCATTGATTGGGGAATCACTCTGGCCCTGAATTTTGTATCGTGGCATGACATGTCTTTACTGGCCAGGTCACTGGTAACAGGTGAATTGCCGAGACAATGGCGTGAGGGGGGGGGAGGTCATGCAGGGGTAAGGCATTGTCCAAACCTGTCATCTTGTAGAGGAAAGTGTCCCGTGTATACATACCAAAAATCATGCATGAAAATTGAAAATTGTGCAAATTAGGGATCTTGCAATTGATGCGCGTTTATATACGTCAATGGGACTGACAGTGATAAAACTTGCTGACGTATATATACATCAAGAGGAAGTGACGGGTTAATGCAAAGAAGGAACCAAAGGCTAGAAGCCTGCAAGATTGTTCCTTCCAAGGAAATAAACTACAGAGAGCCAAAATCAAGATACACTCATTTTGAGAGCCTGAACACACTGCATTTAAAAGACTGGAGGTCATAGACAGTAGGAAATACAGACAGAGGAACACGTTTTCAGAGCTGACCCTTTGCATACATGAAGGACTAGGAGTAAAAGTTACATCATTCATTAAAGAACTGACTGAAAAGGGATAAAAGCTTGCTGGTAGACAGATGCTACTTGCCTGCTGTAGTGGTGGTGGGATACAAACAGTTCAAAGAAGCAGTGACCATTGAGGTGGTGACAGAAGAGATATAAAGTTGCAACAATGTGGCAAAGAGACAGTGGTTGAAGTGAGCCAGTATGAGGAAGAGAGTTAACAAAATGAAAAGCTTTGCCTCCACTTTGTTGAGAAGAGCTGTTTGTGGCAGGGGGGGAGGGTCCTCTCCATACATGAGACTTCTACTCTGCACAGGGGCGAATATATCCCATGTATTAAGTCAGCAATTGTGCAGTGATAAAGATGTCACGGGGTCGGTTTAGCACACCTAATCTCTTTGACACCAAACTTACATGAGAGGTAATATGATCTTTCAAAGATAAATTCCGAGAGAATGAAACCCCACGTATGTTCAAAGATCATGCAGGATTGAGATGAATGTCGTTAAAAAGTAGAGGATACTCATGCAGAAGATTTTGACGAGTCGCGAGATGTAGGAACTCATTTTTTATGCATTAAGAACAGCAAAATTACTTTTAAACCAATCAGAGAGATGAGCCAAGTCAGACACTGAGTGTGCCTTAGCCTCATCCCTTGTTGAAATAAGAACAGATTCAACTTACGTACAAACTTCCTCATCCCCCCTCTCTCTCTCTCTCTCTCTCTCTCTTGTGCTTTGGTCTGAGAGTGTAGACATCTGACACTAAGATGCATTACGCTTTGACACACCTGAGAACGCCACCATAAACAGCAGCTACAAAGACTCCAGGTAAGCCAGGTAGATATCCCAGTTTGTCAGTGACCAGATAGGGCAGAATCTGAAAGAGTTATAAGGTAATCAATGATGAATTGTTTTAAGTTTCCTGCTCCTATGATACACTGGCATATGATGAACTAGTCTGTCGTTACCTGGAATAAGACTGCACTTTTGTTGGTCATGACTGACTTCCTAATGGTGACGGTATTAAAACACTCCCACGTCTATGCTCGCTTTCAGATACAAAAAAAAAAAAAAATATCTGGCATTAGATTTCATAGAGTCCTAAGTTGTCGTCGCCAAATTTTCGCAAAAGTGTGTTGAATTGTAGAGGTTTTAAGAAGGAGAGAATGTTTGTTGTACTTGTTGTAGATGGCAGGAGAAAGATAAAGATGGGTCTGGGGTTTGATTGCAGTTTATTTCTTCAATGGGAGTATCTCACAAGAGCAATACTGAGGTTAGAGCAGTTTTATGCTTACTAACCCCGCACGCTCATTCCTGTCTCTCCTCACCATGCTACTTCTCTCTCCTTATCCCTTCTGCCCTGTCTCTCCCATTTCCCTTGTATATGATTGGTTGTGTCATGTTTGAGGGCCCATGGGAAGGAACCTTCCGAGACTGGAAAGTATCCATCTGGCATCACACTTTGCTGTGTGTGAAATTCCTAATTAGAGAATGTGCAAACATTATTTCCTCTAGCCCTCTCGCTTAGGCACGACATTCTTCTAACCTCTATATTACGTATATACATTACCAGTTATTATGTAGTGTGTTATGATATTTTGTGTCCTGACATCGCTCGGTCACGCCTAGCTGGCTTACCTAAAACAGCATATAGTAGTAAATTTTATATTTTAACCTACTAATACATGGTATTCATCACAATATTGTTGAGACACTATAATATTGTAGAGACATAACACACTAGAGTAATAAATTGTATGTGTATGTAATGGAGTAAATACATTGTAGTAAAATTGAATATAGTATATTGTATAACATATTATAGTAATACATTGGCACAAATGTGTATGTACAACAGACATACGCATTTAATTATGTATACAAGGAGGGTGGAAAGGTTACAATAGGATGGAAAAAAGGCAGAATATAAGAGGGAAGTGGAGGAGTGACTGGGTAAATATGGATTGGAGCAGATGGGGGATTTGGAAGGTATGTGCAAGATATTCTCAGAAGAAATCTGTGCAGCATGTGAGGTGGTCAAGAGAAGACGAAAGGGGATGTAGGGGTCAGCATAGTGGAATGAAGAGGTGAGAGAGGCTGTGGCACAAAAGAAGAAAACATATAGTGAGTGGATGAGAAACAGCGGCGTGGAAGAAGTTGAGAGACAGAAGATAGAGCTATATGTAGAGAGGAAGAGGGAGGTGAAAAGAGTAGTAAGAGAGAGTAAGAGGAGAGTGGATGAGGAAATTGGAAGCAATTTGTGTGTAAAGTAGAGGGAATGTAAGAAAATGTTCTGGCAGGAGGTAAAGAGAGTTAGACAGGGTGCCAAAGAAGTTAGTTGGGGAGTGAAAGATAAAAATGGTAGATTATTAGTGGAGAAGGGAGAAAAAGTGAGCAGATGGAGAGAACACTTTAAGGAATTGTTGAACGTGGAGAATGAAAGTAATGCAAGTAGATTACTAGTGGACAAGGGAGAAAAGGTGAGCAAATGGAGTGAACACTTTAAGAAATTGTTGAACATAGAGAATGAAGGCAATGCAAGTGTCAGTGGCTGGGGCATTGCCGGGAGACGGAGGGATGTGAGAAGAGAGGAAGAAATCAGTAGGATGGAAGTTGTGGAAGCAATGATCGGTAGAGAGGTTGCCTGCGGTCCTACCGGACCCAGGTTCAAATCCCCGCTGGGGCAGGGAACAGTTTAAGGATTTGAACATCATGAAATGCAGACTTTACTCCTCTACCAGAAGACCCGCAGACATGTTTTAAAAATAACCCCGCTAATACCAATACACCAGTCGTGTATGAGACAGCACTGGCATATATTCAATATGGACGGTGAGTGTTAGCGCCGAAGTGGTGACATGTAGAGGTGTATGATATGTAGGAGGACTACTGGGCCTTGGGAGCAGGCTGTGACGCCTATGCCCAGAGTCGAGCACATAAGAAAGAAATGAAGAGAGTTAAAATGGGGAAAGCCCTAGGAAGTGATGGAGTGTGTGGTGAAATGCTGAAGCACTGGGGAGAGAGAGTAGTAGAGTGGATGGGGAGGATGTGCAGACTGGCCTGGGAGGAAGGTAGAGTCCCACATGATTGGAAATCATGTATAAAAACAAGTATGTGGTAATCATAGGGGCATTTGTCTTCTTAGCGTAATAGGAAAAGTATGTGGTAGGATACTTTTTGACAGAGTTAGGGAAATAACAGAGGAATTAGTTGGAGAAGAACAGGGAGGTTTTAGGAAGGGAAGAGGTTGTTTAGATCATATATTGAGTCTTAGATCTTTAGTGGAAAAGTTTCTAGAGAAGGGAACGAAGCTGTATGCGGCGTTCATGGATTGGGAGAAAGCATATGACGGTGGATAGACAAGGATTGTGGAAAGTAATATATGGAGTAGATGGGAAGTTGTTGAATGCCGTGAAGAGTTTGTATGAGGGTGCTAAGGCTGCAGTGCGTGTGGATGGTGAACTGAGTGAATTTTTCTACTTGATGGATGGATTGAAACAGAGATGCCTTATGTTTCCATGGTTGTTCAGTCTGTATATGGATGGGGTTATAAAAGAGATACAAGGTAGGGTAGTGGATGTTGGAGCGGTCTCAGTGAGAGAAGGCAGTGTTTGGAAACTCCCTGTATGGTTGTTTGCAGATGATACTGTGTTGTTAAGTGAAGACGAAGGTGAGCTGCAAGGCTTGGTGGAAGAGTTTGGGAGAGTGTGTAAGAAATGGAATCTAAATTTGAATGTAGGGGAGAGTAAAGTAATGATTTTCGAGAGAAGTGAAGTCAGTGACCGTACAGTAAGGTTGGATGAGTAGGAAATGGAAAATGTGGGTACGTTTAAGTTCTTGGGTAATGTGATAAGTAAGGATGGAAATTTAGAGGGAGAAGTGCTTGAAAGGGTACAACAAGGAAGAAAGGTTGCTGGTTTCTTGAAAGCAGTGACAAGAAACAGGAAAGTGAGCATGGAAGTGAGAAAGTTACTACATGACAGTATTGTGATACTAGTACTAATGTATGGAAGTGAAGCTTGGAACCTGTTGTAGCGACACAATTCAAAAGTCGGAGCAGTGGAAATTAGTTATTTGAGTGAAGCATGTGGAGTCACATAGAGAGACAGACTGACAAATTAGGAAGTAAAGGAGCGTTTTGGTGTAGATATGGATGTGATGGGAAACGTTAGGAGAAACACAATGAGGTGGTTTGGTCATGTGGAGAAGATGGAGAGTGAGAGACATACGAAGAGAGTGTATGTGAATGAGGTGGAGGGGGGAGAGGGAGGGGGAGGCTGAGGATGAGATGCAGGAATGGAGTGGAGAGGTATGTGAGAGAGGGGGGTGTGAGCTGGGATCGGGGCAGTGAACTGGCGGAGGACAGGGCGATATGGAGGCAATTTGTTTGTGGCCACCCCTTACGGGATTACGGCGTTTGGCAATAGATAGACAATAATATAATGGAAGTACCATACCAAGACTAGAATAATAGTCAGTTATATGTAACGTACTTATTATCTGTATATATATGAGGTATATTAATAGTTGTATGAAATGGATACCCGTATATCAGTTTATCATCTATGCATGATTAGATGAATATTATGTAATATGTTACACCATAATTTTCTTTCATTTTACATTTTTTCGTATATGAAAAATTACACTGCTTACATTTTATACTCATTTCACTCAGCGGGTCTCACTTAAATGTTTTACTCTTCCTCCCGTAAATCCGTCTCCAAGTTTGCAATCCTTGTTTGCATTCTATGCCTCACCAATAGTATTATGCTAAATACAATGGAGAATATTAAAAAGACAACTGGAGCTAGGCTATACAAATAATATGGATTGAACATACTTATACTCAATTCTTCCCAGGGCTTCATTGTTTGCTTGATTAATTGCATAGTTTCAAATTTAGATGAAGTCAACTTAATATCTGTGCTGATGTTTAAATCCATCTCAGACAGTGGTTGGAGGTATTTGTGTGTGTGTGTGTGTGTGTGTGTGTGTGTGTGTGTGTGTGTGTGTGTGTGTGTGTGTGTGTGTGTGTGTATGATTAAGGATGGCATAGCGATTGTTTGTAGCTAAAGTGGACAAAGATGGTGTAAGCACAGCACAATAGTCAGGTGCTATGTATAGTCCTGATGCTGAAATATGAGATGATGGTGTACCTGGACAAATTACGAAAACTGATGTGTTATGAGTGAAGCAGAAAACCTGTGAATGGCCGATGCGTTGATGGTGAGTTTATCTGGAGCAAATGTGAAGTTGCAGTGCTGATGAATGTCAAGATTTCTTGTGATAGCCATTTCGCAAGGGACTGTTCCAACTGGGTGAAAAGTGAAAATGCACACAGGACAAAGGTGAACAGCATGTAAGGATGTATGACACTTTTGTTCAATCTTTGATTCAATAGCGAAAGTGACAGTGTCCTGTCTCTTTGAGACCATGATGAATTCGGTGTTGGTGTTGATCTTGATGATAACCAAGGTGTCAATATTCATAGAAAGAGAATGGCATATTTGATAAACTGTGAACAGATTATCTGTTATGAATGGTACATGAACTATTACTGATGTTGGTGTCAGAGTCGCTTCTAAGGATGAATAATATAGCATGAGATTCCTGTTCTGAAACTATGGCTTCAAACCATGTTTATATATGTCATGACTGATTATTTGACGTAGATCGTGAACTGGGAGTAAGTTAATGGTGATCTTGCCGTTACCAGCATTCGCAATACCTTTCATCAAAGCTTGATAACGAGATCTAGTGTTGTCTAACTGGACCATTATTATGTCATGTTCCATGAATACTGAGAGGCGTTGAAAGTGTGACATATTTCCTTCCATTGCATTAATTTTGTCCACACTCTGGTGAGTTATCCTTTCTGCCTTTCTGAGATTGTTAAAGCTTTGTAGCCAACATTTTTATATATGTAACTCTTAATTCTTGTAAGAGATGAGTCGAGTTAATTGAAGAGCAGGAGGAGTTAAAGATGAATACAGGGAGTTGATCTTGATTTATTATCTTCAGAGAAAGTCTAAGTTGAGCAGCATATGTATTATACAGAGCTTAATATACTAAGTAAGTCTAGTTGGACCCCTCTTCTTATTCACTCTCTCCACTACCTGCCGGTTCTATGGCCAGTTTCCTTATGATCTCAGAATCCTACATTCTGGTGTAGCAGGGGTCGGTTCACGTGTGTTACACTGTTGTTGAAATGTTCTAGAAGCCTGTGTGTGTATGGTCACAAGGTGCTGTTCGTGGGCTATTTTGCTGGTGAGAGGCATTCTGGAGAGGTGCTAACGTCATTTCCTTTTGGCCCCTAGGTTTGACATTGACTTAACCTCTAGACTATATATGTTTGTTGCTAGCTATTATGTATTAAGATATTTTAGAGTACTGACATCGCTCGGTCACGCAGCTGGCGGTCCTCCGACAGCAATTATCATTGACATATGCTAATCTATTAATACATAATAGTCTTCTTCTTCACTCTTAATACATAATATTGATTATAATATTGTACAGGTATAATATTCATGATAATATTGTAATGATCCAGTAATTATTTTAAACAAGTTGTATACATAATTGAATATGGTTAAATTGGTTACTGTATTACATTTTGTAAAATGTGTATGTATAACAGTAAAATGCATGTATGCAAAAAAAAAAAAAATAGTTCAAAGTTAAAATTATGGTAAGAGCTATTAACATTTCATATTGAGATAATGATACTGGTATACTTCCATATCATGGGTCATTCTTTTTTCTTTTTTTTTAATTAATACTATATACAAAATATGTACACTTCATACAAGGAGGTTGGCTTGGATGCAGACTCTACCCCCACTAAATACTGACTCCAAATTTGCAATTCTTGCATGCATTCTGTGCTTTGTGAACAGCACTACTGCAAATACAAGACAGAAGGTTATAAAGACAGTAGGTGCTGGGCTATACATATAATATGGGTTGAACATACTCAAACTCAAATCTTCCCAGGGCTTCATTGTTTCATTGATCAGTTGCATAGTTTCGAACTTAGATGAAGTCAACTTAATACTTGTGCTCATGTTTAAGTCCATATCAGGCAGTGGGTGGAAATGTTTGTGTGTATGATTGAGGATGGCGGACTTTGATGCATGGTCGTGAAGAAAGTAGACGTGTTTTTCGCTGTGCTCTTCTCTAGTTCTCAGGGCTGCCTCACTGGCATTAGCTTCTTTTTTTTTCATCCTTCTGGTGACGCTTAGGTTTAGCTAGTACTCATTTGCCTCCCCTCCCTGTTAGTCTTGAACAGTAGGTGTCTGATCTAATAAACTGAGTTTACCTTTGCTTATCGCCCACGGAGGGTCCCCCCCACTGATCACTCTGGGGCTTGAACGGACACGGTCGGGCCTCCCTGGAGTGGTTTGAGAGGGCAACCTCAGATATAGGTGTTTTGCCCCTGGTTGTTTGTCCCTTGATTGTCTTTTCTCCTTCTTCCCACTTCCCCCATTAGGGGGGGGGTTACTATGGAGGACGCCCCTGCTGCCTCCTCCCCCCCTCAAGGAGGGAGGTAGTCTTGACTGACCCCCGACTACTACACGGACTGACAGCCCCCAGACAGAACGGCCCCAGACTCGTTTGGCCCGTGACGTCCCTATTAATAATGCAGAATTTGTAATCATCACTGCTCTAGGTTCCACTCCCTTGAGCAGTCTCAATCCCTTCATGATCAAGAAGGTCATTGATGGCTGTGCTGGGGAGATGGAACAAGTAAAAAAACTTGGGAACGGAGACCTCCTCATTAAGACTTGTACCTCATCTCAAGTAAAGGATTTGTTGAAGTGGCGCAAGTTTCTCTGCTATGATGTCAAAGCCAAGATCCCAACATCCATGAATTCCTGCAAGGGGGTTATCACTTGCAGGGATCTCATGGTGATGAGTGAGGAAGAGATCATAGATGAACTCGCTCAGCAAGATGTCATTGATGCAAAATTTATCACCAGATTCTCGGAAGGTGTCAGGACAAAGACAGCGACCATTGTTTTGACTTTCGGTAAAGTATCACTTCCTAGCAATGTAAAAATCGGTTACGAAATTGTTCATGTGCGGCCATACATCCCCAACCCTTTCCGTTGTTTGAAATGCCAGTTATATGGGCATGGTGCCAAGACTTGTCAGGCTTCCCAGCCAGTGTGTGGCAAGTGTGCAAGCCAAGGTCATGATGCGGAACATTGCACATCTGAGACGGTCTGTTGCTTCCACTGCAAGGGCGCTCACTCCACTTCCTCTAGGGATTGTCCCAAGTGGAAGGAGATGAAGGTCTGCACAGTGAAGGCAACGGAGGGCATTTCCTACTACGAAGCTAGGAAAAAGGTGAAGGAGTTGCATGCAACTCCCACTCCGAATAGGTCCTATGCTTCGGCGGTAATGTCCCCTCCTGTGATGTGCTCTGTAGAGACACAGACTGATCTTGTCCTTCTCCGTCCTGTCACTCACAGTACCTCTCCATCTTGACCTCCTGTCCGCTCCAACTCTCTCACTGACATCCCTAAGGTTTCAACCTATTCTCAGGCTGCTGCTGCCTCTCCATCAGTACGGCCTAAAGCAAAACCCGACAAGTGTAGTAAAAGTAACATGACCACCCTCACAAAACAGTCTCGTCCTCACGTTCTTCCAGTTCCCACTCCAGCGAGGGAGAGGAAGGTTTGCTCTTCCTCGGGGGAGTCAGGGAACCTCGTAATTGACGATAATATGGAGGTTTCCATGAACAAGCACCGGGATAGGTCCCCCGGTAGTCGCTCGCCTTCTGGCGGGCGACAAAAAAAGACGAAGCACACTGGCCCCCAACAAAAATCTTAAACCGTCGCTTTCACTGTATTACAGTGGAATTGTAGAGGTATTGGGAATAAGTTACAAGATATAGCAATCTTGCTTTCTATACACAGGCCAGACGTTATTAGTTTACAGGAGACACGCCTGGAGGATCATCCTGATCCTCCACAGTTCAAACACTATCACTCGTACAGAAGATATGAAGGTCACGGAGTTGCCATTTACACACACAAATCACACCCACAAACGGAACTGATTCTAAATTCTACTCTGGAATCTGTCGCGTGCAGAGTAAAATTTAATAACGTGTATCTGTCTATTTGCTCTCTGTACTGTCCTCCACATGGCCCCATTGATAGTGATGCTTTAAATTCACTATTTGAGCATCTGCCTGGAAAAAAGTTAGTGTTGGGCGATTTTAACGCCCATCACTATCAATGGGGTAGCTTGAGGATTGATGGTCGTGGGAAGCAAGTAGCTGACCTAATACTACAGTCCAACCTCTGTCTTCTGAACGATGGTAGAGCGACTCGTGTAGATGATCGTACTGGTAACTTTTCGGCCATTGACTTATCTTTGGCCTCCCCTGGTATACATCAAGATTTCTCATGGGACCCTCACGACGATTCCTTGGGAAGTGATCATTTACCCATCTGTCTTTCTTATACACGTGACATCATTTCGGACCCTCCACCTCCAAAATTTAACTATAAGAAAGCAGACTGGGGATCCTTCTCAAGGATTGCCAATTTAGATATATCTGGGGAGACCATAGATATTAAGGTCGATATTACACGCAGCTGAGGCTGCTATTCCCAAGACTTCTACAGTTCATGCGAAGCATAGAGCACAATGGTGGACGCCGGATTGCCAACAAGCATTAAGAAAACGCAATAGGAGATACAGGATATTTGATAGTCAGCCCACTGAGGAAAATTTTATTGCATACAAACAGGCATGGGCTGAGGCAAGGAGAATAATAAGAAGGGCTAAACGTGACTCCTGGCGGTCCTTTGTGTCCACGGTGACTCGTACTACAGCATTACATAAAGTCTGGTCCACTATAAGATTATTAAATAATAAACGCCCATACTTCCCTGTGACCACATTGCAGGTGAATAACACCACCTATGATGAGCCTGTGGACGTTGGTAACATCCTCACCAGGAGTTTTTCACATGTAAGTAGCTCAGCCAATTATGACCCGCTTTTCCAACATCATAAACGCATGGCTGAGCTACAGATTATTGACTTTGCCACAGAAGACGTAGACTCCCCGTACAACCAAGAGTTTACACTAGATGAACTGCTCCTTGCCCTTAAATCCTGTAAAGACACCAGCCCTGGACCAGACACCATCACGTACGGTATGATCCAGCATCTTAATCAGGACAACCTGATTAAGATGTTAGCATTGTACAATGAGATTTGGGCATCTTGAACGTTCCCAAACTCATGGCACTTTCCTCGCGTCATACCGATACCCAAAGAGGCTGGTGGTCTTATGAATCCCACTTCATTTCGTCCTATTGTGTTGACTTCTTGTCTATGTAAGGTCATGGAATGTATGGTTAACAATAGGCTTCTTTTTGTTTTAGAGTTGAAGAATTTGCTAAATGATCAACAATGTGGCTTCCATAAATACAGAAGTTCACTAGATCATTTAATGAGTTTGGAGCATTGTATTACAGAGGCATTTGCCAATAAAGAATTCATGATAGGGGTGTTCTTGGACATCCATAAAGCCTATGACATGACCTGGCGACACGGTATACTAATGAAGCTCTATGCTTATGGTTAAAGAGGAAATTTGCCTATTTTTATTTCAAATTTCTTAAGGGACAGAACTTTCTCTGTCAAATTGCCCCGTAACGTAACATCGGATATATTTATCCAGGAAAACGGGGTGCCACAGGGAAATGTGCTTAGTCCTACTTTATTTAGTATTATGATCAATGATATTCTGTCATCAGCTCCCATCCCGAGGAATCTTAAATACTCGCTCTACGCTGACGATTGTGCAATATGGCACTCTTCCCGTAATGCACAATTTTCGGCTGGGCGGATTCAAGCAGCCCTTGACTCCGTCCACCAATGGGCCTTGCAGTGGGGATTTAAGTTTTCCGTCCGTAAGTGTGCCGCTATAGTCTTCACTAGTCGTAACATACCTAATTTTGCTTAACTTTGGATAATCAGGCGGTACCTTTTCAAAATTCTGTAAAATTTTTAGGAATACATTTTGATCATAGAATGAATTTTAAACTTCACGTTAATACTTTGCTTGCTCGTTGTGATAAACCGTTAAATGTCCTCAAGTACCTAGCAGGTACTCCCTGGGGTGTCAAAAGAAAATCTTTATTAATGGTGTATAAGTCCCTAATTCGATCGAAGCTAGACTATGGCGCACAGGTGTATGGCTCGGCATCCGATGCCACGCTGAAAGGATTGGATGTGTTACAGAATAAATGTTTGCGAATGTGTCTTGGAGCCGTCTGGTGTACCCGTGTGGCTTGTATGGAAGTGGAGGCGAATGTGCCTCCCCTCCGTATTCGCCGTGACCACCTGGCCTTGTCCTACGGCGTAAGGACGTTTAGGAAAAGTAATATCGGCAATGTGGCCCTACCCCCCTGCGTCAAAACCACCACCTTCTGCGGGGGGTGCGTCGGCCACTTGCCGTTCGTCTCCACTTACTGACTCAGGAGCTTGATGTGGACCCCAGTGACTGTGACAAGTTGGTGTTTAAAAAGATAGCGCCTTGGGAGCCATCCGGCTTTACAGTGGATGTCTCATGGCTCCCAGCACCAAAGGCCAAGGCACCAGAGGTGGAGGTCCACCACTTGTTTCGTAACATCATTGTTCGTCACTTGGGGTCCCATCAATTGTACACCGACGGCTCCAAGTCGAGTGAATGTGTGGGTGCAAGTGTGTGGTCGACTGAATGTGCACTTAGGTATCGGTTGCCGACTCATACATCTGTGTTTACCTCCGAACTTTTTGCTATTGACAAAGCCATAGACTATGCTCTCAGTTCTAGGCATGACTCATTTGTCATATTTTCAGATTCAAAATCAGCCCTTCAGGCAATTGCATCTTGTACTACGGACTCTCACGAGATCCAGGGCCGCATCGTTAATAAGTTGCATTCATGCAACAAGTCATTCACGCTGATCTGGGTGCCTGGTCATTGTCGTATCTACGGCAATGAGCAGGCTGACTTACTTGCAAAGTCGGCTGCAGAGCTCGAGGAGACTTGGGACGTTCCTCATGATCTACGGTCGAGTCTCTCTCTCGGAAAGAAATCAATAAATCTTCTGTGGCAAGGTCAGTGGACCAGACTAAATATTCCGACCTGTAAGCCGTACCTGGGCTACTGGGACACCGCCAACCTCCCCAGTCGCCTGGAAGAAAAAGTGTTGGCACGGTTACGGCTCAATGCCACCATTTTAACACATATGAAACCTTATATGGAAAGACGCTTACCACCGCACTGTGACATCTGTAATGCGGTGTTATCTATCAGTCATATCATCCTGTGCTGTCGGCGATTTATTCGTGAACGTGCTTCACTTATAAATTACTGCGGCGCAGCAGACGTCCCCTTCACCCTGTCCACCATCCTGGGTGATGGGGACATTGTTATGACTGATAAATTGATGGCTTTCTTAAGAGAGACCGGACTGATCAGAGTGATGTGACTTTTTTACTGTGTGGTTATGGTTTTTATCAGCGGTAAATATTTATATATTGTAATATTAATTAGGGTTGACAGATGAAATATTTTAAATAGTTCCTCCTCCCACTGATCTATTTCTAATATAGATGTCCCCTACATTAAGCCAAGTTCCTCGCCTGACAGTCACCAGCTGATGAGTGCAAGTGTGCAATATAGGAAGGTATTGGGCACTTGCAGTCGATGGTGGTCTGCTGGGAGAGGTTCTTCACTTATTGTATAAATTATGTAAATACATTATACTATCCTGCTTAAGTTATTCTAATTAGGGCCGACAGCTGACGTATATGGAAATGTTCCTGATTTGTCTGGTTCCCTTTCATATATTGATGTCCCCTTTATCAGGATGTGCCTCGACTGACAGTCACCAGGTGATGAGTGCAGGTATGTCATGCAGAAAGGCATAACATATCTTCAGTCGATGGTGCTCTGTTAGTCGAGGTATTTTTATCATTAATTTAAGCCTAGCTATTTGTCTCTAGGATTTAGTATAGGTTAGCGATTTGTCTGTTAGGTGATTAGTTTTAGGGTCTTTAGATTAGCTTTTCTTTATAATATAAGGTATAAAAAATATAAAACCAAGAAAAAATTTAAAAAAATAAAAATACCAAAAAATAAATAAAATTAAAATTATTATATATATATATATATATATATATATATATATATATATATATATATATATATATATATATATATATATGTACGTGTGCATGAAAGTGTGTCTGTATGTATGCATGGAAGTGTGTGTGTGTGTGTGTGTGTGTGTGTGTATATATATATATATATATATATATATATATGTATATATGTTTAAATATATATAAATATATATATATGTATATAAATATATGTTTGTATATATATGTATATATGTTTAAATGTATATATACATATATATATCCGACCTTAATACACAGGGGCTTCGGCCCCAATGGTTGATAGGCCAGGAAAAAAAAAAAATTGAGAATGGCGTAATGATTGATGGTGGATAAAGTGGACATGGATGGTGTAAATACCGCACAGTAGTCTGGTGCTATGTATAATCCTGAGGCTGAAGTATGAGATGGTGGTATATCTGGACAGACTATGTAAACATATGTTATGAGTGAAATAAAAAACTGTGAGTGTCCGATGCGTTGAAGGTGTACAAGCTTATCTGGAGCAAAAGTGAAGTTGCAATGATTATGAATATTGTGATTTCTTATGAGAGCCATTTCACAAGGGACTGTATCAGTAGGCTGAAACGTGAAAATGTACGCAGGACAAAGGTGAACAGCATGTAAGGATGTGCGGCACTTTCGTTTCGTATTGAGTTGGAAATTCGATGTTCTGTGATGAGGTTCGCCTGTGACTACAGCTGTTAACCACTACATTCACCAGGCCATGGAATTTCCTGAGTAATATTGTTCATCAACATAGCCCTAGAATTAGCGAGAGGAGATCTTCATTCAACTCTGCATTTATCTTCCGAGATCAACAGTTGCTTCGACACGCCTCTCCGAACTGTATCAAGTGGGTGAAATTATACTTACTCATTTCTTCTCAGTGCTAAAATTAGGTATATTCAACTCCTTTACTTATTTTTATATATACACTTATACACTCACTATCTATCATTTATTACAACTCATTTAATCATCTATTTAGTAAGGACATAAACAAAAGACGTATTTCATAATACCATACCATAGCAACATGAGTTCTTTTTAGCTAAGTGATATGACAGGGATATTTTCGCCCCCACCCGTGTTAATACCAGATGATACACAGTTAGCGCCCACTGCGGATACACAATTAGGAGAGCACCTAGGCAACACACCCATTGTACAAAATTCACCACAAACTAAAGATCAAGAAACAAATACGTCAGTTCTAGATGATGATTGGAAAACCCCCTCTGATGTAGCGAGTGAGGACTTTGTCGCTGACTTGCATACTTATGAAAATATACTTAACAAGGTTCATCACTCAGGCAAAATCTATTTCACTATTCCCTCTCACAACGATAAACAAGTCCAAGATAAGTTAACAGAGCAACCAGTGAAAATGAACATCACAGATCAAGCTCAGCTATTTGTTTATCACGAGGATAAAACTGCCCCGAAATTCTCTGGCACAGAAAAAGATAAGATTGACGTCATTTCATTGGTTAATCAGTGTGAACAGATCTTCATCAAGAGACATATTAAAGATGAGCAAGAGAAAATTGCTATTTTTTCCTCTTGCATTGATGGAGAAAGATGCCCGGCAGGCGACTTACTAAGGTCAAATAAGCTCCTCAGAGCTAAGACATATGATGAATTTAAAAGTGAATTTTTGAGGAAACTTTCTGGAGATATGAACTTCTTGCCAAGTATAATCCCAGAATTACGTAAGATTGTAGATCTTCTAAGAGAGCACACTACAAATCATGTGCTCAGCAAAATAACTGCTGATGTCTCCACGATCAAAAGGACATTATTAGCTACCTTAGAAAACTCAAACTGGATAACAGGAGATGGAAAGATGTCCCCAGACCTCGTCGTGAACATCATTGATTATGTAGCTGCCTTGTGTAAATTACCTGAGAGGGCCCTTAAGATCGCCAAGACGATCGCGTACACTCCTGGCATGTGCTTACTAGACTTAATGAACGAGGTAGAGATGCAGTGTAGCAAAGCAGGGATGGTTGAAACACAATCACATTCTAGTAGAATGAGAGTGTCTGAGACAGTATCAGCTGTGAAAACAGCTACAACTACCCCACACAGAGAACAAGATCGTGAACCGAAAGCAGGCAGAGCTAACAAATAAACGTATGAAGCGTACGATCACAAACACCAGGCTACAGGCAGTTTCATAAGTTTCCTCTCAGCCCGAGCAGATCTCGCGCCACAGACACCACTAAATATGGGAAGTCACCTCGTAGATTACAGTCAAGAGATAGGTCCATTCTATGTCATTATTGTGCAAAACCAGGACACACTAGGAATGAATGCTTTATCAAAACAAAAGAGGATAGACAAAAGACACAAGGATTTGGTCCTTTCTGTAGACATCATAGGTGCCAAGGGCACTGGACCAGTAACTGCAAACCAGTAAAAAAATTAGTGTCTATGTTCAAATCGGGGGAAGACCAAGTCATGACAAAAAATGAACAAACGTAAAGAAAAACAAGTCTAAAATTCACATAGGAGGCATGTTGGGAAATGAGTGTATCCTGATAACAGATGTATGTGAGGATCAAAACGTTTCCTTTATTTTTAGACACAGGCTCTCCAGTGAACTTAATAACATAAGAAGAAATAAATAGAATTTTTAGAAATAAGAAGAAAGTAACTTTTCTGGAAGAATCTGATTTAGACTTATATACAGTAGATGGAAAACAAATCACAGTAAAAGGTATGATACGGTTAAACATCAGTTTCAGAGAGACTACTAGATCAATCTCTGCATTTTTCTATATCGTTGAAAACTTAGCAATTAAAGCTCATATGTTACTGGGGTTAAGATGCATGAGAACAGAGAAAATAACTTTACTCCCACAAATGAATGGAACAGATTTTGACAATGAATCCATAGAGGAAATACCATCAGAGCCCTCACCGATTAATAAAAGAGAACCAAAAGGATTTGGTAATATTAGAAGCTTAAACAAACATACACAAACAGATGAGTGTATAGATCCACTCACACCTTCCCCCCCAGCCTCCATGATTAGACCCAGGTAACGGTACTGATTTATCAGTTTTTCCCGCCCATCTCACCAATGATTTAGTTATACCACCTAATTCCTATATGAAAGTTACCATAAAGAGCAAATTTCGGAATAGTACTGTTCTTGTCTTAGAAGAATTATGTAAACTAAAGGGATTGTCAGTAGAAAACGCATTATGTCAGATGAACAACGAATGGCAAACTCAGATATTCATAATTAATCACATGAATGGGGAAGTACAGTTGAAAAAGAGGACTTGCATAGTTAATATTGAAAAATGTCCCCCCCCTGTGAAGGAAATGGTTATAGCTGGAGTGACAAGTGAGATAAAATCTACGGATAGAGAAAGCATAAAAGAGATTTTAATTCACTCAGGTGAATTTGATGAAGAAAATGATTTGTTAACCCTGCTGGAAACACACAGGGACACTGTAGCATTACCCGGAGAACAATTAGGGTGTACTAATCTGATTAATCACCAGATTAATGTGCACCCAGAAACACCACCAATTTTCATACCAGCCTACCGGATCCCACAATCTCAGCGTACACTCGCAAACCAGTATGTCGATGAAATGTTAAAGCTTGGAATTATCGAGCCATCAGTCTCCCATTGGAATGCCCCATTATTCTTCGTGCCCAAACGAAATGGAGAAATGCGTGCGGTAGTAGATTACCTTAAACTAAACAATCACACAATATCAGACCGATTTCCCATGCAATTGCTATGCGACATCCTACAGAATATTGGACCAGAAAATAATGTATTTTCTACGATCGATCTGGTAAGTGGATATTACCAAATTCCTGTAGAACAGGAGTCACGTAAATATACTGCCTTTTCCAAAACTAGAGGACACTATCAGTATATAAGGATGCCCATGGGACTGAGGACAGCCCCGGGCACATTCCAGCGTCTTATGAATTACTTACTGTCCGGAATTTTAGGACAAAGAATATTTGTTTATCTTGACGATATTATAATCGCAACAAAGGATATCACAAATCTCCAGAAATTAGACCTACTCTTACAAAAGCTTGGTGATGCTGGTTTAAAAATTAAGCTTTCTAAATGCAAATTTTGCTTTAAGGAAATAAATTTCTTAGGCCACAAATTAAGTTCTAATGGTATTCACACCACTGATGACAAAATACAGGCAGTGAGAGATTTTCCTGAACCCACTACGACTGACGAAGTTAGACAATTTTTAGGTCTAGCTGGGTACTATAGGTCATTCGTACCACAGTTCTCTCATATAGCCTTTCCTCTATTCCAACTACTCAAAAAAGATGCTATATTCCAATGGGAAGAAGAACAAAAACAAGCTTTTACTAAACTAAAAATTAAACTAACAAATGCACCTTGTTTGGCATATCCGGATTTCACAAAGTCATTTATTATATGTACAGATGCATCAGTTAAAGGATCAGGAGCTGTAGTGATGCAGGAAGATAAAAGAGGAAAGAATCAACCAATTGCATTACCAGCAGACAAATAAAAGGTGCAGAGAAAAATTATTGCATTTCAGACTTAGAGGCACTTGCAGTGGTTTTTGCATCACAAAAGTTTCGAGATTTGGTATATGGCTACGAAATACACTTATTCACCGACCATAAACCACTAGTGGGTATGTTTAAAGAAAAACTCCTCTCTGGGAGGAGAGCAAGATGGAAATGTACAGTCGAAAATTACAATGTACATATTTATTATATACAAGGTAAAATGAACATAGTAGCCGACGCATTATCTAGGAACCCGAACACAGTTCAGGTCGCGACATTAGATCTCAAAGGAAATATCCCAAACCACGATGATATCGCAAAAGCACAAAGACTTGACCCAATATGGTCTAAAGTTATATATACACGTTAGAAAGTGGAGATGACATACAATTACCCAAACTGCATGTACCACTCGAACAATTCACAGTAGTCAATAATACTTTATATAAGATCAACCCAGGACAACCAAAACGCAAAAGAAATAATAACCAATTGGTAGTACCTAATGACATGATACCCCAAGTATTACGAACGATACACGATAGCCCACATGCAGGACATCCTGGAAAGGATAGGACATTCAAACAAGCCCAGCTGTTATAGTACTGGCCTCCATTACGAAAAGATATAAACAATATACAGACAGATGAGAATCATGTGCAAAACACAAAGGATACCCAATTTCACCTGCACTTATAGGTAATTACCCTGTACCACATCAACCATGGGACGTTGTCGCTGATGATTTACTCAAGATGCCATTATCATACAATAATAACCAATACCTATTCGTAGCAACGGATCATTTTTCCCGTTATGTAATTTTAGCTCCAATTAAAGATAAAACAGCAGAGACAGTAGCAAAGGCAATAATAGATAATGTAATATGTCGCTTTACTACCCCAAAGATACTAATAAGTGATAATGGAGGAGAATTTAATTATATCTTACAAGAAATATGTATATAAACAATACAATATCAAAAAGGTTAACGTTTTAGCCTATCACCCAGCATCTAATGGGTTAGTAGAGAGACAAAACAAAAAAGTATTAGATGTGCTACGACACATTCTTAGTGAAAATTATGCAAGCTGGGATGATTGGATTCCCAGAGTAGAAGCCTCAATTAATGGATCTATAAATAAATCCATAGGTGACACACCACATTTCATTATATATGGCACAGATAAAAAACTACCATATGAGCTCCTAGAAGGTGACAGTCTGCCCATATACAATTACGATGATTACTCTAAACTCCGTTTACGTGAATTCCAGGACATACACAAAAGAGTCAAAAAACAATTGACAATGTCCAAGGAAGAAATGACGGAGGCATTTAATAAAATGCCAAGAGATTCGCCTATCAACTTAGGAGACATTGTCTATGGTATCATTCATACGAGAGACAATAAATTATCCCCAAAATTTTATGGCCTATACAAAGTAATTACTGTAACATAAAAGCAGACAAAGTTTTCATTAAGTCACTGTCAAGTGGCGAAGAGAAACAAGTTCATATTGGCCATTCAAAACAAGTTTCAAGGGAACTATCCAATAATTATTCAGCCTCGGATACAACCGAACAAGCGAACGTAATTCATGAAACCAATCAAGAAAACAACAATAATTACAAGAATAAATTAAGGTCATATACCAAACAATCAAACATAGATGCAACTGTTCCAATAAAATCTACAGTACTTCATTTACGAGATTTAGATATCTATTTAAACTCCTGCTATAAATGAAATAACAATCAAGTTATTGTTCTACGTTAGTCAACCGTAACGCACATCATCACTATCATCGACCACAGCATGACCATATTAGAAAATTAATAGATTTTTTTGTCGGTAGGTAGCGATGAAGGGATTTATGCTATGGATTCTCCTCTACATAGCAAGAGGATATGCTCACTTAGACCCCCAACACATAGTACGGCAAGGATGCCTCATAGCTCCAACGGCCACGACGTCAATCGTAAAAGATGTCATGAGTACTGAAATCAGTTTGGATTACTTATACGAATTACATTCTTATCTAGAAAACATCGCCAGACACATGAGGACCCTGGACTTCATAATAGGAGGCTATGTTTCACAAGCACGTAAGACAAAGGAAGTGGATGAAATAGTGAAGTTAGCGAAATGGAAAATAGAACAGGCTAAGTCAACTATGCTCATCATGATCCAAGATCTCCCATCTCATGGAACGGAGGTATTGAGCGAGAGGAATAACATCACAAGTACTCGCCAAAAGCGCGGTTTGTTCGACCTGGGTGGCGCAGTTCTTTGGAACATCTTTGGATTGGCTACAGAGGAAGACCTTCAAGAAATAAACAACAAATTTAATAAAATAGCTTAGGTACTAACATACCAAGATAAATTCATCACAGGACATAACTCAGCAATGAAGACAATAGTGAAAAATCTGAAAAAGGAGGAAAACATAGCTCTCGAAAGTGTAGATAAAATAAATGACATGGAAAGTAACATAACACTTTTCCAACACTTCTCCATCATCACGGAACACATTGACACAATTCTACTCCAATTAGACAACACTAGAGTTCGTTACAGGGAACTTATGCAAAGAATTTCGAATGCCGGTGATGGCAAGATCACGATTGACTTACTTCCAGTTCATGAGCTACGTCAGATAATTAGTCAAGGCATACATAAACATAAATTGAAGCCTTTGTTCCGAAGTAGGGAATTCATGCAATATTATCCATTGATAATTTAGAAGCAACACTAACACCAACATCAGTAGTAGTTCATGTACCATTCATAACTGATGACCTGTTCACATTATACGAGACACTAGACTCGTAGACTCGTTCGTTACTGCCACCATTTAATGTTAAAGCTTTGTAGCCAACATTTTTATATATGTAACTCTTAATTCTTGTAATGGGTGAGTCTTGAGTTAATTGAAGAGCAGGAGGAGTTAAAGATGAATACAGGGAGTTGATCTTGATTTATTATCTTCAGAGAAAGTCTAAGTTGAGCAGCTTATGTATTATACAGAGACTTATATTACTAAGTTCCTCTGTACAAAGGAAAAGGGGAGAGAGAAGTATGTGGTAACCATAGGGGTATTTGCCTTCTTAGTGTGACTGGTAAAATATATGGTAGAATACTCATTGATAGGGTTAGGCATATGACAGAGGAGCTAGTTGGAGAAGAACAAGGGGGATTTAGGAATGGAAAAGGGTGTGTAGATCAGATAGTTGTTCTAAGATGTTTAGTGGAGAAGTATCTAGAGAAGGGAAGGAAAGTGTATGCTGCCTTCATGGACTTGGAGAAAGCTTATGATAGAATAGATAGGCAAGGTATGTGGAAGGTATTAAGAATATATTGAGTGGAGGGGAAATTGTTGAGTGCTGTAAAGAGTATGTACGAGGGAGCTAGGGCTATGGTGCGAGTGGATGGTGAGCTGAGTGAGTTCTTTGATCTCAATGTGGGACTGAAACAGGGGTGTGTGATGTCTCCATGGCTGTTTAATATATATATATGGATGGGGTTGTAAAGGAGGTGCAAGGTAGGGCAGTGGATGTGGGGCTGGCCCTAATGAATTAGGGTGAGATTTGGAAGCTTCCGGTGTTGCTGTTTGCTGATGATACAGTATTGTTGAGTGAAGATGAATGGGAGTTGCAAGGTTTGGTGAATGAATTTGGGACAGTGTGTAGGAGGAGGAAGCTGAAAGTTAATGTAAACAAAAGTAAAGTTATGGTGTTTCAGAGGAATGAAGTCACAGAGTGTGCAGTGAAGTTGGATGATGAAGATATGGAGAATGTGAGTGCATTCAAGTACTTGGGTAGTGTGATGAGTAAGGATGGAACTTTGGGGGATGAAGTACGTGAAAGGGTACAGCAGGGAAGGAAGGTTGTTGGTACACTGAAAGCAGTGATGAGAAATAGGGAGGTGAGTATGGAAGTTAAGAAGTCACTGCATGATAGTATTGTGATCCCTACCTTGATGTATGGAAGTAAGGCGTGGACCTTGCAAGAGGGGAACAAGTCAAGAGTGAGAGCAGTGGAAATGAGTTACTTGAGAGGAGCATGTGGAGTGACATGGAGGGACAGGTTGACGAATGAAGAAGTGGAGGAACGTTGTGGGGTAGATGTGGATGTGGTTGAGAAGATTAGGAGAAATACACTGAGGTGTTTGGACATGTGGAGAGAATGGAGAATGAAAGACTGACTAAGAGGGTGTATGTAGGTGAGGTGGAGGGAGGGAGAGGGAGGGGTAGACCGAGGATGAGGTGGAGGGATGGAGTTGAGAGGTATATGAGGGAGGGGGGGGTGAGTTGGGGGGAGGGTAGTCAAATGGTGGGTGACAGAGTGACTTGGAGGCGTTTTGTCTGCGGCCACCCTTTGCGGGATTAGGGCGTCGGGCTATAGATAGATAGATAGAACTCTAGTTGGACCCCTCTTCTTATTCACTCTCTCCACTACCTGCCGGTTCTATGGCCAGTCTCCTTCTGATCTCAGAATCCTACATTCTGGTGTAGCAGGGGTCGTGTCACGTGTGCTATACTGTTGTTGAAATGTTCGAGAAGCCTGTGTGTGTGTATGTGTGCATGTGTGTGTATGGTCACAAGGCGCTGTTCGTGGGCTATTTTGCTGGTGAGAGGCATTCTGGAGAGGTGCTAACATCATTTCCTTTTTGCCCCTAGGTTTGACATTGACCTAACCTCTAGACTATATATGTATGTTGCTAGCTATTATGTATTAAGATATTTTAGAGTCCTGACAAGATTTTGCACAATCGTCATCATTGCTGTGTTTTGATTACCAACTAGCTTCTGTTGATATGTTAATACTTGAGCTATCTTATTAAATTTGTTGTTTATTTCTTGAATATCTTCTTCTGTACCCAATCCAAAAATATTCCCTAGAATTGCACCACCCAGGTCGAACAAACCGCGCCTCACACGTGCATGTGTGATGTTGTTCATGTCCCAAAGTGCCTTATTTCCACGAGATGGGATATCTTGGATCATGATGGGCATGGTAGCTTTTGCTTGATTTAATTTCCATTATGCTAACTTCATGAATTCCGTCATTTCCTTTGTGTTACGAACTTCTGAAGCAGAACTTTTTATCATAGCTTCCAGTGTTCACAGTGGCGTGGCAATATTCTCCAACAATAGGCTACCGGTATTACATATAAGATGTCCAAACTAATTTCAGTATTCATGATATCTTTCACGATAGCTGTTGAGGCCGTTGGGGCTATGAGGCATCCTTGCCTTATTATATGTTGAGGGTCTAAGTGAGCTGATCCTCTTGCTATATAGATGAGAATCCATGGTCTAGGTCCCTTCATCGTTACCTACAAAAAAAAAAAAAAATCTAATTAGTTAATCCAGTCATGCTGCGGTCGATGTTAGTGATGATGCACATTACAAACTGGCTCTTGGAGAACAATAAGTTTGCCCGTTGTTTCACTTATAAAAGGAGTTTAAATCGATATCTGGATCATGAATATGCTGTATTGTGGCATTTGGAGCAACAGTTGCACCTATTTTTGTTTGTTTGTTATGCGATCTTTATTTTTGTATGTACTGATTTTCTCCTAATTTATTTTCATCGTTTGTGTTCGTTTTTTCGCTGGCTTCCGAGGTTGCATAATTGCTGGCTAAATTCCTCGGGACCATTATTAAATGATCAACATGAATTTGTTTTTCTTCGCCACTCAACAGTGACTTCATTACTACCTTGTTTGCTGCCTTCTTAGTTACTCTGTATCGGCCTTCAAGTTTCGGTGATAGTTTATTGTCTCTAGTGTGAATGATACCATAGACAACGTCTCCTAAGCTGATAGTTGATTCTTTTGCCTTCTTATTGAATGAGTCCGTCATTTCTTCCTTGGATATCGATAATCATTTCTTCCCCATTTTGTGTACCTCGTGGAATTCACGCAAACGGAGTTTAAGATAATCGTCATAATTGTATACATGCAAATTTTCACCTTCCAGAATTTCATACGGTAATTTTTTCTCTGCCCCGTGGACAACGAAATGTGGTGTGTCTCCTGTAGACTTGTTACTGCATAATTAATTGATGCTTCCACTCTGGGAATTCAATCATCCCAGCTTGCATAACTTTCACAGAGAATGTGTCGTAGCACATTCAACACTTGCTTGTTTTGTCTCTCTACATACCCATTGGATGCAGGGTGATAGGTTAAGACACAGACCTTTTTTTATATTGTATTGTTTACAAATTTCATGTAAGACTTCAGAATTAATTTCACCTCCATTATCACTTATTAATACCTTCGGTGTGGTGAACCTACATATTCTGTTGTCCATGATTGCACTTATCACTGTTTTCTGCTGTCTAATCCTTAACTGGGACCAAAATCACATATCTTCAGCAACGAAGATATATTGATTATTACTGTAAGATAAGGATAAGTTAAAGTCAACCGCGACAACGTCTCATGGTTGGTTGGGTACAGGATATTTCCCTATATGTGCAGGTGTTTGTGCCTCGCCCATGATTCGCATCTGTCTAAAAGATTGTATATATCTTTTCCTAATAATGGCCAGTAGTATAACATCCGGACTTATTTGACCATTCTATCTTTGCCAAGATGTCCTGCATGTTGACTATCGTGTATTATCCTTAATCCGTGAGGTATCATTTCATTAGGTACCACTAGTTGTCTGTTATTTCTTCTATGATTTGGTTGTCCTGGGTTGATTCTATATAAGGCACTGTCGACTACTGTGAATTGTTCGGGTGGTATATGTAGCTTGGGTAATTGTATGTCCTCGCCACTTTCCAACTTGTATGTAACTTTAGACCACATTGGATCATGTCTGTGCTTTCGAGATTTCATTATGGTTTGGGATGTTATCCTTTAGACCTAATGTCGCGACATGAAATGTCATCGGATTCCTAGATAGTGCATCATCGGCTAAATTTATTTTGCCTTGGATGTAGTGAATATGTAGGTTAGAGTTTTGAACCGTACATTTCCATCTTGCTCTACTCCCAGAGAGAAGTTTTTGTTGGAACATGCCCATGAGCTGTTCATGGTCGGTGAATAGGTGAATTTCGTAACCATATACCAAATATCGAAACTTTTGTAATGCAAAGACCACTGCAAGTGCCGCCAGGTCTGTAGTGCAATAATTTTTCTCTGCACCTTTTATTTGTCTGCTAGCGAATGCAATTGGTTGATTTTTTCCACGCTTATCTCCTTGCATAAATACGGCCCCTAATCCTTTAAGAGATGCATCTATGCAAATTATAAATGGTTTTGTGAAATTAGGATAGGCCAAGCAAGGTGCACATATAAGTTTATCTTTCAATTCATTAAATGCTAGTTTTGTTCCTCTCCCCACTGAAATACAGCATGTTTTTTTTTTTTTTTTTTCCAGTAGGTGAAATAATGATACTGCTACATGATAGAATTGATGTATGAACTATTTGTAGTAGCCTGCCAACCCTAAAAATTGTTTACTTCATTCACATTTGTGGGTTCAGGGAAATCCCTTACTGCTTGTATTTTGTCTTCAGATGTGTGGATCCCCTCTGCATCTAGTCTGTGGCCTAAGAATTTTATTTCCTTAAAGCAAAATTTACATTTAGACGGCTTAATTTTAAAACCAGCTTTGGCTAATTTGTGTAGGTGCTGGTCTAATTTCTGTTGATGTTCATCCATTGCGTGTTGCAATTATGATGTCGTTCAAGTACACAAATATACCAATCCCTAACATTCCTGGTAGTACACAATTCATTACTCATTGGAATGTTCCTGACGCTGTCCTTAACCTAACTGGCATTCTTTTATACCAATAATGCCCTGTATTTGTGGAGAGAGCAGTGTATTTGCTTTATTCCTGATCAAGAGAAATTTTATAATAGCCATGAAGCAAACTGATTGTTGAAAATACAATATTTTCTGGTCCAATATGTTTCAAGACGTCACTTAACAATGGCATAGGAAGCGGGTCTGGGATTGTGTGTTGGTTTAATTTACGGTAATCGACTACCGCACACATTCCTCCGTTTTATTTGAGCGCGAAAAATAATGGGGCATTCCACGGGGAGACTGATGGCCCAATAATACCCAGTTTTAACATTTCACCAACATATTGATTTACAAGGGTACGTTGTGTGTGTGCTACCCTATAGGCTGGTACATAGGTGTGTCCTGGTGTACGTTAATTTTGTGCTTAATCAGGTTAGTACACCCTAATGGTTCTCCGGGTAATGCGACACTCTGTCGGTGTTTTTGTAATAAATCCAGTAGATCATTTTCCACATCAAAATTTCCCGAGTGAATGAAATTCTCCTTTATACACTCTCTGTCCGTCGAGTTTATCTTACTTGAAGTTCCAGCTATAGTTATTTCTCGTATAGGAACAAGACAAGTTTCTAAAGTACATATAAAAGTTCCCTTTTTTATCTGCATTTCCCCATTCATCTCTAAAGTGCACATACAAGTTCCCTTTTTTATCTGCACTTCCCCATTCATCTGATTAATTAGGAACACATGAGTTTCCCCATCGTTATTCACCTGTCAAGGCATTTTCCACCGAGAGTCTTTTCACTTTACATCATTTTTCTAAGACAAGAACAGTACCATTCTTCAATTTACTCTTTATGGTGACTTTCATATATGAATTAGGCGGAATAACTACATATTGGTGAGATGTGAGGGGAATGATGTAGGGGGTTTACTGTCACCTCTGTCCCTGGGAAGAGGGGATGGGGGAAGGGTAGTGATGGCATGAGTGCATGTGTACCCTCGTCACACTGGGTCATTCTGTTTAGTTGCTACTCCCTTAGATTTTCTACCATTGTTGGGCGACAGTTTTATCTATCTATCTATCTATTGCCAGACGCCTCAATCCCGTTTGCAGTGGCCACAAACAAATCGCCTCCAAGTCGCCCTGTCCCCCGCCATTTCACTGCCCTGCTCCCAACTCACACCCCCCTCTCTCATATACCTCTCCACCCCATCCCTCCATCTCATCCTCGGCCTCCCCCTCCCTCTTTCCCCCTCCACCTCACTCACATACACTCTCTTCGTCAGTCTTTCACCCTCCATCCTCTCCACATGGCCAAACCACCTCAGTGTGTTCCTCATAACGCTTCCTATCACATCCACATCAACACCACAATGCTCCTTTATATCCTCATTCGTCAGCCTGTCTCTCCATGTGACTCCACAGGCTCCTCTTAAATAACTCATTTCCACTGCTCTCACTCTTGACTTGTGTCCTTCCAACAATGTCCAAGCTTCACTTCCGTACGTTAGAGTTGGTATCACAATACTGCCAAGTAGTAACTTTTTCACTTCCATGCTCACTTCCCTGTTTCTTATCACTGCTTTCAAAGAACCAGCAACCTTTCTTCCCTGCTGTACCCATTCAAGCACTTCACCCTCCAAACCTCCATCCTTACTCATCACACTACCCAAGTACTTACACGTACTCACATTTTCCAATTCCTCACCATCCAACCTCGCTGTACATTCACTGACTTCACCTCTCTCAAAGACCATCACTTTACTCTTCCCTACATTCATCTTTAGATTCCGTTTCTTACACACTCTCTCAAACTCATTCACCAAGCCTTGCAGCTCCCCTTCGTCTTCACTCAGCAACACAGTATCATCTGCAAACAACAGTACAAGGAGTTTCCAAACACTATCCTCTCTCACCAGGGCCACTCCAACATCCACTACCCTACCTTGTACCTCTTTTATTACCCCATCCATGTACAGATTGAACAACCATGGAGACATGACACATCCCTGTTTCAACCCAACCTTCAAAGAGAAAAATTCACTTAGTTCACCATCCACACGCACTGCAGCCTTCGCACCATCGTACATACATACTCTTCACAGCATTCAACAACTTCCCATCTACTCCATATATTGCTTTCTCCAAATCTATGAAAGCCGCATACAACTTCTTTCTCTTCTCTAGAAACTTTTCCACTAAAGATCTAAGAATGTATATCTGATCTACACAACCTCTTCCCTTCCTAAAGCATCCCTGTTCTTCTCCAACTAATTTCTCTGTTCTTTCTCTAACTCTGTCAGTAAGTATCCTACCATACACTTTTCCTATTATACTAAGAAGACAAATGCCCCTATGATTACCACACACTTCTTTTTCCCCTTTTCCTTTGTACAAGGGAATACCTGACTTCCAATCCTCCGGGACTCTACTTTCCTCCCAGGCCAATCTGCACATCTTCCACATCCATTCTACTACTATCTCTCCCCCATGCTTCAGCATTTCACCACACACTCCATCAATTCCTGGGGCTTTCCCTGATTTAACTTTCTTCATTGCTTCCACAACTTCTGTCCTACTGATTTCTTCCTGTCTTCTCACCTCCCTCCTTCTCCCAGCCATTCTCCAGCCACTTATACTCGCATTACTTCCATCCTCTACGTTCAACAATTCCTTAAAGTGTTCTCTCCATCTGCTCACTTTTTCTCCCTTCTCCACTAGTAATCTACCATTTTTATCTTTCACTCCCCTGCTAACTTCACTTCCACCCTGTCTTACTCTCTTCACCTATCTCCAGAACATTTTCTTACAGTCCCTCCACTTTACACTCAAATTCCTTCCAAATTCCTCATCCACTCTCTTCTTACTCTCTCTTATTAATCTTTTCACCTCTCTCTCTCTTTCTACATATAACTCTCTCTTCCGCCTCAACCTCTTCCACGCCCCTATTTCTCATCCATTCATTGTATGCTTTCTGCTTTTGTGCCACAGCCTGTTTCACCTCTTCAGTCCACCACGCTGTTCCTTGCACCCCCCTCCGTCTTCTCTTCCTTCCACACACCACATCACATGCTGCACATATTTCTTCTGTAAATATTCTGCACACACCTTCCACGTCTCCCATCTGCTCCAATTCATATTTGCCCAATCGTTCCTCCACTTCTCTCTTATACTCTGCCTTTTTCTCATCCTCTTGTAACCTTTCCACTCTCCTTGCAACTACTCCTTCCTCTCGTCTTTCCCTTCTTCTATTCCTCCATCTTACTTGAACTCTAATTCTGGCCACCACCAAGTAGTGGTCAGAAAGTCAACTCCCCCAGCCTCTATAAATTCTTGCATCCATTACACATCTTCGCATCCTTTCATCCACACACACATAATCAATCATTGCCTTCCTTTCATTCAGTTCACCACCCACCCTTCTCATCACTCGCCATGTATACCTGTGGATCATTTTATGTCTGAAGAGGGTATTGGCTATCATCAACCCCCTCCCAACACAAATGTCCACTAACGCACTCCCATTCTCATCTATCTCAGCAGGCACACCCCACTCACCAACTATTCCATCCACCTTCACATTCCCAACTTTACCATTCATATCACCAATCAAAAACACTCTCTCATTCCTTCCAAACTTTTCCATACACACTTCTACATTTGTCCAGAACTCTTCTCTCACTCTTCTAGCACGATCTTGCGTTGGCGCATACACACACACAATCGCCCACATTTGTATTCCAACTTTCAACTTTACCCACACAATCCTTGACCCAACTGATCCTTACTGTCTTATGCTCTTCTACCATCTTTTACTCACAACTATACATACTCCTTCCTTTGCCCTCTCATTCTCACCTACTCCTGCACATATACCCCATCCATACTCCCATTCTCTCACACTTTCTCCTCTCCATTTTGTTTCAGTTATTCCACATACATCCACTTTCGCATCCTCAAGCACCTGGACAATCTCTCTCTCTTTCACCTCATCATTCGCTCCCCTTACATTCCAAGTTCCAATTACAATGTCCTTTGTCCGGTCCTGGGTCGTCATCGTTTGGTCAGTCCTTGTCCGAGGCCTATTGTTTGTTTTTTTAGTTAGTTGTTTTCCAGGGAGGGGCACTAACCCTCCGCCAACCCTTTTAGTCGCCTTTTACGACAAGCAGGGATACTGGGGGAGTATTCTTGAAACAACCCCATTCATGTGTGGGAGTAATACCATATTCTCTTTCCTCATAGTTCTCAAACCCAATACCATGTTTGCTCTTATTGCTAAGTTCTCTACTATATAGAAATCAACAGGGACTGATGTCGTATTCTCTATTAAACTGATGTCTAACTGTATCATGCCTTTAACGGTTATTTGTTCGCCATCTATAGCATATAAGTCTAAATGAGATTCTTCCATGAAAGTTACTTTCTTCTTATTTCTAAAAATCCTCTCTAGTTTCTCTTGAGTTATTAAATTCACTGGAGAGCCTGAATCCAAGAGTAATGAAATGTTTTGATCTTCAGGAAGTGGGCATCAAGATACACCCGTTTCCGAGTATGCTTCCTTGTGCACTCTAGGCTTGGTTTTCTTTATGTTTGGTGTTTTTTATGTTGTGGCATGCCCTTCCCCCGACTTCAAAACAGATAGGCCTACTAATCTTTCAACTGTTTTACAGTGTGACGTCCAGTGTCCTGTGTTTTTATGCTTTTTGCAATATGGTTGCATCCCTTTTTCATTATCTGTATCTTCCCTAAGCTTAATAAGTAACATTCAGATTTCGTGTGACCAAGATTCGCACAATAACATACTCGTAGAGTAAACTTATCTCCCGAATGTGACCCACGAATGACTTTCCATATTTTGATTTTTCTGTGAAAGGGCTTCTGCTTGGACTACTTGGCTGCACATGGCCTGGTGTTTGCGATCGCAGCCTCGATGTCAGCTGTTGTTTGGTTTGTCTGTTTTCGGGTCACGATCGTTTTTGTTCTCTACTTGTGTTGCAGCAGTGTCTGTAATTCTCATTCTGGTTGTACTGGGTTGTGTTATTTCACTCACTAATGCTGTGTTGCAATTCATCTCTACCTCGTTCATAAGATCTAGCAAAGACATTCCTGGGGTACAGGCAACCGTTTTTGCTATTTCTTATACCCTATCAGACAATTTACGCAGGGCAGCTACATAACCAAGGATGTCTACGACTTTCATTGGTGACATCTTCCCATCAGATGTTACCCAGTTTGAGTTCTCTATAGTGGCTAAGAGTGTCCTCTTAATTGTGGACACATCTGCTGTTATTTCACCAAGACAGGGTTTGTGGTATATTGTCTCATTAGATCCACGATCTTATGTAATTCTGGAATTATACCTGGCAAAATATTTATATCGCCAGAAAATTTCTTTAGGAATTCTGTCTGAAACTCATCATATGCCCGAGCTCATAAGAGCTTATCAGATCTAAACAGATAACCAGCTGGGCAACTTACTTGGTTCTTCCATTATGAAAAAACAGCTATCTTTTCACTCTCATCTGTTATATGTCTTTTAACAAAAAGTTGCTCACACTGATTAATAAGACACAACACGTCAATGCAGTCCTTTTCTGTGCCTGAGAATTTTGTGAGATTTTTATCCTCATGGTACACAGACACCTGCTGTGGGGAAGGTTGGAGCTGTGCTGTTAGATCCGCTAACTATGGTGTTTGTTTGTTTGGTCAAATTCATTTGAAGTCCCTCTTCGTTATGGGATGGAATTGATGAGTATGTATTTCCTAACCTATGTATGCAATTAAGTTTTCATAGATGTGTATGCCAGATCTATAATATTCGCATTCTACATCAGAGAAAACTGTCCTAGACACGTCATTATCCTCATTTCCTCTCACAGAAGTGTTTGTGTCTTGATCTTTTGCTCTTTGAGAACTATGTGTGTTTGTTACGTTTTCCTGTTGTTCTACTAACTGGAATCGTCACTGGGTAATTCAAATGCTGTCTCCTCTGGCAAAAAACTTGATGGTGTTGCAAACATCACGTAATAGCACTAATCACTAATTAAGAGGCACATTTTGCTAAGGAATGTTGTCATGAAACACTTGTATATATGTGTTAACTGTTCTTAATGGTAGGTGAGGGCACTCACCATCCACTCACTCAATGTAGTGCTGCTCTCGGGTGTCTCCCCTTTCCTCTCCTCCATTCTTGTTTTCTTCCACCCTCTTCCGTCTTTCCTTCATTCTTTCCTCGTCCTTCTGCCTACAGGTGACTTTACACTCCCTCTTCTCTCTTTCCTTCTCTCATTCTTTCCTCTTCTTTCTGCCTGTGGGTGACTCTACACTGAGTGACAAGCCAAATGGTTTCCTGTACACCAGGAAACCATTTACTACGCGGGGTGGTAACCATATAACCAAATTTTGGCACCTGGTGGTTTGGTGGGTAATTACGGTGCTCCAATCGGATTGAGCCGGTGAAGGCTTATATCCAAGGGGTGGTTAGGGTTTATTCCTCACGTAATACCACTCAGGGATGAGTGAGGGTTGTTACTCTTATCTTAAATGTCAGGAACAACTTGCCTAGCCCCGGGCTCCTACGCTCCTCATGGGGCAACGTAGGATTAGATGATGAATGAATGAATGAATGTTAACTGAATAGATAACGATAACGATTAGGAATAAATGAATGCTCTCTCTCTCTCTCTCTCTCTCTCTCTCTCTCTCTCTCTCTCTCTCTCTCTGTATATATATAAATGCTACTGTTAGTACCAGTAATTAGTATTGTACTTAACATAGATAACTGAAGAAGGTGTATGTACGTAAGTCTGTATATAGATGAAGAGGTGTTTGTTACTAGAAATAGTAAAATGTGGTAAGAAAAAATAAAGAATTAAATGGCGTGTGAAAGGCTATCTCAGGTCGTAACGGCACTCACTGCCTGTTTGTTTGTTTTTGTTTTTTCTAACCCTGTGTTCCTCAATAAATCTATCTTAAATGTTAATTAGTTTGATTGTTGTAAATATGGGAACTGTATTGTATGTCTTGTGTAAAGTGTTTTTCATTCTTGTGGTAGCGATACATCGCTATAGGATAGTTTTTTTTTTTTTTTTTTATGTGTCCGACTCTGGGAATAGGCTTAACAGCCTGCTCCCAAGGGCCAGTAGTCCTCCTTCATACCATACACCTCTACATGTCACCACTTCGGCGCTAACACCCACCTTCCATATTGAATACATGCTAGGGCTGTCTCATACGGGACTGGTGTATTGGTATTAGCGGGCGTATTTTTACAACATGTCAGCGGGTCTTATGGTAGATCAGTAAAATCTGTTTTTATCAAATTCAAATCCTTAAACTGTTCCCTGCCCCAGCGGGGATTTGAAGCTGGGTCCGGTAGGACTGCAGGCCACCTCTCTACCGACTGAGCTACCGCCTATACAAAAAAAACGGATTGTATATTTAAGCTCTCTTGGAAAAATAAGTGAACGAATATATAACTACTAGTAAGTGTATAATGATGTCACCCTCGGAGACTCAGCCCCGTGGTGATGGATCAGCTGTAAGTAATGATGAGTGATGTGAGTGGTGGGTCAGGTCTGGTTCTGTTTGTGTTGCGTCGTCTGTCCCGTCACCACTGCATCAACGGCTCATTCCTTTCTGCTGAGTAGGTTGGTTTGCTGGATGAATGTTGCTTGTAGAGCTTGTTTTGTGGCAATCGTATATACTTGTAGTTTACCGTGAATCGTAGAACTGAAGAATTTTCGTAGCTGAATGTTGAATGTTGATAAAATCGTGAGGCGTAAGTAGACTATTGTGATTCGTTAGTTCACTGATTGCTCCCACTGTCGATAAATAATCGTACTGTAGATTGACATAGAAATTGGGAGGTTGATTGTAATTGTAGATCGTAAAACCACTGCCAGTATAAAGTTGTGAGGCGCCGTATGGCTCGAACTTGTAGTGGCTTTAGTTTTCTGTCGTGATAAAAGACAACTGTTGACTTGTAGACGTGGTCCGTACGTTTTACTGCCACCATTTATAATGTAAGTAGTTGTCACTGAGCTCTCGCAAAAGTATGTTGAATTGTAGGGATTTTAAGGAGAGAATGTTCGTTGTACTTATTGTAGATGGCGGGAGAAAGATAAATATGAGTCTGGGGTTTGATTGCAGTTTATTTCTTCAAAGGGAGTATCTCACAAAAGCAGTACTGAGGTGAGTTTATTTCTTCAAAGGGAGTATCTCACAAGAGCAGTACTGAGGTGAGAGTGGTTTTATGTTTACTAACCCCGTGCACTCATTCCTGCCTCTCCTCACCGTGCCTCTTCTCTCTCCTAACTCCTTCTGCCCTGTCTCTCCCATTTCCTCTGCATATGACTGGTTGTGTCCCGCGTGAGAGCACGTGGAAAGGAACCTTCCGAGACTGTGGAAAGTTCCTAGCCGGCGTCACACTTTGCTGTGTGTGAAATTCCTACCTAGAGAATGTGCAAACGTTATTTCCTCTAGCCATATCGATTAGGCACGACTTTCTTCTAACCACTATATAACATATATACATTACTAGCTATTATGTAGGGTGTTATGATGTTTTAGTGTCTTGACAGAATAAGCAGAATAGTCCCCACCATGAGATGATTATAAGACAGTATTAACACCCTCATATTCTTACAAACTTTCAGCTGCATTGACTCGTCTGGCATTCGATGGAATAGAATAATGAAGTAGTCCCTAGTATGAGAAGTTTAATGCCCATTAACATTTTGAAATCATCTTAAATTATATTCTTGTTATCTCCCTTGGATTTCATTAGGTTAAGGGGACACTCCCCTGGCACGAGGGGTTAGACAAGTTAAGACAACCATTGTCTTCATTCACCAACTTCTCCCCGCTGCAGGGGGTCACCTTTACGTGGTGGCAGGGCTTGAAGCATGGTTGGCGGTGCCACCTACTTTGGAGGCATGCCTACCTTTGTAGGGTTCGGTATTTGTCGGCCTCGTGGACCAAGCACCCCCTACATCACTGGTGGAGGAGGGCTGCGGGTGATGTTAGTCCATGCCCATTGCCATCTAGGGCGGGATTGTTGCCTCCCCACGTGTTTGCCGTGCGTGGCGTCCCGTAATGCTGGGAGACGGGAGTCCTGGAGGTTGAGCGATGCTGCACGCTGCGCCCTGCAGCTAGCAATACACCTCTTTGGTCCCTTATTCTGGCTAGACGGGTGGCCTGGTTGGGCCCAACTAGGTCAATCAGCTGGTCATGCGTTGGCTAGGGTCAAGTGGGCACTGGGGGGCCTGGTGGCTCCTATCGTCCTGGAGTCACCCTTGCCTAGGTCCCCCAGTGGTTACCTGCGTATATTCCTCCACTACCCCTGGGGTCGTCAGTGGTACTGGCCCTGACATATGACCTCCCCCTGTTGGGCTCCGTGGAGGGTGGGGGGGTGGGGGAATGAAGGTTTTTGTATGTATTATGGATTATTTACTTGTTCCTCCTCCTGTACCTTTCAACAAGTTCTTGGTCGTACATGGTCCTGCTGGGGTAGACCTCCGGAAATGTGACATTTTCTGGACCCATCGAGAACTGGTCACTGCTTGTGGTGCGACCCCTAAAGTTGTTCCACAGGCTAATGGCAGTTTGTTGGTAGAGGTGTCTGACCCTTCTCAGAGTGCGACTATTCTATCTTTAGCAGTGCTTTCTGGTCAGTCAGTTACATGCTCCCCCCATGCTTCATTGAATCATTCTCGTGGCGTTGTCTATGCTAAGGAACTATTGACTTATGATGAGGCACGCCTTGTTGAAGAGTTGTCTGCCCAGAATGTAATAAAGATTGAGAGGATTAAGAAGAAGATAAATGGTGACCTTGTGCCAACTCCATCCTTGATTGTGACCTTTGATTCCTTGAGCCTCCCTGCTGTTCTTAACGCTGCATGGTACTGGTACAAAGTTAGGCCATATGTCCCTATGCCTTATAGATGTTTCCATGTTTCCACTGTCAACGTTTCAGTCATATTGGCCGGACTTGTAGGCGCCTTCCACTAGGTCTTCCCGCAGTCTGTGCGTTATGTAGTTTAGATATTCATGAGGGTGTGGAATGCCCTGGCCCTGTAACGTGTGTCAATTGTGGTGGTAAGCATGCTGCTTCTTCTAAATCTTGTGATCGTTACAAAATGGAACACGAAATTTTGTCTCTCAAAGCCCCCGAGAGGCTGAGTTTTACCGAAGCTAAGACACGTGTCCTGTCTATGTATGTCCGCCCTGGTGTGTCCTTTGCTTCTATTCTTTCTCGGTCAAAACCTGTCGTGCGCCGTCATGGAGCCCCTGCTCCACATTCTGACCTTACTCCTCGTCCCTTGTCTGATACCAGACGTCCTACTACCTCTCCTTGTGGTCTCTCAGAAACTCCAGTACCTTTGCAGTCTGCATCTCGTCTGGCGGCTGCTTCTGTACCGGCTGCTACTACTGTACCAGCAGCTACCCCTGTACCGGCTGCTACTCCTGTACTGGCTGCTACTCCTGTCCTGGTTGCTACTACTCTACCAACTGATACTCCTGTTCCACCTACTAATCCTGTATCAGCTGCTCCTCATGTAATGACTGCTGCTCCTGTACTATCTGCTTGCTCCGATACTAATGTTCAGTCTACTCCACAGTGTGCCTCTACAGTTTCTAGTGCATCGCCAAGTTCTGGCATGGAGATGGAGATCGCATCTGCCAACCTCAAACGGGTGAGGAGTGAGGAGTCTTTGGGTGATTCCCCTCCACCTAAGGTTCAAACTTCTGTGCCACATGCGGACTCTGAGGGGGCTCTTCGCTTGGCAACCCAGGCAGTGGCGGCACCTAAGTCGGTGGGTGTTCTTGATGGTCTTTCTAAGATCCCAGTCCCTGCTTTTTGTTCAGGTGTGTCAGAGTCTGGGCCATTGGATACTCAAAGGGCTCGGTCACCGGCTCCCTCTGATCAGTCACCCGGCAGCCAGGCCTTGGTAGATTCGGTTGGGGAAGGTCTGGTTGGCCCCAAGGTGCCAACCAGGCTCCCACACGGGGATGTGGCAGGATCAAGTGGGTCTTCCAGGACAGTCTCTGTGCCTCGGGCTCATTCTGACGATGGACGGGACCGGTCTCAAGGTAAGGGCCCTTCCATCCATGGAAACTCTAAATCTTCATTGTCTTCTCGTTTGGTAAGGCAGAGCTCCATGCCTAGGAAGAAGGGCTTTCACACCCTTCCCAGTGAGGTGCTACATAGCCTTCATATTTCTCATTTCATATTATTTATTACTACTCACTATGGCTCAATCAGTACCAATTTGTCTCCAATGGAATTGTAGAGGTGCCATGGCGAATTGGGAGGAATTGCAGTTATTACTCTCTGCTCTGAGCCCGCTCTGTGTCTGTCTTCAGGAGACAATGATGGGGGATAAACAGTTCCCTTCTATTAGGAGGTATGAGGTCTTCCATGCATCTCCTCCTGGCGGTCACAGAGGTGGATGTGCAATTTTGCCCCATTCTGATGTCCCCTTTATTTCCTTTGAGATACAGTCTCCCATTCAAGTTCTAGCAGTACAGATGCACGTTGGGAGGTGCTATACCATCTGTTGTCTGTACCTTCCACCTTCCATCCCTGCTATGTGTGCAGATCTGGAAACCCTTATCAGCCAACTTTCACCCCCTTTTCTTCTCCTTGGTGACCTTAATGGCCGCCATCCTTTGTGGGGTGACTCACTTTCAAATCCGTGGGGTGATCTTCTTGCCTCTTTGGTTGGGGATTTAGATTTAGTTGTCCTCAACGATGGGAGGTCGACCCATTTCCATGTTCAGACTGACATGTACTCTATCATTGACCTCACCATCTCCTCTGATTGTGCCCTTGATTTTTCTTGGGTGGTTTTGGATGATCTGCATGGCAGTGACCATTATCCCGTGTTGGTCCAGACTACTCGCTCTGTTCCTGCAGCCCGTATGCCACGCTGGTGTCTGGATAGGGCTGATTGGTCTCTCTTTGAGGAACTATGTGTATTTGCCAACAGAGTTACTGATTTTTAAACTGTCGTTGATGCTGAACATTCTTTTACTAAGACCATTTTCTCAGCAGGGGTCCATTCCAGCCCAGGGACTTCTGGTGTTTTTTTCCGGAGACCTGTGCCATGGTGGAATGACGACTGCTCCATAGCAAAGGGAGCTTATAAAGTGGCTGCCCGTTGGTATTTTGCCAATCGTGATGTTGTTTTCCTAAAAATCCAGTTTCGCAAAGCACGTGCTCACTACAGATGGGTCATGAAGAATGCTCGCCGAAACTCGTGGAGGTCGTATGTTTCTACAGTTACATCCTCTACTCCAATGCCTAGTGTGTGGAAAAAGGTGTGCAAGATTTCTGGTAGTTTCACGCCCCCCTCTCCACCGGTGTTGCGACTTTACGGAAACCTAGTGTCTGCACCTGATGCAGTGGCCTCTGCTTTTGCAGATCAGTTTTGCGCTGTCTCAAAAAAGGATCTTTCTAGGCCATTTGCTAGCTTTTGTAGGGAATCAGGAGAGGCTTGGTCTTGACTTTAGCTCTCGTGGCGGAGAGCCATATAATATAGACTTTAGTCTCCGAGAGCTGCGTGCTGCCCTCTCGGAGTGTGGTGGCACTGCTCCTGGACCTGAAGACATTCCATACGTTATGCTACGTCATCTGCCGACTGATTCAATTCAATTCTTATTGGACCTTTTTAACAGGGCTTGGAGTGAGGGCTCTATGCCCAAGAGTTGGAAGTTGGCTGTTGTCCTTCCCATTCCAAAGCCTGGTAAGGACCATTCCCATATCTCCAACTATCGCCCTATTAGTTTGACATCATGTGTGTGCAAACTGGTTGAAAAGATGGTCAATGTCAGATTTATGTGGTTTCTGGAGAAGGGTGGTTTTCTCTCTCCTTCGCAGAGTGGCTTCCGGAAATTACGGTGCACTACCAACAACCTTATCAGACTTGAGGCATCAATCTGTGAAGCTTTTGCCTCTAAGCAACATCTTGTGGCTGTGTTCTTTGACCTTGAGAAGGCTTATGACACTGCCTGGTGCCATGGCATCCTCCAACAACTTCATGCCTTTGGTTTACGTGGTCGTCTGCCTGTGTTGCTTAGAGACTTCTTGACTGATCGTGTGTTCCGGGTCCGTGTGGGTTCTACCCTTTCTACGCCACTCTGCCAGGAGGAAGGTATCCCACAGGGGAGTGTCTTAACTGTTTCCCTATTTGTGGTGGCCATCAATGATAATCTCGACATTGTGTCTACCAGGGTATCCTCATCCCTTTATGTGGATGATTTAGCTATATGGTTTTCGGGCTCCTGCATGTCTGCTATTGAGCGGCATATGCAACTTGCCTTGGACAAGATCTCTGCCTGGGCCACTTCCAAGGGTTTTCGGTTTTCCCCTTCTAAGACTGTGGCTATGCACTTCTGTAGGATGAGAGGGGTACACCCAGACCCTGATCTCCAGCTTTGTGGCAGGAGACTCCGTTGTGTGGAAGAGTCGAAATTCTTGGGCCTGATGTTTGACTGTCGTTTGACTTGGGTCTCACACTTGGCAAGTCTTAAAGCATCATATGATGTATGAAGGCTCTCAATCTTTTGAGCGTTCTGTCCCATACCTCTTGGGGTGCTGATCGGAGGACACTCTTGCATTTGTTTCAGGTTTTTGTAGCCTCCAAGATGTCATATGGCTGCGAGATCTACTCGTCTGCCACAGAGGCTAGACTAAAAAACCCTAGATGCTGTCTATCATTCTGGTCTTCGCCTTGCAACTGGGGCTTTTCGGTCATCTTCAATTCCCAGCTTGTTGGTGGAAGCTGGTGTGCCTCGCTTAGATCTACTGCGTCAGTCTGTTGCAGCACGGTGCTGGCTCCGAATTTGTCGCCTTCCAGACTCACTCGTTCGTAAGTGTGTGATGCAACAGTCTTGTTTTTTGTATTATAGTAGGCATCCTCGCATGCCTCGTCCGTTTGGCTATAGGGTTCGGGATATCACGGAGGAGTTTGGTTTGTTGACAGTACCTGTCAGTCCTGTTGGGATCCCGAGGGTTGCTCCATGTATCTTGCCCAAGGTACCTACTGCAGGTTTTTTTGCAGACTCCAAAGATTCTGTTGCTCCTCAGTGTCTTTTACAGTTATTTTTAGAACATTCTTCTAGTCATGGTGGATCTGTGCCTGTGTATACTGATGGCTCTAAATCCGCCTCTGGTGTAGGCTTTGGAGTGGTATTTCCCAATTTTAGCCGTGGAGGTAGTCTTCCTTTGGCTGCCACAGTTTTTACTGCAGAGTTATCAGCTATAGTTTTAGCCCTGAAGTTGGTGTTTGTTCACCATGGCAATCATTTTACTATTTTTAGCGACTCTCAAGGGGCACTTTTGGCCCTGGACTCTTTCAACTCTTCCCATCCTATAGTTTTAGCTATTTTGGAGTGGCTGTTCCTCATTCGTCGTCGAGGGAAGAGAGTGGATTTCTGCTGGGTTCCGGCACATGTTGGTGTCATAGGTAATGAAAGGGTAGATGCACTTGCTAAGGCTGCAGCTTTACAACCTGTACGTGCTCCTTGCCATTTACCTGCTACTGTTTTACGCACTTCAGTGTTGTCTGCTGTTCGTGCTTGTTGGCAGTTACGGTGGTATAGCGTTCCTGTCAGCAAGCTAAAGAAAGTCACCAAGTTCGTCTCTCAGAGAGTTTGTTTTACAATACCTCGTAAGTTAGAAACTGTTCTGGCTTGTCTTCGCATTGGACATACCAAGCTCACACATGAGTCCTCATGTGTGCAGGTGTGCAGCCTTTCTGTGATGACTGTTTGGTTCCCCTTACTGTCAGGCATTTGCTGGTTGAGTGTCCCAGATTGGGCGACTTACGTCGGAGGCTGCTATTGAGGCACCGAGGGGAGGGTGGTGCTTACGGTCTCTCTTTGATGCTTGGGAGAGAACCTGGTACTCCTTGGTGCGATTTGTTTTAATTTCTGAGGGAGGCTGGCCTCCTTCACCTTTTATGATTCCACTGTTTTTACTTTGTTTAGTTTTTAATATGGAGTTTTACTTTTTAATGTTGTTTATATTTCTACTGCTTATATTTTTGCTTATACGGCGCCATATGACCATGTTGTTGCGGTGCCATGCGTTTTATCAATCAATCAATCAATCAATCACCAACTTCTGTGGTAACGATCTGTTAACAACATTATGATCAGACGTCATTTTGCGTGGTGATATTAATTTTCATTTTGTATACTCGTCTCCTTGCTGTTTGAAGATGATGATAGAGAAAAACGCCTACTCTCTGTTAAGTACAGGAAAAATTAAGAATAGGGCACTAGGCTTTTCAAAAGCGTAAACAATCAGTACCATACACAACTTAAGCTGAAGAAAGAATATGGATCAGGGCTGTACAGTTGCCACATGAATTCCTCTACATGTCATGGATTGAGAAGAGCTTTAAGTGGAGCTATGAAGTGCTTGGGCCAAGATACTGAACTGCTGCCTTATCTCACTGGATTCTGAGATACATTCTATTAGGTGCCAAGATCATGCAGCAGGAGTGTGATCATGTGGTTAAAGAACCGTTCTGCTGTTTGTAAAGGACACAACTATGGTCCTAGGCTGTGTCAGGGAGCAGTTTGATTGTATGAATCCCAGAAATGTGTCCCAAGATCATCCCCGTAAATATCATTGCACTAGTTCTTACTGCGAAGGTTATTGTTGTTGACTCCTAGGCCCAACTGAATCTGAAAGCGGACTGCAGACTCTAGCTGCTTTCTCCTCCACTCCGCCATTCGCCCTTCAGAGGACAAAGGAGGAATAAATGGATAATTTTACACCCGGGTAGCGGAGCCATCCCACTATCCCGGTGCCACCACGGGTGGTAGGTGAGGGAGCCCATCATCCACCCACATAGTGTAGTGGTACTCTGTTTTTAGGGTAGGTCAACACTGAGTGGCAAGCCGAATGATTTCCCGTAAACCAGGAAATCATTGACATCACTGGGTGGTAACCTTATAACTAACCATCATGTGTTACCTACGTGACAACAAGTGGGTTAGCGGAAGGTAACTGCCCCTCCTTGGAAAACAACTATCTAAAAATACGAACAAGAAGCCTCGGACCAGGACTGACCAACAGGTGACGACTAAGGAACGAACAAAGGAAATGGAACAGATTGCGATATGGAATGTGAAGTGTGCAAATAATGAGGTGAACGAGACAGAGATTGTCCAGGTGCTTCAGGATGCTTGAGTGGATGTATGTAAATTAACTGAAATTAAACGGCGAGGTGAAAGTGTGAGACAATGGGAGTATGAATGGGGTATATACGCGGGAGTGGGTGAGAATGAGAGGACAAAAGAGGGAGTGTGTAGTGTTGTGTGCAAGAGATGGAAGGAGAATATAAGAGAGTATGGATCAGTTGGCTCAAGGATTGTGTGAGATTCTGTGTGTGTGTATGCTCCAATGCAAGATCGCGCAAGCAGAGTGAAAGAAGTGTTCTGGACAAATTAATGTGGAAGCGTGCATGGATCATTTTCAAAAAAAGAAAGGGTGTTTTTGACTGGAGATAGGAAGGGGAAATTAGGGAATGTGAAGGTCGTTGGAGTAGTTGGTGAGTGGGATGTGCCTGCAGAAGTGGATGAGAATAGCAGTTCTCTAGTAGACATTAGTGCCGGGAGGGGGTTGGTGATAGCTAACCCCATCTTCAGACACAAAATGATCCACAGGTATTCATGGCGAGTGGTGAGATGGGTGGGTGGTGAACTAAATGAATGGAAGGCAATGATTGATTATGTGTCTGTGGATAATAGAATGAGAAGGGGTGTAATGGATGCAATAGCATATAGAGACTGGAGGAGTGGACTTTCTGATAACTTGGTTGTGGTGAAAGCCAAGGTTTAAATGAAATGGAGGAATAGAAGAAAGGAAGGACAGGAGGGAGTAGTTCATACAAGGAGGGTAGAAAAGTTACAAGAGGATGGAAAAAAGGCACAGTATAAGAGACAAGTGGAGGTGCGATTGGGTAAATATGATTTGGAGCAGATGGGGGATGTGGAAGGTGTGTGCAACGTGGGATGAAGAGAAGACGAAAGGGGGTGCAAGGAACAGTGTGGTCGAATAAGAGGTGAGACAGGCTGTGGCACAAAAGAAGAAACCATACAGTGACAGGATGAGAAACAGGGGCGTGGAGTTGAGAGATGGAAGAGAGAGTTATATGGTGAGAAGAAGAGAGAGATGAAAAGATGAGTAAGAGAAAGACGAAAGTGGATAAGGAATTTGGAAGGAATTCGAATGTAAAGTGGAGAGAATGTAGGAAAATGTTTTGTAAAGAGGTAAAGAGAGTTAGACAAGGTGTTAAAGAAGTTAGCTGTGGAGTGAAAGATAAAAATGGTAGATTACTAGTGGAGAAGGGAGAAAATGTGAGCAGATGGAAAGAACACTTTAAGGAATTGTTGAACATAGAGAACGAAAGTAATGCGATTATAAGTGGCTTGGGAATGGCTAGAAGGAGGGATGTGAGAAGAGAGGACGGAATCAGAAGGATGGAAATTGTGGAAGCAATGGAGAAAGTCAAAATGGGGAAAGCCCGAGGAGTTGATGGAGTGTGCGGTGAAGTGCTGAAGCATCGGAGAGAGATAGTAGTAGAATGGTTGTGGAAGATGTGCAGATTGGCCTGGGAGGAAGATAAAGTCCCGGAAGATTGGAAGTCAGGTACAATTTTTCCCCTGTACAAATGAGAAAAGAAAAAAGAAGTGTGTGATAACCACAGGGGCACATGTCTTCTTAGTGTAAGAGGAAAAATATATGGCAGGATACTTACTGACAGTTAGGGAAATAACGGTGAATTTAGTTGGACAGGAACAGGGAGGTTTTAGGAAGAGAAGTAGTTATGTATATCAGATATTCATTCTTAGGTCTTTAGTAGAGAAGTTTCTAGAGAAGGGAAAGAAGTTGTACCGGTATGCGGCCTTCATGGATTTGGAGAAAGCATATGACAGGGTGGATAACCAAAGACTGTGGAAAGTGTTAAGGATATATGGAGTAAATGCGAAGCTGCTGAATGACGTGAAGAGTATGTATGAGGGTTCTAAGGCTGCAGTGCGTATGGGCAGTGAAGTGAGTGAATTTTTCTATTTGAAGGTTGGATTCAAACAGGGATGTGTCATGTCTCCATGGTTGTTCATTCTGTATATAGATGAGGTTATAAAAGAGATACAAGGTAGGGCAGTGGATGTCGAAGCGGCCCTAATGAGAGAGGGCAGTGTTTGGAAACTCCCTGTAATGTTTTTTACAGATGATTCTATGTTGTTAAGTGAAGACGAAGGGGAGCTGCAAGGTTTGGTGAATGAGTTTGGAACAGTGTGTAAGAAACGGTATCTAAAGGTGAATATAGGGAAGAGTAAAAATATGGTCTTCGTGAGAAATGAAGTCACTTAATGTACAGTGAGGTTGGATGAGAAGGAAATGGAAAATGTGAGTGCATTTAAATACATGGGTAGTGTGATAAGTAAAGATGGAGGTTTGGAGGGTGAAGTGCTTGAATGGGTTCAGTACGGAAGAAAGGATGCTGGTCCGTTGAAAGCAGTGATGAGAAACAGGAAAGTGAGCATGGAAGTGAAAAGGTTACTGCATGACAGTATTGTGATAGAAACTCTAACATATGGAAGTGAAGCTTGGACCTTGTTGGACGGACCCAAGTCCAGAGTGACAGCAGTGGAGATGAGTTATTTGAGAGAAGCATGTGTAGTCACATGGAGAGACAGACTGACAAATGAGGAAATGAAGGAGAGTTGTGGTGTGGATGTGGATGTAACAGGAAGCGTTAGGAGAAACACAATGAGGTGGTTTGGTCATGTAGAGAGGTTGGAGAGCGAGAGACTGACGAGGAGAGTGTATGTGAGTGAGGTGGAGGGGAGGGGGAGGAGAGTGACGGTGAGGCCAAGGATGAGTTGGAGGGATGGAATGGAGAGGTATTTGAGAGAGGGGGGTGTGAGCTGGGAGCACGGAAGTGAACTGGCGAGGAATAGGACGACATGGAGACGATTTGTTTGTGGCCACTCCTAACGGGAATAAGGCATCTGGGAATACATAGACAGACCACGGGAAGGCATCCCTCACCGCATTATAATGTGCTCAGTATGAATAGTGGGCAGTGATGCCTAAACAGTGATATGTGAAAGCTGATGGCTAGTAGGAGGGGATGTTGGGACGCAGCAAACGGACTAGATCCGAGACAGTTTCGCATCAGTGTGAAGGACATCATGTGAGACACTGTACTGTACCTGGTCGGGCTTGTTGATGCGACCAGCAGTGAGAGGATCACAGAGGTGGTATGTGGCGTAGGCTTCCAGTCCCGTCAGGTAGAACAACACCCACAGCACCCATAATCCCAGCAAGAAGAACCAACATACTCTGGTGATGTGAATGTGAACAGTAGCCATATTATTATTTTCATCATCATTATCATCATCATCATCATCTTCATCAACATCATCATCATCATCATTATGATGATGATGATGATGATGATGATGATGATGATGATTATTATTATTATTATTGGTATTCTTCTTCTTCTTCTTATAATTTTATGGTAGGTGGGGGCGACCATCATCCACCCTCATAGTGTAGCGGTACTCTGTTTTAGGGTAGCGCTACAGTGAGTGGCAAGACAAATGATTCCCTGTAAACGAGGAAATCATTGAACACGCTGGGTATAAACCATATAATCAACCAACACGTGGTCCCTACGTGACAACAAATGGGTTGGCGGAGGGTTAGTACCCCTCCCCGGAAAACAAGTACTAAAAATACGTACAAGAAGTCTCGTACATGGAGTGACCAACAGGTGACGACTAAGGACTGAACAAAGGACATGGTACAGATTGCGACATGGAATGTAAGGGATGCGAAAGTTGAGGTGAAAAAAAAAAAAAAAAAAAAAAGATTGTCCAATTGCTTGGGGGTGCAAAAGTGGATTTGGTTAAATAATCGAGACTAGATGGAGAGATGAGAGGGTGAGAGGATGGGAGTATGGATGGGGTTTATGCGAGGGAGTGAGTGAGAATGAGAGGGCAAAAGAATGAGTGTGTATTGTTGTTGGCAAGATATGGAAGGAGAATATAAAAGAGCAAGGATCAGTTGGCTTAAACATTGTGTGGGTAAGATTAAAGTTGGACTACAAATGTGGGTGATTCTGTGTGTGTATGCGTCGATGCAAGATCGTGCAAGTGGATTGAAAGCAGAGTTATAGACAAATGTGGAAGTGTGCATGAAAAAGTTTGAAGGGAATGAGAGAGTGTTTTTGCTTTGAGGTATGAATGGAAAAGTAGGGAATGTGAAGGTGGATGGAGTAATTCGTGAGTGTGGTGTGCCTGCAGAAGTGGATGAGAATGGCAGTGATCTAGTGGACTTCTGAGCAGGGAGGGGGTTGGTGATAGCCACTACCCTCTCGAGACAAAATGATCCACAAGTATATGTGGCGAGTGATGAGAAAGGTAGGTGGCGAACTGAATGAATGGAAGGCAATGATTGATTATGTTGTTGTTGTTGTTTGGATATTCGTCTCAGCAGTGCTGAGACACGGGCAAACAGTGAGCCCGTCAGTGGTGCACATGTAGCGTACAAGCTGTATTTAACGAGGAGGGGGGTAGTCCCTAACTGTTTGTAGTAAAATTTTAAAAGGTGTTCTGGCCACAATGCCAGCAGCGTCAGTATAATCATTGCCCGACTGGGCAAAGCCAGCTGCGGGACGAGATCTGAGATGAGCTGTGGCAGGGCAGTGAAGTATGTAATGGATGAGAGGCGTATCCGACCTCTCTAAGCAATGAGCACACGGATCTGTTGCCGCATTTTTAATCTGCTTATAGCATGGGAATCCCATTCGTAATCTTCTAAGTCGCACTAAAAGATAGTTTGGCAGGCCTGGGGGAGGCACCAAAGGAGAGTATGTGGCTGTGGGCATACCAAGTCGCAGATGTGGAACCTTCAGCGACGCAAAGCTGGTGCTCCTCCCGAGACAGCCTACCTATTTTTGCAGTCAAAGTGCGACGGACATGTGATGGGCCGGGGAGAAGTGGGAATGTGATCTCTGGCAGAGAGCAGGCGGAGCGTGCAGCGACATCAGCTGTTTCGTTCCCAGCAATCCCCACATGTCCTGGGAGCCAATGAAGAGTGATAGTGGCTCCTCTCTGGACAAGGAGGGTTGCAAATGTATGGATGGCCGTTATGAGAAATATATTGTCTTGCAGTGAGAATGAGCGCAACCTCTGCAGAGAAGAAAGGGAGTCTGTATGAACAACGATGCATTGGTAATGATGATGGTGAGCATGTCGCAACGCACCCAGAATTGCTGCGAGCTCTGCCTGAAATGCAGATACACCAGGGGAGAGGCGCCATGATTCAACTGTCCTTCCAAGGACGAAAGCGGACCCAGCAGAGCCATCAGGGTGGACCGACCCATCTGTAAAGTAAGTGGCCGAGCCCGGGGAGTGCAGAGCAGCCACCTGACTGAGACCCTCTTGTCGCAGGATGGCAGGGATAGAGGAGCGAGGTTTTGCCTCCGTTGGAGTGAGAATGTAGAATGGAGGTGGCCTCCATGGTGGTGGGGGTGCGGCTCAGGTGGTCGTCGTAGTAGTCGTAGGAGCAGGGCAGAGACTGGCAGTTCTGGTCGGCGCTGCACTAACTGGTGAGTGATAAGCGTCACTCGTAGTGCTATTCGGTGCGCCAGCGACGGCAAACCACTCTCCATCCATAAGTTAGTGATCTGGGTCCAACGTGGAGCACCCAGCATGATTCGTAGAGCATCATTCTGGATGACTTCCAGCGATCTGGAGATTGGCGGTGTGAGGCCAGACAAGCAGATTGCTCCGTAGTCCACAAGAGAGCGGATTGCGTGGATGTAAAGAGTGCGGAGGACTGCATATGATGCCCCCAGACTCTGTTTTGAAATGTATCGGAGGGCAGCCATGCGAGTTAAGGCACGCTCCCTCAGATATCGGACGTGGCTGCCAAAGGTGAGGCCCCCCCAGATACTGGTGCGAAGTGACCACGGTGAGCTGGTGGCCTCCGAGCAGCACTGGGAAGTCAGGGGGACGGCGGCCAAAGGGCAGACATTTGGTCTTTATAAGATTTATTTTGAGCCCTAGCTCATTGCATTTTTCATGCAGGCGGGAGAGGGCAGAATATGCCTGCGAAAAACAGTCCCTGCGGGTAAAAATGAGGGCTAGGTCGTCTGCATAGCACAGTAGTGTTATGCCAGGCCCATAGTCAATGGTTAAAAGCCCCTCCATCAAGATGTTAAACAAGAGCGGGCTTAAGACACTTCCCTGAGGGGTGCCATTGTCATGGTGAGAAAAAGGGGAGAGATGCCCCTGAAATCGGACCCCCGCTGATCGAGCAGTGAAAAATCCTTGATCCAGGATAGTAACCTGCCTCCCACACCCCTGGCTGCAAGAGCCGCCAAGATAACCGTTGGGTTCGCTAGTTCAAACGCCCTCTCAAGGTCGAGGAAGACGGCCATTCCCTTTCCTCCCCTCAGCTCCCCAAGGAATGATGCGAGGCAGTGGGTGGTACTCCTGCCAGGGTGAAAAGCATAAATCCTTGGGTGCAGTGGTCCCAGCCGCCAAGCAAGGCGAGCCCGCACAACCCTCTCAGCCGTCTTGGCAACACAGCTGAGGAGGGAGATGGGGCGCATGGCGGCGGGATCACGAGGTTTCAGAATCGGGTGGATAACAGCCGTCTTCCACGACCTCGGAAGACGCCCCTCAGACCACGATAGGTTGAGCAGGTCAAGTAGACGTGCTCTACCATAATCTCCGGCATTTGATAGGACAGAGTATGTGAGGCCGTCAAACCCCGGCGCAGTGTCCTCTCTGCGCTGCAGCGCTTTATGGAGCTCCCCACTGGTGATCAGACAGTCAGCAGGGTCAGGCCTATCACATGCTGCCTGAATTGCTGCAGTGCGAGAGGTGGACAGCTGTTCCTGTAGGGCTCTGACAGACTGCGGGAGATTAGACGAGGCAGAGCAGTCAGCGAAGTGCTGAGCAAGATGGCTGGCCTCAGCGGCAGGGTCAGGATGAGATGGAGGACGGGGAGGACGTGGATCGGAGATGGACTTGATTCTTCTCCACATCTCACGGAGAGTGGAGTGAGAATCCAACGTCCAACACCATCCGATCCATGTCTCCTCCTTAAGGCGGCGTTTCTCCAAAGCCACATGGCGTGTCACTGCAACCAAGTACTGACGGTGCGGAGATGTACGGCGCCGTCGGTACTGCCTGCGAGCCGCATAGAGTCTCCTGTTCAATTCCTTGACCCTGTCGCAGTAGATCCAGCCGTCTCGGTAGCACCTCGCCGAGCGTCGCTGCACGGGGATGGCAAGAGAGGCAGCTTGCGCAAAAATGCGTGCTACCTGATCTGCCTGGCTATCGAGATCTGAGGCAGGAGGGGATGTCCGGAGGCCGTTGTGAGAGCACGAGCGAAGGCAGTCCAGTTCGCCCTGCGTAGGTCCCACCGTGGTGGTGGAGGTGGGGGTGGCAGGAGGGGAGCGAGAGGCAGGTTAACTCTGAGAGCGAAGTGATCACTCGCAAGGTGGGGGTGGAGTGACCACGACGCCAGACCCGCAAGTGGTGTTGAGACAAGGGAGAGATCGAGGCAACCTCCCCCAATATGGGTGGGTTCTGTCACATCATTGAGTAGGGAGACACCACCCATCTCCTCCAGAACCAAAGAGATGTGCCGTCCTGCTTCATTGGACTGAAGAGGCGAAGATAGAAGGGCGTGGTGGGCATTGAAGTCGCCCCCTATATACACGGCTTCCCTAGCAGCTTGGGAGAACAAATCTCCCAACTCTAGAGTGCCCCTCTGGCTCCGGTATATGTTATATACCGTTAGAGGCGACTCAACCAGGTGGAGAACCACGCCCTGGACCTCCACATCAGGTCCACAGAAAGGAGGGGGCTCACAATCCGTGCATGCAATGTGGTCCTGAACCAGAATGGCACATCCCCGTGTGATGCCACGAACGTACGGGAGGAGATGGGTGGTGTAACCCGTGAGACGAAATGTGGAACTGTCTGGGAGCAGGGTCTCCTGCAGTAATATGATATGGGGGCGGTCCCTCTCAGCCGCTTCCTGCAAGAGCGGGAGCTTGCTCCGTGCTCCTAGGCAGTTCCACTGGAGGATTCTGAGGGAGGTGTCGTCCTGCCGTCCGGAGAGAGACATAGACGAACCTCCTCCGTCATCTGAGTTGAGGTTGACAGTTGTGTCTGGCATTGGGGAGGATCTGTCTGGAGGCCAAGAGCCCTTTGCTCTTCCTCTATGGCTGCTGTGGCTGGTGTGAGCCCCGGAGTCATGTTGTCTGACATGCAAGGGCGAGGCAGATGAAGCTGGGTGGGTAGCAGTTCCTCCATGGTTGTCTGTGTGGGAGATGATGCTGGAGGTGCCAGGGCAGAAGGGCAAGGGTGTTCTTTTGCCTCTACCACTCGGTCTACTATGACGTTGACGGCCTGTACAAATGGCGCCGTTTCCAGAGGCCTGCCGAGGATCGTCCCCAGCATCTGATCCAGGCTTCTGGCAATTTCTGTGCCCAGCATTCGCAGTTCCTCTCTGGTGAACACTATGAGAGGAGAGTCCGTGTTGTGAGGCATTGGTGGAGTAGACTCCTCGACTATCTTCTGGACTTTGGGTGGAGGAGGGTGATGGACCTCCGCTGTCGTCGTGTGACGAGTGAGAGCAGGTTGGAGGGGCGGAAACGCTCTCTCGTCTAGTACTGGGGGTGCAGTCACTGCTGGACGATGTTGCTGCCCCCAAATGAAAGTACCCGGAGGTGCCGGATTGTTGCTGCTCGCCTGCTTCTCCCTCACCCAGGCAGCTTGGAATTCTCGGCCACGATCGACCAGAGCAATTCTGGTTGGACAGCTGGGGTGCCACACATGGTGTTTCCCCTAGCAGTTGGGGCAGTGGGTGGAGACAGGCTCCTTAGCCTTGAATTTTACTAGGCATCTCTCCGTTTCGTGTGGGCCACTGCACATCCCACAGATCACGGGCCGGTTGCAATTGGCTCTATGGTGCCCGTATCGCTGGCACCTGTAGCAGCGGAGTGGCTCGGGGGTGAAGGGGCGGAGGTGGTACTCTCCCCAGTTCCCCAGGTCGATAACAGGGATCAGAGGACCCCGCAGGGTGACGACAACCTGCCGAGTCTCCTCCCTGGTCCGCGCTTTCTGGCAGCGGGTTGCCTCTTTGACCTGAGGGTGCTGGAGGAGTATCTCCACTGGCATCCGCAAAGGATAGCCCATCACGACTGCTTTGGAATTCTGCTGCCCAGGTGTCAGCTTTATTATTTTGACAGGAGAGGCCTCGTCCTGTGCTGTCGCCCTTAACAGATCGTATGCTCCCTCGTCTTTTGGGACCAAGACTGAGCTGCCGTCTTTCCCAATGACATTGGAGCATCGCAGCCCTGGCAGGTGGCGTTCCAGTGTGGCTACAGCATCGTAGCTTGTTGCGTACCCCTCTTGCACAGGCACGCGGAACGCTGGATAGGAAGAGCGAGGTGGAGGGCGCACGGCTACCGACACGGAGGGATGCCTCCGTGGCACCGAAGTCCTGGATGCAGGAGGAGGGGCGTTTCCCTGCGGCACTCGTCGTGGTTTACGCACCACAGGGATGAAACCGTCATCATCAAGAGAGTTGACGGGTGTAGCAGAAGTGGCAGCTCCATCAGGGGGAGTAGCAGTAGTGGGTGCTGCTGCAGTACTCTCTCTCTTGTTTGCAGCCATGGCAGCAGGTGGTGGCACCTTGGCAGTGGTAGGCGCCTGAGGGCACGGGCGCACAGATGGAGTAGCGATTGCATGGGCGCTGTCAAGAGGCTGAGTTTTAGCTCTGGGGGCAGGAGGAGCCGAGGAGTCGTCCTCCATTCCTTCATGCACACGTGCAACCTTGGTTGCACGTGCACGTGGCACAGTGAAAGTGGGGCCTGAAGCAGCTGGCTGCGCACAGGGAACGGTCCCCTTAACCCCTTAACCGCGGGGCGTCACTTTCGTGATGCTTGGGAGCAAGGGATCATACCGCGGGGCGTCGCTTTTGTGATTCTGTGTTATTTTGAATTCACCCGGGCTTCCAAGTGGGGGCTTGTATCATCTATCAGTACTGACAATGTCCAACACTAGTCAGCACTCCTAATCTCATCTGTACTCCCATCCATTGTTGACAATTTAGCCATTTCTCCCCGTTCTTGACTCCCCTCCCTACCACCCCTCCATTACCCTATCCTCTCGCCTGCCCGGCCATGCTACGCTAAGTAAATCTTCCCTGGAATTTTTCACTGATTTCATCCATTGAAATAAGCCCTATGTCGTATTCTTATACCAAATAATATATACAAGAAAGAAATCAGGTAAGTGAGAGTGCCATACACCTGGAATTGGCTAATTATCACCTGACAACACCTCACGTGCACTCGTTCGCTAATTTTCGCTGTTTTTTTCCCTTGAAATATGCCGTATAATCTATTTTCGTAATAAATATACATGTAAGGAGGGAAGGGAGAAGCCTAAGTGATATTTATATTCACCTGGAACTACCAAATTTATAATGTATTGTCTAGATTTCCTGCCAATCATATCAGTGCTACACAAAGCTGTTTCAAGATTTAACATTGGTAGCTCTGATTATATATCTCCTAAGTAGGCCTCTAATCTATTTTCGTAATAAATATACATGTAAGGAGGGAAGGGAGAAGCCTAAGTGATATTTACATTCACCTGGAACTACCAAATTTATAATGTATTGTCTAGATTTCCTGCCAATCATATCAGTGCTAGACTTAGCTGTTTCAAGAAGTAATATTGGTAACTCTGAATAACCCCTAAAAAGGCCTCCAGGGCCAGGCTGGCTGGCCCTGCGTTATCAGTGTACTCTCATCTTCCGAAGTGAGAGGAAGTATGTTTCATCTTGCTGACTTCAAGGCCTTTTTTCACCCCCATGCAAATGGCTCTGTGACCTTTACCCCCTACTAAACCTCGTGTGGAAAGAGGTAAAGGGCTGACAATTGATAAAAGAGTGACTAGGATCTTTCTATTGAGTAAAACAGTGCAAGTGGAATTGTAAATAATGTGTAAATAATGTGTAAACAGCAAGTGAAAGTAATGAATGTAAATATACGTGAACAATGGAAAATAGTTTTATAAGTTATTTCAAGTGACAGTGCACAACACAGTGTAAATAAAATAGAAATGTAAATAACGTAAATAAAATAGAGAACGTAAATAGAAATGTAAATGAGTAGTATTATAAGAATACGAGTATATACCCTAGGAGTAATGAAAGTGAAAGTTTCACTCTAGCATGTCTGAATGCTATGAGTTATGAGAGTGAAGATGAAAGTGACATTCACTCTCAATGCCAGTATACAGGACGAGAAAGTGAATGCTACGTATTTTACTGAAAAGAAATTGAATCCCTACAGTGACAATAAACTAATACTACTGAAGGAAACTTATGGATAAAGACTGTAGATATATATAAGTGTTATATAGTAATAGAAATATAAAGTGTGAGGGGTTTTATGAATAATAAATGACAGACTACCAAGAGCGAACTAGTGCCAGTGCGACGATCAGACGCGGTTGTAATTTCAATTGCTTTCACAGTGTTTTTTTTTTTTTTTTAGTATGGATCCCAAACTACTTGAAAATTGTAGAATAGTGTTTATAGTGTTTGTATATGGCTGTGGTAATCATATTACGGGTTGTCGGGAAGTGTAAAGTGGAGACTTCGTTACCCTACTTCAGAGGTCTCCACAAGTCCTACGGTAACCGAAGAAGGCTCAACAATCATTCCACGAGAAAGCTGAAGGTATGTGCCATAAGCATATGTAATTTTATTATTCTAGGACTAATAACTGATTTTTGGCAAATATTTTTTGAGAGTCTGTCGGAGCCCAAATAACCCCGCGGCACACGCAAGTCATTGGTAAACAAGCCCGCGGTGTAGGGGTTAAGCATCGGAGAGGGAGGGGAAGCAGAGGCGTCGCTAGACGTCGACGAGTGGGAGCTGGCGTCTGAGAGGCGCCGCTCCCGCTTCGCGCCTTGCCTGGAAGCAGGCTGAGTAAGCCCCTTCTTTTCAACCTCAGGGGAAGCTGCTTTTGCGGAGGTCTCGCCAGACGTCGATGAGCGAGAGCTGCCGTCAGAAGGACGGGGCCCTCGCTTCGCGCCTGGCACAGTAGCAGGGCGGGAAGGCCTCTGCTTGGGAGGCAAGCGTACCGGCCCTGTAGGCCTAGGGGACCGGATCCCCTTCATAGTCCCTGGGACTGACAGACACTCACTGACACCACTCACACAGTCACACAAGCAATTACACCAACACTCACTCTTAATACAAAAACAAATACAAAAAGTGGCCTAGTTCCCTACAGTGACAGGCAACCTATGCTCCCCGCCCTCTAAAGGGCGACGTGGGAGGCCCTGCCACTGCCCCTTTCGGGACTTCCCTAATCTACCAGAGCCGCCCTCACTGCCTCCTTTAACCAGGCCCTAATGGCCCCCCCTCATGGAAGTGCCCTAACGGCACCCCTTCAGGGTTCGGCGTCGTACTACAGTGAGGGACACTAACGGCAGGCCAAAAAAAAAAACACACACACACACACACACACTGTCACAAACACACACGCACTCCCACTCACACCCAGGCAATCTGAGACGAAGTCGCAGAAAAACCTGGAAAACAGCAAAAAATCTTTCTCAGTGCCAGAGACTGTCTCAACACTGCCAAAACTGAGAAAAATGCTCGAAAATCGCCACGAGTAAATGAAACAGAGTTCAGATCTCGGGACAAATCGGCCTGACCTCCTCACTAGACAACGTCTGAGCTCGGAGTGTCTTGCTCTACTGATTGATTATGTCATAAATTGAGAGGGTGTGTACTGGATGCAAGAATATATAGAGGCTGGGAGAATGGACTTTCTGACTACCACTTGGTGGTGGAGAAGGTCAAGGTTTAAATGAGATGTAGGAATAGAAAAGGGTAAGGACAGGAGAATGTACTTCATACAAGGAGGGTAGAAAAAGATAGAAAAAAGGCAGAATATAAGAGAGAAGTGGAGGAGCGACTCGGTAGATATGATTTGGAGCAGATCGGGGATTTTCAGGGTGTGTGCAAGATATTCACTGGTGAAATCTGTGCAGCATGTGAGGTGGTGTGGGGGGGTGAAGAGAAGACGAAAGAGGATGTAAGGAACAGCATGTTGGAATGAGCAGGTGAGGCAGGCTGTGGCACAAAGGAAGAACGATTATAGTGAATTGATGAGAAACGGGGGCGCGAAAGAAGTTGATAGGTGGAAAAGAAAGTTATATGTAGAGAGAGAGAGAGAGAGGTGAAAATATTAATAGAAAGTGGTTGAGGAATTTGAAAGGAATTTGAGTGTAAAGTGGAGGGAATGTAAGAAAATGTTCTAGAAAGAGGTAAAGAGAGTTAGACAGGGTGTTAAGGAAGTTATTCGGGGAGTGAAAGATAAAAATGGTAGATTGCCAGTGGAGAAGGGAGAAAAAGTGAGCAGATGTAGAGAACGCTTTAAGGAATTGTTGAACACAGAGAATGAGAGTGATCCAAGTATAAGTGGCTGAGGAATGGCTGGGAGAAGGAGGAATGTGAGAAGAGAGGAAGAAATCAGTAGGATGGAAATTGTGGAAGCAATGAATAAAGTCAAAATGGGGAAAGCCTCAGGAATTGATCGAGTGTGTGGTGAAATGCTGAAGCATGGGGGAGAGACAGTAGTAGAATGGATGTGGAAGATGTGTAGATTGGCCTGGGTGGAAGGTAGAGATCCAGAGGATTGGAAGTCCGGTATAATTATTCCCCTGTAAAAGGAAATGGGGAAAATGAATTGTGTCGTAATCATAGGGCCATTTGTCTTCTTAGTGTAGAAAGGAAACATATATGGTAGGATAATTATTGACAGAGTTAGCAAAATAACAAGGGAATTATTTGGAGATAAACAGAGAGGTTTTAGGATGGGAAGAGGTCATGTGGATTAGTTATTCATCCTTAGGTCTTTAGTGGAAAAGTTTCTAGAGAAAGGAAGGAAGTTGTAAGCGGCCTTCATGGATTTGGAGAAAGCATATGGCAGGGTGAATAGACAAGAAATGTGGAAAGTATTAAGAATATATGGAGGAAATGGGAAGTTGCTGAATGCCAAGGAGAGTATGTGTGAGGGTGCTATAGATGCAGTGCGTGTGGACAATGAACTGAGGGATTTTTTCTATTTGAACGTTGAATTGAAACTGGGATGTGTGATGTCTCCATGGTAGTTCAATGTGTATATGGATAGAGTTTTAAAAGAGATGGATGTAGGAGCGGCTGTGATGAAAGAGGGCAGGGTTTGGCTACACTATGTACTGTTGTTTGCAGATGATACTGTTCTGTTATGTGAGGACGAAATGGTGCTGCAAGGTTTGGTGAATGAGTTTGGGAGAGTGTGTAAGAAACGGAATCTATAGGTGAATGAAGGAAAGAGTAAAGTAATGGTCTTTGAGGGAAATGAAGCCACTGAATATACAGTGATGTTGGCTGAGGAGGAAATGGAAAATGTGACTGCGTTTATGTACTTGGTTATTGTGATGAGTAAAGATAGAATTTTAGAGGATGAAATGATTGAAAAGGTGCAACAAGGAAGCAAGGTTGCTGGTTCATTGAAAGCAGTGATAAGAGACTGGAAAGTGAGCATGGAAGTAAAAAAGTCGCTGCATGACAGTATTGTGATACCAACCCTAACATATGGAAGTGAAGCTTGGACCTTGTTGGAGGGACACAATTCAAAAGTCGGAGCAGTGGACATGAGTTACTTGAGAGGAGCATGTGGAATCGCATGGAGAGACAGACTGAGAAATGAGGAAGCGAAGGCATGTTGTGGTGTGGTTGTGGATTTGATACGAAGCGTTAGGAGAAACATATTGAGGTGGTTTGGCTATGTGGAGAGGATGAAGAGCAAGAGACTGATGAGGAGGGTGTATGTGAGTGAGGTGGGGGGGAGGGGTAGAGGAAGGGCGAGGTCAATGATGAGTTGGAGGGATGGAGTGGAGAGGTATATGAGCAGGGCAGTGAAATGACGGGGGACAGGGCGACATGGAGACGATTTGTTTGTGACACCCCTTATGGGATTAAGGGGTTTGTCAATAGATAAATAGATAGATGATGATGATGATGATGATTATTATTAATATTAATATTATTATTATTATTATTATTATTATTACTATTATTATTATTATTATTATTATTATTATTATTATTCGTTTCGTTTCGTTTTAAAAGGCTCCAACATGCGTGCATGCGTCTGCCTTAGTCACCTAATGGCGGCTGTCCGTGCTGCACAATCCACTGCAGCCTCCCTGTTCAGTCCCTTAACCCTGAGGTCACACTTAATGACCTCGTCCCATGTCTTTCTCGGTCTACCCCTCATAACCCCACCCCCAGTATTAATACTTGTCACCTTCCTCACCCTATTATCATCCCCCATCCTCTCCACATGTCCAAACCATCTCGATCTACCTCTCCTCATCACAGCACCAATAAACTCCAGTCCCATCCTACCTCTCAACTCTTCCATCGTAAATTCAGCCCCCCGCAGACCTTGCACGAAGGGACGCACTACACATCCACCTAATCATTGTCATTTCTGTATGAGCCGGCGAATATCCTCCTCCTTTACTGCCCAGGTCTCACTACCATACAGCATTACACTCCTAACACATGCTGCATACAAAGACCCCTTAGCACGTAGAGAGAGTCCTCTCAATGTCAGGAGAGGCAAGAGCTCCCTGAACTTCTTCCAATCACTTCTCACCCTAGCCACAGAGCTAGCTCCAGCCCCACCTCCAGCACACAACATGTCTCCCAAATAAAAAAACTCTTCCACACACTCAAGACATTCACCAGCAAGTTCAATCCTTTCATGCCTGACAATCTCCACCTGCTCTCCCCGACACGCCATACACATAAAATCAGCATTATCTCGCAGTCTACCTCTGATACCACTACATCTCTTGTGCACCCATTTATCACAAACACCACACAAGATGGAATTACTTCCCACGCCCTTGTGTCAAACTGCACATGGCCACTCTCCCTCGTCTTTGACAGTACCGCCACCAACCCTAGATATCATCACTTTTGTTTTATCTGCATTTACCCTTAAGCCCTTGTGCCCCATACCATCTCTCCACTTCCTAAACCTTTCCTCCGCCTCCCTTTCGTTCTCTGCAATCAACACCAAATCATCAGCATACAACATCTCCCACGGGAGTCAGTTTCTAAAGTCACGTGAGAGGGCTTCAAGTACCATGATAAACAACATGGGACTCAAAACTGACCCCTGATGCACACCAACATTCACGGAAAACTCATCACTCAAATCTCCATTCACTCTTACTTGGGTGCGAGCACCCACATACATAGCCATAACCACCCTAACCAGCCACTCCTCCAAGCCAAGCTCTCTCATTGCCCACTTCACCACCTCTCTAGGGACTCTGTCAAAGACCTTTTCCAAATCAATAAAAACAAAATACAGATCCCTTCTCCTACCAATATATTTTTCCTGAATCTGTTGAACAATGAATATGGCATCAGTGGTCCCCCTACCTGGCATAAACCCAAACTGCATCTCATCAATATTCACTCTTTCTCTAATCATACCTTCCAAAACTCTCTCCATTACCTTCATTATCTGATCTAAAAGCTTTATGCCTCTATAATTTCCTCTTTCCAGGGCATCACCCTTCCCTTTATACACATTTACAATTACACTCTTCAGCCAATCATCTGGGAAAACACACTCATAAATAATCATATTTATCAGGTCAATGACTAACCTCACCCCTATATCTCCTGAGGCCTTCAACATTTCGGCAGTCAACCCAGACACACATGCTGCCTTCCCCACCTTCATCCTGCCTATTGCCTCACTCACAGTAGCAGCATCAATCATAGGCCAAGGGCCAAACACTGGATCTGCTGGCTCCAAACCTTCCCTGTCCCAGTCAAACTCCTCATTCAACAACCGGTTATAATGCTCTCTCCATGCATTTTTAATATCCTCTCTGTTCACCACTACCCTTCCTTCATCATTCTTCACACACTGCTCACCTATAATATCCCGACTATCCCTCTTCATCTGATTTGCCACCTTAAATATCATATTTTTCCTTTCCCCATGATTTAGGTTATCAAGTAAAAGTCTCTGTGACTCAGACTTCGTCCTGTATACCTCTCTTCTAGCCCTACGCTATTCCTCCTTGCTACCACCTTTCCTCCATTCTCGGAAAAGCCTTCTTTTCTCCTTAACTGCAGCTTCTACACCCTCATCCCACCACCAAGTTACTTTATGTCTTGGTGGTCCTCTTGTTCAACCGCATGTTACATCAGTAACTCTCAAGAGATTGTTCTTGAGGGCTCTGCACTGTTCATTAACGCCTCTGTCTACTGCTCCCTGTTCAGCCACCACTCTCCTCATCTCGCTATAGAAGGCATCCCTTACTACTTGGTTTTTCAGCTTCCATATTTTCATCCTAGGTACATAAATCCTCTTTTTCATCACACATTCTTTAAGCACCATATCACAAATCAATAGTTTGTGCTGCTGGACACATTCCTCACTTCCTATAACTTTAACATCCCTCACTAACCTTCTATCAGTCCTCCTAACCAGAAAATAATCTATCTGACTGCTATTTCCCCCAGACTCATATGTAATTAACCTACTCTCTCTTTTCCTAAAATATGTGTTATACACAATGATGTCCGTTGCCTCCCCAAACTCGAGTATCATTTCCCCTTCCGCATTCCTTATACCATATGCACATCCCCCATGTACTCCTTCATAACCTTGTGCTGCTTCACCTACATGACCATTTAAGTCCCCTCCCAAAACCACTATCTCATCATCCTGCATACCACCCACTACATGTATTAAATCATCCCAAAATCTATCTTTCTCTGCTTCATCTGATCCTGCCTGTGGAGCATATGCTGATATAACTGCAGCTATCTTTCTACCGAATAGAAATTTCACTACCAATATCCTATCGCTTACTCTTATAACATTCATAACATATTCCACCCATTTCTCTGCAACCATCACACCAACACCCCCATATCCGTCTGTCCCCCCCTGCCAAAACAACTTATAGTAACAGTTCTTCCCAACAATCTTTCTGGCTGATCCACTGCTGTACCGGACTTCCGGCAAACATGCCATATCCACCCACCTCCTACTGAATGCCTCAACGACTTCCCCTGCTCTTCCCTTAAACATCCCACGTTCCATGAACCCACCCTCATCCCCCTGGGTGATTTACTGTCCTCAGGCTTGCTTTGAAACTTATTCTTGTTTTGTCATAGTCAGTATTAACAAATGGAGATAGACATACCACAGGCCCCACTCACTACACAGTCCCAGGTCAAGGCAATGGATCTGGAACCCCTAGCCCACCAGTTTACCAGTGGTTGTGATAGTGGCCTGGGGGCACCCTGCCAGGACAGCTGCAGAGACACCCTCCAAACGCGCCTTGGCACTGCAACTATCCCGCCATTATACACCCACTGATAGGGCAGCTTCCTGGGGCGTCACTCCTAGGTTTTGAGGTCAAACTTCCAAAAAGCACACTCAACACATCTTATGGTCCTCGAAACACTTTTGGTGTGGTTTAAACCCTGACTTCGGTAGGGTTTCATCAAATACCAAAGAAGGGGATAAGTTTCGTCCCCCAAAAGAACATATGATACTTTTTGCAAAGAGAGTTGGGTAGTTTTCTTTGAGTGGAGCCTTTGAAAGCATTCTCTTCAAGCATCTGTAAAGATCACTTCCCCAAAACACTCCTCCATCACGCTGTCTGCCGCTTGCTCCAACATCTATTGTTAAAAATTTGCAATTTGCATCAAACACGCCTATCATTAGGACACTTCAGTCGTTCATGTTTCACATCAGTGCAGCCATAGCAGTTGGGAAAATTCCATTTTGATGCAAGGTCATCAGCTGACCGTCTGCAGATTGCTTCGCCCGGAACTGGCATGTACAGAGGTCGAAGTTCATCCCAAATTCCTGTGCAAACCTCTGAGACAATGTCAGCAATATTTGTCTTCCCCATCCTAAATGCAAAATGCATTCCTCGAAAAGATGATCCAGTAGCTAGCTAACATATGGAAAGTCTCAGGCTTCATACGGAAATAATTTTCAGGGTCCTTCTCTAATCGTGGGGTGAGATGATGATATTCACCATGTTGCTCTCTCTCCTTGTTTATGTGGTGAAGCCACTGCTTTTCTCGTTGAAGATGTAGTTCATGCTTCAATATGCTGTTTTCCTGCAACAGCAACTTTCGTAGGTAGACCATTTTTGAATTATCCTTTGCACCAGGAATCGTGCCGCCTGCAGTTGCTGAGGGCGATGAGACGACGTTGCCATGGCAACTCACTCCGACCGCGCCGCGCTTCTCTTTCCTAGTGTGGACATTCAAACACTCCAGTCCGCCTCCGCTCTCGGCCGCATCTGCCTTTTCGCTTTCAGTGAGGACATACCCCTAGCAGGATTATCTAAAACTAAAACAGAGATTTCGACCAAATTTGGAGGGTAGATAGCCCATGCCCATGGAATAATCGCTTATCTTTTGAGACCAGTCTGAATCGTATTACAGATTCTGGATCCGGAATATACTTTTTGTGAAACCCTAATCAGTGATGAAAAAACATAATCCATTACGATGAGTGCTTTGGAAATTATGTTGCCCTCGTCGGAGAGATGCACTGTGCTGAGTGCTCCTTTATTTATTACTCTTTTTACTGATTATTATCATTATTATTATTATTATTATTATTATTATTATACCACCTACCACATAGGTGGCAACTATTGTTTTCGCTCGTATTGTTATTATTATTATTCCTGCCTCAGAATCTCGTTACGATTCCAGGAGAACCGGAGAATGCACAAGGAATCCGAAGGAACCAGGTTATTTGCCCTGGCATGGGTCATTGCTGATAGGAAAAAATTCAAAATCTCCCCAGTGGGGTTACGATCAATGCAAAATAATGTAAAATTTCGGATTCAGACTCTCGCGACGATTCCAGGAGAACCGGAGACGGAGCAAGAAATCTGAAGGTCCCAGGTTATGTTTCCTGGGAAGGGCCATTGCAGACAGAAAAAATTCCAGATCTGCAGGATGGGGGCAAGGTTATTGCAAGAAATGTTAAATTTGACTTTTGAGATAGTATTGAGTACTTCCATCCAGAACAGTAGCTGGAGACTAATGACTGTTCACAGGACAGTTACAGCGTTATAGTTTTATTATTCTGTCTATCTATTGCCAGACGCCTCAATCCCGTTCGGGGTGGCCACAAACAAATCGCCTCCACGTCACCCTGTCCCCCACCATTTCACTGCCCCGCTCCCAACTCACACACCCCTCTCTCATATACCTCTCCACCCCATCCCTCCATCTCATCCTTGGCCTCTCCCTCCCTCTTCCCCCCTCCACCTCACTCACACACACTCTCTTCGTCAGTCTTTCATCTTCCATCCTCTCCACATGGCCAAACCACCTCAGTGTATTCCTCCTAACGCTTCCTATCACGTCCACATCCACACCACAACGCTCCTTTATATCCTCATTTGTCAGCCTGTCTCTCCATGTGACTCCACAGGCTCCTCTTAAATAACTCATTTCCACTGCTCTCATTCTTGACTTGTGTCCTTCCAGCAATGTCCAAGCTTCACTTCCATACGTTAGAGTTGTTATCACATTACTGTCATGTAGTAACTTTTTCACTTCCATGCTCACTTTCCTGCTTCTTATCACTGCTTTCAAGGAACCAGCAACCTTTCTTTCCTGCTGTACCCTTTCAAGCACGTCACCCTCCAAACCTCCATCCTTACTCATCACACTACCCAAGTACTTAAACGTACTCACATTTTCCAATTCCTCACCATCCAACCTCACTGTACATTCACTGACTTCACCTCTCTCAAAGACCATCACTTTACTCTTCCCTACATTCACCTTTAGATTCCGTTTCTTACACACTCTCTCAAACTCATCCATCAAGCCTTGCAGCTCTCCTTCGTCTTCACTCAACAACACAGTATCATCTGCAAACAACAGTACAGGGAGTTTCCAAAGACTGCCCTCTCTTACCAGCGCCACTCCAACATCCACTACCCTACTTTGTACCTCTTTTATTACCCCATCCATATACAGATTGAACAACCATGGAGACATGGCACATCCCTGTTTCAACCCAACCTTCAAAGAGAAAAATTCACTCAGTTCACCATCCACACGCACTGCAGCCTTAGCACCATCATACATACTCTTCACAACATTCAACAACTTCCCATCTACTCCATATATTCTTAATAAATTTCACAATCCTTGTCTATCCACCCTGTCATATGCTTTCTCCAAATCCATGAAAGCCGCATACAACTTCTTTCCCTTCTCTAGAAACTTTTCCACTAAAGATCTAAGAATGAATATCTGATCTACACAACCTCTTCCCTTTCTTAAGCCTCCCTGTTCTTCTCCAACTAATTCCTCTGTTCTTTCTCTAACTCTGTCAATAAGTATCCTCCCATACATTTTTCCTATTATACTAAGAAGACAAATGCCCCAATGATTACCACACACTTCTTTTTCCCCTTTTACTTTGTACAAGGGAATAATTATACCTGACTTCCATCAATTACTGGGGCTTTCCCCAATTTAACTTTCTTCATTGCTTCCGCAACTTCTATCCTACTGATTTCTTCCTGTCTTCTCACCTCCCTCCTTCTCCCAGCCATTCCCCAGCCACTTATACTCGCATTACTTCCATCCTCTATGTCGAACAATTCCTTAAAGTGTTCTCTCCATCTGCTCACTTTTTCTCCCTTCTCCACTAGTAATCTACCATTTTTATCTTTCACTCCCCTGCTAACTTCACTTCCACCCTGTCTTACTCTTTTCACCTCTTTCCAGAATATTTTCTTACAGTCCCTCCACTTTACACTCAAGTTCCTTCCATATTCGTCATCCACTCTCTTTTTACTCTCTCTTACTAATCTTTTCACCTCTCTCTTTCTTTCTACATATAACTCTCTCTTCGCCTCTCAACTTCTTCCACGCCCCTATTTCTCATCCATTCATTGTATGCTTTCTTCTTTTGTGCCACAACCTGTCTCATCTCTTCATTCCACCACGCTATTCCTTGCACACCCCTCCGTCTTCTCTTCATCCCACACACCACATCACATGCTGCACATATTTCTTCCGTGAATATCCTGCACACACCTTCCACGTCCCCCATCTGCTCCAGTTGATATTTGCCCAATCGTTCCTCCACTTCTCTCTTATACTCTGCCTTTTTCTCATCCTCTTGTAACCTTTCCACTCTCCTTACAAATACTCCTTCTTCCCGTCCTTCCCTTCTTCTATTTCTCCATCTTAAATGGATCTTGATTCTGGCCACCACCAAGCAGTGGTCAGGAAGTCCACTCCCCCAACCTCTATAAGCTCTTGCATCCATTACACATTTTCGCATCCTTTCATCCACACACACATAATCAATCATTGCCTTCCTTTCATTCAGTTCACCACCCACCCTTCTCATCACTCGCCATGTATACCTGTGGATCATTTTGTTCCTGAAGAGGGTACTGGCTATCACCAACCCCCTCGCGGCACAAATGTCCACTAACGCACTGCCATTCTCATCTATCTCAGCAGGCACACTCCAATTATTATTGTTATTATTATTATTATTATTATTATTATTATTATTATTATTATCATTATTATTATTATTATCATTATTATTATTATTATTATTATTATTATTATTATTGTTATCATTATATTATTATTATTATTATTATTATTATTATTATTATTATTATCATTATTATTTTTATTTTCATTATTATTATTATTATTATTATTATTATTATCATCATCATCATTATTATTTTTATTTTCATTATTATTATTATTATTATTATTATTATTATTATTATTATTATTATTATTACGAGCCATAGAGCGAAGCGAGCGCACAATGTATATTCTCATTTAAGTTTGGAAACGAGTGGCCCGGCCTGATCATGCCCTTAATCCCAACAGCTTTATGCTAAGCAGAAGCTAATAAATTTATTTCTATGTGAAGCAGAGTTGAAATATTTTTTCATGTGATACATTCAGTAAATTTTGTTATAAACTGAAAAATCACCCGTTAGGGCATAGGAACCGCTTGGAATCTCGAGTTATGCAAGGGAGTGTTTGGCTCTGATCAGTGAACACCTCATTTACGAAATCAAATTTAATAAGACTATCCGTCATAACATTGTGTCTTTTGGCATCAGCTTTTGCAATTAAATATCGGAGATTCCGCTTCTAATTTTATATCAGACAGAAATTGAGATAACACTTGCTCGCTAGTCATGTGCTCACAAAGCGCATTTTAATAGTCAGACCGAGGATGAGGTGGAGGGATGGAGTTGAGAGGTATATGAGGGAGGGGGGGGTGAGTTGGGGGGAGGGGAGTCAAATGGTGGGTGACAGAGTGACTTGGAGGCGTTTTGTCTGCGGCCACCCTTTGCGGGATTAGGGCGTCGGGCTATAGATAGATAGATAGATTATTATTATTATTATTATTATTATTTGTTCCTGTTAGGTACTAGAGTAAAACAGCCAAGAGCCCAAACAGAAAAAAAAAATTGCACTACAGACAGACAAACACGAACTTGGGATTATGAGGTAAGCTATATGAATCAGTGTCTTATAATGTAATGTTTCACCCTGTCCCTCTGTCATATCTACTGGCGTTCTTGCACGACGCATTGGCCTATTATGCTAAGAAACAACTGGTCAAACTCTTGAGTGATTCTCAAGTCGACTGCCAGGTTTGATCCAAATATATACCAAGCTAAACATACATTCTGGAGAGAGAGAGAGAGAGAGAGAGAGAGAGAGAGAGAGACATTCATACATACATCATCTAATCCTGTGTTGCCCCATGAGGACCGTAGGAGTCCGGGGCTAAGCAAGTTGGTCCTGACATTTAAGATGAGAGTGACCAGCCTCACTCATCCCTCAGTTGCATTATATGAGCACCAGTCGAGCAGGGCAGTACTCCCGAGGTGGATGGAAAGCTGATGACAGGGAGTGCTGGAGCTCCCGTTTCATCAGCCCTCAGGACTAGTTCCTGACCATCCCCCTTTGCTGAACTTTTTCAGTGTCTCAGTTACACAGAGAGTAGGCCAGCATGCTCTCCAGTACAAATTTCTCTTACTATCTTCACCAAACTACATGCACAGTACACACTACACTTCCTATTCAAAATTTACCAAAATGGCGTCGTCTTATCAAGCCTCGGAGTCCCCAGGGGGGGGGACCATAAATGCCCCCACCATCTGCCCCTCTCCCGGTGACGACTCAAGGTGCCTGGAACCACGGTCTGACTCTCTTCTTCTTCATTTCTGCAACATTCGCGGCCTTTCCTCTAACTTTCGCTCTGTTGAGCACCACCTCTGCTCCTCTAAACCTCACCTTCTTTTTCTAACGGAGACTCAGCTGTCTGAGGCAACTGACAGCAAACCCTTTTCTGTATCCTCCTACTTTCTCTATACTCATTTCAAAGCCAAAGGTGGCTGTTGTGTATATATACGCAACGACTTATCTTGCTCTCGTGTTCCTGAACTTGATTCTTCTGAATTCTCCACACTCTGGCTTCGGCTTTCCTGTCATTCTCTGACTAAATATATCTGTGCTGTTTACTTATCCCCTAATTCTACTGACTATCAAAAATTCTTCGACTATCTTACTTCTACGATGGAACACATTCTATCCATTTCTCCTTTCTCTGAAATCTCCATTCTAGGAGATTCCAATGTTCACCACCACCTTTGGCTCTCCTCTCCTTTCACGGATCCACATGGTGAACAAGCCTACATCTTTTCTATTCTTAAATGACCTAGAGCAGCTTGTACAGCACCCTACCCGTATTCCTGACCGCCTTGGAGAGAGCTCCAACACACTTGACCTCTTCCTCACAACTAATCCTTCTGCTTTCTCTGTTAATCTTTTCTCTCTGTTGATCTCCTCCGATCACAACCTTATTACCTTAACCTGTCCTATCACTCCGGTACAGCCTGTGGACCCTCCAGTGAAACGTCGTCTGTGGCATTTTTGGAGCCGCGGACTGGGAGGCCCTCAGGCAGTACTTTCTTGATTTTCCCTGGAATGATTATTGCTTCCATGGCCGTGAGCCATCTGGGTGTGCCTCTGTACATGACACGGAGGTTATTCTCTCGGGCATGGAAGCATACAATCCTTTCTCATATCCTTTGACTAATGCAAGAAAGCCTTGGTTTAATCACGCTTGTTCTAATGCTGTCCGCAACAAGGAGAGGGCCTACAAAAGGTACCGGAGCCAACCCACCCCTGAATCACATCATCTTTACGTTTCTGCCCGGAATCGTGCTAAGTCTGTTCTTCGCTCTACTAAAAATAATTTCATCCATACTAAAATGCTCTCCACTCTCCAACTCGAATTTTCCCGCTCCTTCTGGCATCTTGCCAAAAATCTTTCTAACAACTTTACCTCATCATCCTTCCCTCCTCTTTTCTACTCTGATGGTTCTGTAGCTATTTCTTCTACTGATAAAGCAGATCTCTTCGCACAGACTTTCTCCTCCAATTCTACCTTAGACGATTCCGGTGCTGTTCCTCCATCACTTCCCCCCTCTGACTTCCTCATGGCTGACATTAAAATTTCTTCAGTTGATGTATTTTCTGCCATCACTGGCCTCAGTACTAACAAGGCATATGGGCCTGATGGGGTCCTTCCTGTTGTTCTCAAGAACTGTGCTTCTGTGCTAACACCCTGCCTAGGCAAACTCTTTCGCCTTTGTCTGTCAACTTGTACCTTTCCTTCTTGCTGGAAGTTTGCTCTCATTCAGCCAGTCCCAAAGAAGGGTGATCACTCCCAACCCTCCAACTATCGTCCAATTGCTTTAACGTCCTGTATTTCAAAAGTTTTCCAGTCAATTCTTAATAGAAAAATTTTAAGGCATCTTTCCTATCACAACCTTCTTTCCGATCGTCAGTATGGGTTCCGTCAGGGACGCTCCACTGGCGATCTTCTCACCTACCTTTCTGACTCCTGGTCATCCTCCTTTCGGGACTTTGGCGAAAGCTTTGCCATTGCACTTGACATCTCAAAGGCTTTCGATCGAGTCTGGCATAAATCTTTAATTTCCAAACTGCCCTCCTACGGTTTCTATCCTTCTATCTGTGCCTTCATCGCTAGCTTCCTTTCTGGTCGTTCTATAGCCACTGTTGTAGACGGCCATCGTTCTTCTCCTAGATCTATAAACAGTGTTGTTCCTCAGGGCTCTGTCCTATCACCAACTCTCTTCCTTTTATTCATCAATGATCTTCTAAGCTGTACATCTAGCCCTATCCACTCATACGCTGACGACTCCACCCTTCACCTTTCCATTCGGTTCCCGCAACGCCCATCTCAACAGTTACTTCAACAAGCAAGGGATGAGGCTGTGGCACACCTGATGTCTGATTTGGCTCGTATCTCTGACTGGGGTAAAAATAATATGGTTGTCTTTAATGCATCTAAGACTCAGTTCTTACACCTATTAATCCGACAAAATTTTCCACAGGTATACCCACTAATGTTTAATAATATTCAGCTTAATCCTGCATCATCCTTGAACATGCTTGGGGTTTCATTTAGTCGGGACTTATCTTGGAAAGATCATATTACATCTCTTGTAAAATCTGCTTCCAAGAGATTGGGTGTGCTAAGCCGACTCCGCTCTTTCTTTACCCCTGCACAACTGTTGACTCTATACAGGGGTTTTATCTGCCCCTGTGTGGAGTACAACTCTCATGTGTGGGGAGGCTCCCCACATACAGCTCTTCTCAATAGGGTGGAGTCAAAGGCTTTTCGTCTCATTAACTCTCCTCCTCTTACTGACTCCCTTCAACCTCTGTCTCTTCGTCGCACTGTTGCATCTTTATCTCTTTCTATCGCTACTTTAATGGTCACTGCTCCTCTGAACTGTCTGCTTGCATTCCTCCACCTCTACGACGGGCGCGTAGCACCCGTCTGGCAGCAAACTCTCATCCTTTTTCTGTCCAACTCTCTAATGCAAGAGTTAACCGTTACTCCCAGTCTTTCATTTATGCAACAGGTCAGCTCTGGAACTGTCTCCCTCTGTCTGTATTTCCTGCTGCCTATGATCTCCAGTCTTTCAAACGCAGTGTGTCCAGGCATCTCAAAATGATCGGTTTGGCTCTATATTGTATTTTGTTTTTCTCTTGGAGGGAACTGTTACTGCAGGCTCATGGCCTTTGGTTCCTTCTTCCTCGCATAAAAAAAAAAAAAAAAAAAAAAACCCTTGGATATAAAACTGCAACGGCTCAATCCGACTGGAGCGCCTCAATTACCCACAAAAGCACCAGGCGCCATAACTTGGTTATATCGTTAGCAACCACTGTAGCAAATGGTTTCCTAGTACACAAGAAACCATTTGGCTTGTCATTCAGTGTAGAGTCACCCACAGGCAGAAGGAAGAGGAAAAAATGGACGAAGAAGAGAAAAAGGGAGAAGGAAAGAAGGTCATAAGAGGAAGGAAGAAAGAGAGGAAATGGCAGCCACCCGCGAACAGCACTACATCGAGTGAGTGGATGGCGAGCTCCCCCACCTACCATATCCACTACAATTGATATCCTAGGTGTTACTCTAAACCCCAACCTAAGCTAGACAGTTTATCTTAAATCCCTTGCTAAAAATGCTTCTAAAAAATTGGGACTTATGTACAGCTTTCCTGAGTTCTTCACTGACGAGCAGATGGCCACAATATACAAAAGTCATGTTCGTTTTCAAATCAAATACTGTTCACCACCGTGGAGTGAATGCAAAGCGGTTGCACTGAGGCAGTCGGACAAAATTCAAAATAAAGCCATTAGATTAATCAATAATATTGCCATTAAGCAGGACCTTCCTCCACCAACAGTAAGTAGAAATGTTCCTTCTTAAGCATTATTATATCGATATTTTTGCCGTAAGTGCTCTGACGAACTGGTTTCAATTGTGCCTCCCCTTCACATTTTCTCCCGAAATACTTGGGCAGCTGGGAGCGCCCATGAACTCACACTTTCTCCCTCGCAATGCAGAACCTCTGCTTATCAAAATTCATTTATCCCCAGAACTACTACTCTCTGGAATTCACTTCCAGGGAGTTGCTTCCCACAAACATTTAATCTGCGTCAATTTAAATCCAGTTGTTATAAATATTCTATGAATGGAGGATGCCTTTAGGCACATGGACTTATTTTTTTCCTTTGTTTTTCCTTCTTCCATTCAATATATATATATATATATATATATATATATATATATATATATATATATATATATATATATATATATATATATATATATATATATATATATTTATACTTTCACAGAGACTCAGGGACTGAATTTTGAGCATCCACTGTTACCTTATTATTTGAGTGATTGTTCATAGAACTGAATTCCTTCCTTCTTGACTGATCCTTAACCCTTACACCAAGTTTGTTTCAAATAAGATTGACTTTGCTCTGTAAGCTTCGCCGTTGACCTTTCCCTGTAGTCTTGGTCTTTAACTGGCTGTTCATAAAATGAAATCCTTCTGTTATTGAATTATTTTTAATTAGAATCTAAATAGGATGACGAATATTTAACTGAACTTGCCTTGTGACTCTACCTTTGACCAAACATTTACAAAAGAAATATTAGTTTGGCTGCACCTCGACATTTCCATCAAGATTAGGTAAAATCGAATCAGAAATGTTTGTTTTCTTAACAAGCACTCACGCGAGTTTAGCTTTGCCTTTGCCCTTTGACCTCCATCCTTGACTTACTGTTCAAAAAAAAAAAAAAAAAAAAAAAAAAAAAAAATCCATTCTTGCCTTACCCTGAACCTTTCCCCCAAGCTTGTTCTAAAATGAATAAAAACTGCTTAATTTGATTTTGCTACGTCAGTGTTTGATCTGTTACTGAGACTAACTGTTTACAAACAGAATAGGCTTCGTTATAGATTCATCCCTCCACCCTTCCAGAAAGTTTGGTTAAAATCGAATAAATACTCTCTCTCTCTCTCTCTCTCTCTCTCTCTCTCTCTCTCTCTCTCTCTCTCTCTCTCACACACACACACACACACACACACACACACACACACACACACACACACACACACACACACCAGTCAAAACATAAGAGCCCGTCTCACTCCACGAGCATGAGTGTACAACAAAAAAATGCATATATTTACTCTTAAATGTTATTTTGTAGATTTTTTACCACTAAATAATTAAGAGGCTATAACAGGACGAGTAATAATTTACAATACTGTACTGCATTACTTAGCCTGTTGTGTACATATTACATCTGGAGTTTGGAGTGACATTCTTGAAGAGAAAGTTCAACATACTGTAGTATTAATGATGACATATATATTAATAGATAAACTCAGTAATAACTAATATTAATGTTCCAGGAGTTCTCTTTCTTGCGTACTCGAAATATATTAAGTGCTTCAGTTATTGTATCTTGTTTGTTAGTTTTCTGTACCATTCTTCATTAATTTTTTGCGTATCCCTGGTCAAAGCCCCAATTTTTGTTTAACCTCCTCTCATTCGACAAGAGGAAAATGTTTTCCTTGACTAAACCAGCTCCAGACGCGAATAGTGATGAGCATCAAAATCTTTGCAATTGACTGGAAGCAGTGTATATATATTTAAATGTGCGTCCGTCAGAGAAATTACCAACTGGAAGGCAGGAGGCAGAGCCGTGGGAAAGTGGAAGTGGCCAGCTGGAAGAGAGAGAGAGAGAGAGAGAGAGAGAGAGAGAGAGAGAGAGAGAGTTTGTGCAAATGAGAGGAAGGGAATGGGGAGAGGTTTGACATGTGCATTGGCAAATGAATTTGCATGGGTCTCAGAGAACTAAAACAAAGCGTTTACATCTACATCTGAGAAATTACTGTGTAATACTGAATGACGTCGATTTACGTATCATCCACCGAAGAATGGATCAGAGGGAATGTGTAACTTACAGTATGTCTTGATCAGTGATGGGTTAAGGACTGTAAGGTAAAACACTATTCAGCAATGGTCATCCCTCCCTGGTGTGAGTTGTGTCAATCAGGGAAGCCCAGTGACCTTATGTAGATGACCAAAGACAGCACCCCTGCCTCCTCCCATCATCAGCAGAGAAAGCGGTGACTGAATCAGCCATAACAGCACCACCAACAAAGTGTACCAGCAGCAGCAGCAGCAGCAGCTATATCTATACTGGTAGAAGGAAGATGAGGATCAGGAATGGAGGTAGGGAGAGACCATGGAGCCAATACCATGGTCCCTGTTCTCATTACTGCCATGTAGCTGGGAATGATGTGGACCCAATCAGTCTAGTTATTAATTTATCTAGGCCACGTTGCTGGCACGTGCTTAAGGAAGGCTGCAGATGCAGAGGTGAGAAACCCTACCTTTCACTACCTACCTCCCCACCAAGAATGTCCCAGCCTTCCAACTGGGGACAGACATTTGGTTGCCAGTGAACACCCAGTGCTCGTCCCCCTGCCTCAGGTAAACCAACATGGTAGAGATGATGCCCAGTAGGATGCACTGCTAGGTGCCAGTCCTATCTGTCAACATACGAGGACCCCACACAAGTAGCGAGAGTCCGCAGCTTTGTTCTGAGGCAAAACGTGAACACTGTCGTGGTGACGTAAACCTGGCCAGACATAACTACACCTACTGGATCAGGAAAGACTTCACCTGTGCCAGAGGCAATTTTATTCCACGTAGAGCTCTTATAAGAAATTTGAGGTGAAAGTAGGGGAATATGAATGGATACCCTTAGAGGGAAAGTTGGAAATTTAAGATGCTGGCCAAAAGCCTATGGCCTTGCTAGACATATGACAAAGGATTCAGCACAATATCTTTTTAAAATGCCAGAAATCTCATACTAGCAGGCAGGAAGAAGGCTGTGAAAGCAATGGTGTTTCTGCATTGTCCCTTGCAGAAAGACTCAAAGAATTTAGACAGTAAGACATTACATCACTTAGACAATGTTTAGGCCTGGAAGCATTCATTCTTCTTTGGAACAGGCTGAAAGAAAGCAGATTTCTAACAACAGAAAGAAAGTTTCCCAATGAAGGATATCACCACAGTAGATCAGTGCTTGGGAAGAGCATGAGGCTCCTCATCAGGACAGCATGGCATACAAGAATTGAGGGCAGAATAATGTCTTTTGAAGAAGTTTTATTAGCAGGCAGTAGAAGGTCAGACGGGCGAGGAGATGGAGGAACAGCACCGGAGTTATCCAAAGTGCAAGTAGAGGAGAAAACCTGAAGAAGGAGTTCAGTTTTCTCAGAAGGGTAAATAGCTACAGACCCGATTGGGTAAAAAGGAAAGGGGAGGAAAGGAAGATGTCCAGAGCTGCAGATGTTATTCGTAAAACATAGAAGCAGGTGGCAGAAGCGGTAGAGAGGCGGCCTGCAGTCCCAGTGGACCCAGGATCGAATCCCGGTAGGGGCAGGGAACAATTTATGGATTTGAATTTCTTAAAAAGCAGATTTTTCTGATCAAACAGATGACCCGCCGACATGTCATAGAAGTATCCCCGCTAATACCAGTACACAAGTCCGGTATGAGACAGCCCTAGCATGTATTCAATATGGATGGTGGGTTTTAGCGCCGAAGTGGTCACATGTGGAAATGTAGGAGGACTACTGGACCCCAAGGATGACTACTAGGACTTGGGAAAACGCCCTGATGCCTTTGCCCAGAGTCGGACACTTAAAAAAAAAAAAAAAAAAAAAGGAAAACGCTAATACTGACAAGCGAAACAACTGGTATTTTTATTGTTTGTACCAGAAATAAATTAGTAGTTCACGCCAGGTGCTTCCCAGTGGGACTTGGCTTAAAACAGTAGTGGAATGTTGTACACAAATAAGCGACAACAGAAACCCTCGATTCGTTTAGTACTCATAATTGAAACAGCTGTTGTTTTTTCGTTACAACCATTGAATAACACCTGAATAAAACTTTCCATGACCGGCTCAATTATAAGAGAAATACATGGTTATTATGAATTTGTACAGGACGAAATGTTTCCATAAGCGAATGGAAGTAAACAAAACACTTTCATGGTGGTCAGACAGCGACGTGGCACGCGGTATTCGGAGTCACTGATGATGAATTATGCTTAAAGTTACCTTAATACATTCCTGTTTAAATTATCAATGAATTTTGAAACAACAATGGTCTCAAAGTTTATGTGAAGGCCATCAGAGTGTTGTAATTATCATATTTGACGGCATATCATCAGGGTCCTTTGCCTCCAGTCCAATGTTAGTCTTGGTATCGAATATCATGGAATAATTTTGACATTTCTGAGTAATAGGTGCCCTTTTTAATTTTGTCACCGACATTTCAAGTGTGTATATAGGTGATTCATGCTGCAGTGTCTGCTAACATACGTATTTGAAAGGCAGCCAGTACATATTAAAGCTAATTAGACAATAGTTCTGGTTTATCTCTACTTGTTATCAGGAGGTGAGCCGAAGTAGGGGGTGTTGATTTTCCACCATCAGGGGATACGGAAGAAGTTTTACGCAAACCGCCATGCTAAATAAATCATTGTGGAGAAGGTAGAGTACTGAGCAATATGCAGTTAGTGTAGTGAAGACAGCTACAGAAAAGTGCTATGAGGTTATTGTACACTAATTTACTCTCCGTATAACGAAACACTTAAAAGGGCTAGAAAAGGGAGATGGGAAGGAACTAAGCCCAAAGACCTAGTGTAACAGCAGCTCCAACTCTCCCTATCGGTTTGGCAGGTACAATATACTCCCCTAATGCTGTAGTCTACTTAAGAATATTACACTCATGGTGTAGGATGCTTGATCGGTCCCTGTCCACAAGAACAACTCTAGGTCTGATGTCAAGAATAATAGACTCATATCCTTTCCCACTGTGGTGGACAAGTTTTTGAATAAATAGTTTCATAAGTCGTCTACAGCCACCTGTGCGACAAGCATTCTATCTCAGATCGTTACTATGGCTTCAGGTCTAGACGATCGTCGTCAGACCTCCTATTAATTATTTATCTTTAGATTGTGGTAGGATGACCTAGGGTCTAAACAACGGCCTGGAAGTCATCGTTGTTTCCCTGGGAATTGCAGTTATTCAACTGGATGTGCCATGTGAGACTGCTGGCCTCAGGAAACTCCATGCCAGATGAATCCAGAGAGACCTCTTCCTGCTGCTTGGTTAACACCTTTAGGGAAGCACCTTCCAGGTTATAATATATCGAGAACTGAAAATTTTTAGTATATGTTGTACGAGCAAATAACTTAAAATAAGTATTATCTGTTTGTGGTAGGTGGGGACGCCCATCATCCACTCATTCAATGTAGAGTGATGCCATATGACCTCTGCACTGAGTGACAAGCCAAATGGTTTCCTGTATCAGGAAACCATTTACTAAGCTGGGGGCAACCATATAACCGGGGTTTCTGGCAGGGTTAAGTGTCCCCCAGATGCCTCTATCCAAAATCACCAAATCATGGCAGTCGTTTCAGAGAGCCTTGGAGGGCCCAATGTCTGCCCAGGTGCCCAACCAAATAGGCAGACTCGCGTGGCCATGTGGAATGTGAGAGGTGTGAATGAGGAGAGCAAGAGGGTGGAAGTGGCGAATGTGTTCAAGTGTGCGAGATATGCCGTGATGGCATTGTGTGAAACGAAGATGAAAGGTTGCGAAGTGGAGGAGTGGGAGGGTGTGAAATGTGTAAGATCGGGAATGGATGGGAGAGGAAGATGTAAGGAAGGAGTTCCTTTGTTGATGAATGAGGTTTGGCAGTGTGGAATGAGAGACTACAAATGTGTCAGCTCGAGGTGTATATATGTCAAGTTCAAGTCTGAGAGGTCAAAGTGTCAGTGATTGTAGCATATGCACCGTTTAAGGACAGGAGTGAAAGAGAGAAAGGTTTTGGGATGAGCTGAGTGAAGCAGTGGGAAAGATGCCCAGGAGCTATAAAGTGATCGTGATGGGGGATATGAACGGAAGAGTAGGCACTGGTCCTGAGGATGACATAATGAGTTGTTATGGAGTACCAGGAAAAAATGATAATGGGAATCGACTGAAGGATCTGTGTCAGAAGAGGAGGTTGTGCATTTGTAATTAGTATTTCAAACACAAAGATGCACAAAAATGTACTTGGTATAAAGGAAACGGGGATCGTGTTGAAAGAAGCCTGATTGATTACGTGCTCGTAGAGAGGTCGATGATGGGAATGATTGCTGATACAAGGGATGTGAGAGGACGATGTGAAGGTCTGTCAGATCATATGATCGTGGTAAGCAAGATCAAGCTGAGAGGAGTGAGGTGGATCAAGAGAGAGAGGAACAGTCAGGGAGAAAGACTGAAATTTGAGAAGATGAGGATCAAAGAAATGGCAGATGATTACAGGACCAAAGCAGAGGACGAGTTAGAAGCAGTGAACTGGAATGAATTGAATCTGGACAACCTGTGGAATGCATATAGGGATTGCATAGTTAGGAATGCTAAAGCAGTGTGTGGAGTGGCAAGAGTAACAACAAAAAAGAAGGGTACGGCATGGTGGGATGAGAAGGTTAAGAGAGCGGTGGAGGAAAAGAGAAGTAGCTAAAGTGGTTACAGGATAGGGGTTCAGTTGAAAGAAGAACTGAGTACATCGAGAGCAAGAAGCACGTAAAGAGACTAATGAAGAGGAAAAAGAAGATGGTAAATGATGATCTGGGAAAAAAAATGAATGTGAACTACTCTGAAAATAGAAAGTTATTCTGGAAAGAAGTGCGGAAATGTAGAAGTGAAAGCAGAAAGAAATGTGATGGTGTGAAGGATGCAGGTGGTAGGTTACTAACCCATGGAGATGAAGTAAGGACCAGATGGAAAGAATATTTTGAAAGCCTGATGAATGGGAATAGAGAGAGCAGAGCGGCTGTAAATATGAATGGTTTCAGTGGTGTGCAGAGAAGGAATGCAGTACCAGGAGACGTGACACTAGCACAGGTGACGAGCGGTGTGAAACGGCTGAAAAATGGCAAAGCAGCTGGGGTTTATGAGGTGCATACAGAGATGCTTAAGTATAGTGGAGAGAGTTAAATGAAGTGCTTGTTGGAGATATGTAAGAAGGCATGGATGAGGGAAACCGTGCCTGCAGCGTGGAAAAAGGCTGTGATTGTACTCCTGTACAAAAGTAAAGGTGAACGAAGTGAGTGCAAATTATCGTGGCATAAGTTTATTGAGTGTAGTAGGGAAGGTATATGGAAGAATTATTATAGAGAAAGTAAGAGAGATATCAGAAGTCCTAGTGAATGATGAACAAAGTGGTTTTAGGAGTGGCAGAGGATGTGTGAATCAAGTATTTGCAGTGAGACAGATAGCAGAGAAGGCTTGTGAGAAGGACCATAAGGTGTTTATGGCATTCATGGATCTGGAAAAAGCATACGACAAAGTAGACAAAGAGGGATTGTGGAAAGTTCTGCGCATGTATGGTGTAGATGGTAAACTGCTAGGTGCTGTCAAGAGTTTTTATGATGGTAGCGAAGCATGTGTAAGGGTTAATGGGCATCTAAGTGAATGGTTCACGATCGGTGTGGGCGTACGACAAGGTTGTGTGATGTCCCCATGGTTGTTCAATATATATATGGATGGGGTGATGAGAGAAGTAAAAACACGAGTAATGGAGGGAGGGATGGCGTTGGTAATGAATGGTGATAGATGGAATATCTTAAATTTGTTGTATGCTGATGATGCAGTACTGTATGCAAGTACCGGACAAGAACTTGGCAGACTAGTGCAGAGTTTTGCTGGTGTTTGTGAGCATTGTGCCTTGAAAGTAAATGTAGAGAAGAGTAAGGTGATGGTTATTGAGAGAGAAGGTGACTCCCAGTGTACTGTAACAGTGAGTGGAGAGAGACTAGAATTGGTGAAAGAGTTCATATACTTGCGTACAGTGATAGAAAAGAAAGGAAAATGTGCAAAAGAAGTTGAAAGTAGAGTGACACAAGGAAGAAAAGTAGCAGGTGCAATGAAGGCTTTGATACGAAACAGAGGCTTGAGTGTTGCAGCTGCACGAGGCTTACATGAGGGAGTGTTGGTGCCAGCTTTAACATATGGGTGTGGGACTATGGTGTGGCATGAAAATGTAAAGTCAAGAGTAAGAGCAGTGGAGATGGGACTGCTGAGGAGTGTATGTGGAGTACAGAGGGTGGATAGGATACGAAATAATGTGATTCGTGAAAGGTGTGGAGTGAGGAAGTCGGTGGACACCAAAATAGAAGAGAGTGTCCTGAGATGGTATGGTCATGTGTAAAAAAAATGGATAACAATAGAGTGGTGAAAAAAAGGCATACCTGAACGAAGCTGAAGGAGGAAGGAGGCGAGGTAGGCCAAGGAGAAGTTGGAGAGATATGGTGAATGAGTGTTTGAGGAAGAGAGGTTTGGAAGTCGGTGATGTTAGGGAACTGACAAGAGATCGAGCTGCCTGGATGAATGTTGTGAGGAGAAGTGCATGATCAGGGATTTGGGCACCCCTTGTGAGCATGGCAGCGTCCGGATTGACTCAATTGGATACGTTTGTGTGAAGCTGCAGAATTTGGTGAATGTTTTAGGCATATCCGGTAGAGCAAGGATTCCGGGGGCTTGAATGATGAGTGAATGGAAGTGTGGCCTATTTGATTTGGGCAAGTTTGTGCTGTCTGGACGTTGCTGCTACTCACCCTGCCATTGGGTGGGAAAGGAGGTCCGGATGATGATGATGATGAAAAAGAACATTTTTGTAGACTTTAGTACTGCACCAGCCGTTCTTTCACCTCTACACATAAACGAAGAATTTGTAAGATCTGTTAAGAAACGCAGATCGCTTGATATTGTTACTAAAATTGTTGATTTCTACTTTTGGCAGTAAAACATTGTCATTTTTGTTCTCTCTCATGTTGATATACAAATATATGTAGACTTGAAAAACTGACCAAAGCAGTTTTATCTATTTTTCATATTTAGGAGCAGACCGCCAGAAAACTCTTATATGTTTTTGTCCTTATCCCTTTTTCAAAGGAACAGCTATAAATGATATGGGAGAGAACTAAACAGACAGTTACGTGCAAGTACTCTGTCTTGTGTGAATACAATATAGAGAAACATACCAGAAATCTTTCTGTCTATTGCAAGAGACCGCAATCCCGTAAGGGATGGCCACAGACAAATCGCCTCTATGTCGCCTTGTCCAATTCCACTTCACTGCCTTGCTCTCAACTCACATCCACTCTCTCATATACCTCTCCATTCCATCCCTCCATCTCATCCTCGGCCTCCCTCTCCCTCCCCCTCCTCCATCTCACTCGCAAACTTTCTCCTCCTTAGTCTCTTGATCTTCTTCCTCTTCACATAACCAAACCATCTCAATATATTTCTCTTAAAAGTTTTCCATCACATCCATACCAAAGCGTTTCTTCACTTCCTCATTTGTCAGTCAGTCCAGCTACACAGGGTCCTCTCAAATAACTCATTTCCACTGCTCTCATTCTTGACTTGTACCCTTCCAACAAGTTCCGAGCTTCACTTCCATACGTTAGAGTTGGTATTACAATACTATCATGCAATGACTTTTTACTTCCATGCTCACTTCCTTGTTCTTTATCATTGATTTCAAAGATCAGCAATCTTTCTTCCTTGTTTAAGCACTTCACGCTCTAAGCTTCCATACTTATTCATCACACTACCTAAGTACTTAAACGCACTCACATTTTCCATTTCCCTCTCATCTAGCCTCACTGTATATTCAGTGACTTCATTTCTCACGAAGACCATAACTTTATTCTTCCCTACATTCATTTTTTATATTCCATTTCATCCATACACTCCCAAACTCATTCACCAAGCCTTCCAGTCCCCCTTCGTCTTCACTTAACGATACAGAATATTCTGCAAACAACAATACAGGGAGTTTCCAAACACTGTCCTCTCTCATTAAGGCAACTCCAACAACCGCTGCCCTACCTTGTATATCATTTATAACCCTAACCACATACAGACTGAACAACCATGGGCACATGACACATCCTTGTTTCAATTGACCTTTCAGCTAGAAAAATTCACTCAGTTCACTGTCCACAAGCACTGTAGCCTTAGCACCCTCATACATACTCTTCACTGCATTCAGCAACTTCCCAGTTATTCCATATATTCTTAATACTTTCCTCATTCCTTGTCTATACACCCTGTCATAGGCTTTCTCCAAATTCATGAAGGCCGCATACAACTTCTTTCCCTTCTCTAGAAACTTTTCCACTAATGACCTAAGAATTAAGACCTGATCTACACAACCTCTTCCCCTCCTGAAACCTCTCTCTTCTTCTGCAACTAATTCCTTTGTTATTTCCCAGACTCGATCAATAAGTATCCTAGTATATACATTAACCATTACACTAAGATGATAAATGCCCCTATGATTACCACACACTTCTTTTTCCCCTTTATTTAGTACAGGAGAATAATTATAACTGACCTCCAATCCTCTGGGACTCGACCTTCTTCCCAGACCAATCTGCACGTTTTTCACATCCACTCTGCTACTATCTCTCTCCCATGCTTCAGCATTTCACCACACACTCACTCAGTTCCTCAGGCTTTCCTCATTCTGACTTTTATTGTTTCCAGTACCTCCAACCTACAGATTCCTTCTTCTCTTCTGATCTCCTTCCTCCTCCCAGACATTCCCCAGCCAAATATACTTGCATTACTTTCATTCTCTAAGTTCAATAGTTCCTTAAAATGTTCTGTCCATCTGTTCACTTTTTCGCCCTTCCCCACTAGCAGTATACCATTTTTATCTTTCACTTCCCGACTTACTTCTTTTTCACCCTCTCTAACTCTCTTATCTCGTTCCACAACATTTTCTTACATTCCCTCCACTTTACACGCAAATTCCTTCCAAATTCCTCATCCATTCTCTTCTGATTCTCTCTTACTAATCTTTTCACTTCCCTCTTCCTCTCTACAAATAACTCTCTGTTCTGTCTCTGAGTTTCCTCCACACCCCTGTTTCTCATCCACTCACTATATGCTTTCTTCTTTTGTGCCACAGCTTGTCTCACCTCTTAATTCAACACTGCTGCCCCTTGCACCCCTTTTCGTATTCTTTTCACCCCACACACCACCTCACATGCTGCATGAATTTCTTTTGTGAATATCTTGCACACACATTCCACGTCCCTCATCTGCTCCAAATCATACTTACTCAATTCCTTCTCCATCTTTCTCTTATATTCTGCCTTTTCTCCATCTTCTTGCAACCTTTCTACCCTCCTTGTATGGACTACTTCCCTCTGTTTTTCCCTTCTCCTACTCCTCCATTTCTTTTGAACCTTGTCTTTCACCACTACCAAGTGGTGGTCAGAAAATCCACACCCCCAACCTCTGTACGATCTTGCATCTATTACGCACTTTCTCATTCTATCATCCACACACATAATCAATCATTGCCTTTGGTTCAATCAGTTCACCACTCTTTTTCACATCACTGGCCATGTATACCCTTGGATTTTTTTGTGTCTAAAGAGGGTATTGGCTATCACCAACCCCCTCCCCGCACAAATGTCCACTAGAACACTGCCATTCTCAATCACTTTTGCAGTCACACCCCACTCACCACCTACTCCATTCACCCCTCACATTCCTTATTTTTCCATTCGTATCTCCAATATACATGTTCCTTTTAATCTTTTCTATGTACGCTTCCACATTTGTCCAGTATTCTTTCATTCTACTTGCACGATCTTGTGTTGGCGCATACACACACACTATCGCCCACATTTGTAGTCCAGCTTTCAGTCTTACCCACACAATCCTTGAGCTGACGGATCCATACTCTCTTACATTCTCCTTCCATGTCTTGCACACATTAATACAAACTCCTTTTGCCGTCTCATTCTCACCTACTCCTGTGCATATACCGCATCCATACTCCCATTCTCTCACAATCTCACCTCTTCATTTTGTCTCAGTTATTCCATATACATTCACTTTTACATCCTCAAGCACCTGGACAATTTCTGTCTCACTCTCTTCACCTCATGATTAACCCTTACATCCCATGTCGCAATCCATATCATGTTTCCTTTGTTCTGTCCTTAGTCGTCACCTGTTTTTCAGTCCTGGTACGAGGCTTCTTGTTCGCGTTTTTCGTCATTTGTTTTTCGGGGAGGGGCACTAACCCTCCCCCAACCCACTTGCTGTCACATAAGGAACACGTGTTGGTTGGTTATAAGGTTACCATTCAACGTTGTAAATGATTTCCTGGTTTACAGGAAATCATTTGACTTTCCACTCAGTACAGAGCTACCTTAGAATACAGTACCTCTACACTTAGTGGGTGGATAATGGACTCCCCCACCTACCATTTGCTGTCACATAAATGAAATATATAACATCACATAAATGGTATATATTTGTTCTAACAAACATAATACAATGAAGGCTATCTATCTCAAGAATACGACTTTCACGAGATATACTTGCATACTTCATCAAACCATGATCAGAGTATCAGATTCAGCCCTTTCTTTGTCGATGGCTTGAATCGATGGAGGGGTCAAACTTCTGACTGCATCGAATGTGTCAGCGTCACCAAAAAATTGCTTAATGGATCCCTGGAAAATCAGTGGTAACTGGAAACTTAGGTGGTCCTCGTAGTGTTCTCCCATACGTTGATCATGCCAGTGAGCCAATAGCTGTGATCATGGCAGGACATCTGTCCTACCACAAAACCTGTCCTTACACACGTGCACTGTACTTACATAAATCTGCCGGTAACGAAGGTAAATGTATCCTTCTTCAGAATGTTGGTTTATTACTTTCCAAACACTTTGGCAGTATAGGAACTGCTCTGGCCCTTCTAGTGCCTCTGTCGTTGCATTACTTTGTTAAACACAATGTTAACAGAAGAAAAAACGATAGTTTCTAAGCAAAGTACTATGAAAATACATTCTGCATCATGTATCACTCTTTAATAACTTTCAAAATGACTAAGTACGAATAGCCCCCCAAATCAGAATGCTTAAGTAACCCTTATGCGCCAGCTGAGCAGCCCGGCGATTATTTCAGTGCTCTGTACTAACTATAATAAAATGATTATAAGATTTTTATTGTCTATTACCGATTTTCTCACTAAAACGAACACTTAAAAAACAAAAATACAAAAATAAAATAAAATTCAAAGACTGAAAATCAATTACATCTCAGCGTGGGGGAGACGGACGATTAGGTGCTTGGCAAGGAAATGGTTAATCAAGGTAAAGCATTTTTGTAGGCGCTCACATTTAAGTCCTAAATAAGCAGCAAGTTTACATATACTTCTAGACAATACGAAGTTAATCAAGAGATGAGATATTACGTACTAAACTTTAACACATAAAAACTGTCATTGAAAAGGGGGGGGGGGGAGAAGAAAGCGGCGGGAAGGAGGAGAGACGTGTTTGTTTGGATGGTCGACTCTTCTGGATACATGTTTAATTTTGGATCATGACAACTTCCTCATTTTTTCCACTTAAACTCTTTAAACTATTTTAGAACACAAAATGTGCAGAAAAACGGGAGGAGATTCGCCAGACGCTATATTAATCATCCCAGTAAAAGCAAGTGTTATATTTGGCTGTCAACGTGGTTACTGTATGGAGCGTCTTTGGTTCCTAAATGCCCTCCAGCAAGTCTTTTCTGAAATTTTATTGCTGAAGTTACAAGTGCGAGTATTTACATAACAACTTTCGGGAATGTCATGCATTTCAACGCAAAAGTTACCTCCCTGGCTATCATTTTAGATAAAAAAATATTTAAATTATTTTAATAACTTACCAGCAACCAGCTTAAGCGATAGATAACATCAGTGCTAGTGCTTAAAGTTCGAGATGAAGTTAAGATTACTGCAATTATTAAGAGCGAGCGAGCTAAACGAGCGAGCGATTTTTACTCTCTCTTAAGTTTGGAAATGAGCGGGACTGCTCGACCAGGCCCAACCCCAACCACGTCATGCTAGGCAGGCGCTAGTAACTTTACTCCTTCATAAGGTAGAGTTGAAATTCCTTCTGCATATGATACAATCATTCAATAAATTATTTTATCAATTAAAAACCCATCCATACAGGTGTAGGAACCCCTTGAAATCTCGAGTTTTCCAAGAGAGTGTTTGGCTCTAATAGGTGAACGCCTCAATTACGAATTCAAATTAAAAAGATTTTCCGTCGTATCACGGTGTTTTTGGCATCAACTATAGCAATGAAATATCTGATAATCCAGTATAATTTTATATCAGACGGAAACTATGATAACATAGCACTCGCTCGCTCGTCAAGCGCTCACAAAGCGCACTTTACTGGCTACTAATTTCATATTTTACTTCGTTAAGTACGAGAGAGAGAGAGAGAGAGAGAGAGAGATTACCCTCTTGCGATGTAGAGTGAGGCAACCCCAAGAAACCGCTGATGTGTAGCCTGATGAAATGCGACGTGGCTCATGGCCATAAAAATGCCCAGAGCGGTGGTGGACCAGACGCTGTGCCGAGTGTACGGGCTGAGATCAAAGCTGTGTGGAAAGAACACAGATATTACTTCCATTGTCTGCAGACTAACCTAACTCAAATCAATCTATCTTCATTTTCGGGGAAGTTGGCTGTCAAGTGGTTAATGAAGTTTTTGTATTCCAAAAGACCTGAATTTGATATCAGTTTGGGTGAGGGAAATGTCATTATTTAAATTTTGTTGATGCAAAGTTTACTGAAGTTTACACAAAACCCACACATGTTTTAGAAAGCATTCTGCCAAAACCAATACATAAGTACTCAATGAGAAACTTAAGATTATTTTGCTATGGACTTGGGTATTAACGTCGAAGTGAACAGACCCTCATGCGAATGCCCTGAGTCAGAAGCATGTAAAACGCATAATGATACTTTTTATTTTCTTTTGTTTCTCGAAATCATGATACTTTAAAGTCTTTGATTTTAGCTATTATGTCGGAAGGAGACATGAGCGGGGTAAAGCCTTCCACCTGTCTTTCCTCTTTCCCACAAACACTGATTTGATCATTAGTGAGATAAGTTTTGCTTATTTAGATATCCTTATTATTGGCCAATAGGACCCTTTTATCTATACTTCCCATAAACCCGTATGCAGTCTGATCTTACATAACCTATCCTAGTTTAATCTAAAATAACTAATCTAACCTAAACTCATCTGACTCGCGGTAAGATATGTACAGTACTGACTTTAGGAACTGTATGCGTTGTCCATGTGTTGCTGTGTTCCAGACCTGAGCCAGTCCTCCAAGCTCAACACAACAGAGCACCACCACAACCAGTACACCTCCCAGCATCAGTAGTGTCTGGAGTACGTCTGTGTTTACTACGCCTCGCACTCCACCCTGAACACGAACACATATTAAGTTGGTATAATAGTAGGTACATTATCCTGAAAGTTGTACGGAGACAAAAATTCGTTTGTTATTTCATCTAATCTATACCTTACTCCTTTCTTTTGACTAAATTTCCTATACTAGGAAAGGTTTGTCTCTTACCTCCACACATACATGACTCTCCTAAATATGATGCACCAGGAAGGTCAGTGACGAATATGCCCTATATATGAAGCAGACGTATTGAAGCAGTAAGCAAAACACTGACCTTGACCAAATGCTAGATTCATTTTGTGTGTCCTACGGAGCAGTTAATTTTGTGCATTTTCGCTCGACCCGTTCCTGACCATATCCCATCTCACAAAGGAAAAGAGGATGTTGGACTGCAGAAACACGAAAGCTTAATCCTGAAGCCCACTGGGTTTATGTTCAGATAAGCCTGGGGCCACAGCAAAAACAAAACAGCCCATTTGATTTTGTTGCAGTAAAAGGTAAAAACTGGACTGCTCGTATAATGTAAAGAAATATGATGATACCAGAGACGTATTTTCTAATCACCTGATTCATCACTGCTGTTCAATGAGCTTAAATACACATTAGTTGTCATGTCGAGAAAATTCTATACTATCCAAGAGACAGCATCAAACTTAGTTCTTGTCCTTTAGTTCTTATCAACGAGCACGCATATTGTACAAATACCTCAGTACTGATAGGGAGGTGAGTGCTGTATCGTGTGTGTGTGTGTGTGTGTGTGTGTGTGTGTGTGTGTGTGTGTGTGTGTGTGTGTGTGTGTGTGTGTGTGTGTGTGTGTGTGTGTGTGTGTGTGTGTGTGTGTGTGTGTGTGTGTGTGTGTGTGTGTGTGTGTGTGTATCAGTCCTGGTCCTGTCAGTGAGGATAGCTATATATCTGAAACACGTAAATCAAAACTTGGATTTAGTTGGGAGAAAAGAATTTCCTGTCTGATGATTTTTAAATCTCTCATCTCGGCACTCCCAGTTGAGAGAACCTCTGTAAGCGATTAAAAACTGTCGAGTGGTGCAGGTGTAGCGGGTTCAGTCACTTGACGGACAGACCACAGTCTTTGAGGTCTGATGAAAAAAGATTAAGTTTTGGTATGCAAGTGAACTGAGTAAATACAATTATACAAGATGAATTAGAAAACGTTTGTAGAGTGTATCCCTCCGCCAATCGCGACATATTTTGTGATTTACTGCTGTTATTCCTCTTTCCTACCAGGTGAATACTTTTACGGTCCTTTATACAAAATCATTTCTACTGTGTTAGTCTGCCCTATTACACAGTTTCACATCCCTCCATCAACGCCAATAGACTTTATGATTTATTCCTTCGTCCAATCCGGAAGCAACTCAAAATCTAATTGACTCTTCCTTGATCCATTGCCCATCCGTCCTTAGAATTTTAATGAAATCCAACAACAACTTTTTTATGTATATTCTACACAAACAGGCAAACAGAGACGAGTGATTACCTCTATCCAACTCCGTTTGTGGAGGTGATAAAACGAATAATTGTAGGAAGACACTACAATTGTTATTATTGATCTCCACCTGTTATCACTCATAGAAATCTTGTTTCCATTATTATTATTATTGTTATTATTATTATTATTATTATTATTATTATTATTAAACTACAACAAGTTTTTAATCACCTCCAAATGGCAAGTCTAAAAGTTGCGCTCAGTAAATGCAACTTCATGCAAAAAAGAATTAAATTTCTTGTACATGTTGTTGATGCTGAGGGAATTCAAACCTCAGATGATAAAGCTAAAGCAGTTGCTGACTTCTCAGAACCCACCAGTGCTGAAGATGAAAGGAATTTCCTTGGATTGGGTGGCCGCTATCGGCAATTTATCCAAGCTTATACACAGATCACCGCCCCTCTTACTACTTCAGAAAAATGAATCTTTTGTTTGCATTGATGGGTAGTCTCATGCTTTTGAAACATTGAAGACAGCATTTATTAATGTCCAAGTCTTGGCATTCCCAGATTAAAAGAAACCTTTTCTTTTTTGTACAGACGCATCTGGTGTAGGCCTTGGCGCAGTATTGTTGCAAGTGGATCATGCAAAGAGGAAACATGTAATAGTGTATGCTAGTCGTGGCTTCAATGCCGATGAAGGTAACCAAAGTGTTACTGATTGAGAGACTGTAGCAGTTGTTTGGTCTCTCAAACATTTCGGAAACCTAATCTATGGATGTCCAGAGCACATCCAATCAGATCATATCTCACATTGTAACTTACTGAAAGGAAGAAATCTTACCAGTCATCTATCACGATGGTCAGTTATTATCCAAGACTTCAAACCAATGTTTGAGTACGTGCCTGGTAAATCTGATGTCGATGCAGATATTCTTTCATGTCATGTAACCGTGGCAGTCTCACCATATCAACCGAGTGAAGTTCCATACATCACTCTAACTTCATAGGTTTTTTATACTTATCAACGCACAGACCCTCTGTGGTATAAGACAGCTTACTAGAATCACGAGACGCTATGAGCCTACCTCTTTTGCCAGTTCCACTCAATGATCTCTTGTTAGACAATTATATCTTTTATTGGAAGACGTCCCTTACTGATAGGGGCATACCTAATAGAGAGATACATCAGCTTGTTCTTCCCAATGATTTAATACCTGCAGTACTCCACATCACCCATATCGACCCTCATGTATCCTGTCCGGGAAAAGATAGGTGTTTGAGACAAGCACCTCTTTCATTTTATTGGCTTATTATGCAAAACCCCCCTATGGCGGGAGGAACACATTCTGGCCACACTATCGGGTTGTACTACTACTTTGCAGCAAAGTTATGTTAGGAAGAATACTGCCACCATATTACCTGCGTGTCGTAAAAGGCGACTAAAAGCGGCGGGGTGAGGGGACTAGGGACCCCCTCCTCTATTTTTTAGTTCCTAGAGAAAGGGATGAGGGATTGAGTTATCCTCCTACCCTGAAGATTGGGTCTATGAATGTGCGTGGATGTAGTACGATTGAGGCTAAAAGGGAGGAGACTGGGAGAATGTTTGTGAGAAGAAAGTTGGATGTGTTAACTTTGAGTGAAACGAAGATGAAAGAGAAAGGTGAATCTAAGTTTGGAAGTGTGAATGGAAGATTGTTCAGGTGTTGATAGAGGAAGGGCAAGAGAAGGTGTGGCCTTGTTAGTGAGTCCGGAAGTACAGCAGTGTGTGACTGAATGGAAGGAGGTGTCATCGAGACTGATGTGGGTGAAAGCGAAATTTGAATGTGAGTTGTGGGTGTTTGTGAGTGCATATGGGCCTGGTAGTGAAAGGGATGAAGAAAAGGGGTAGTCGTTCTGGAATGATGTTGATGAGTGTCTGCAGAGTTTTGGAGCGAATGTGAATGTGGTAATGATGGGAGATCTGAATGCAAGAGCGGGAAATGTAGCAGGCGAAGGTGTAGTTGGTATGCATGGTGTGCCTGGAAGAAATGAAAATGGGTAGTGAATGATAGCGATGTGCGTTAAGCGAGAGACGGTGATTGGAAATACCTTGTCTGAGAAGAAAGATATTTATAAGTATACAGGGGTGAGACAGGAGAATGGAAGGGTTGTTGATAAAGCATTGGTGGATTATGTGGTTGTATCCAGGAATGTAATAGGAAGATTGTTGGACGAGAGAAGTCTGCGAGGGGAGGGTGGAGGTATGTCTGACCACTACCGGGTGAAGGGAAAGTTAAGAGTAGGTAAGTGATGGGTGAGAGCTAGGAGAGTTAGGTGTGGCAGGGAGGTTTTGAAAGTGACTTGGATAAAAGAGAGAAAATGATAGAGTATCAGGAGAAGTTGAAAGATGAGTGGAATGCAGTGAAATATCAGGAAAATGACAGTGTGGAGGAGGAATGGCAGTTGTCTAAGAGTGCTGTGGTGGGGCATGCGGAAGAGGTGTGTGGTTTGAGACGAGTGGGTGGTGGTGAAAGGGAAGTGAATAGTGGTGCGAGGAAGTAAGTATGGCTGCGGCTGAGAAGAGACATGCATATGAAGTGTGGCTGCAGAGGAAGGATGAGGTGTCATATGAGAGGTATAGGGAAAAGAAGAATAGGGCGGGAAGGGCTGTTCGTAATGCTAAAGTGGCAGCAGATGAAAGGTGGGATAGGCAGTTGACTGAGAATTTTCGACAGAATAATAAAATGTTTTGGAAGGAGGTGAAAAGGGTGCGAAAGGGAGAGTCTGGGAAGGAGGAGCAGTAAAAGCAAAATATGGAAGGATGTTGACTGAGATGGATGCAATAAGGAAGAGATGGGTGGAGTATTTTGAAAGACTGTTAAATGTACAAGAGGAAAAGGAGGCTGAGATTGTGGCCGATGGAGGGGTGCAAGGAATGAATGTGTTGGGGGAGTTGAATGATTCTTTGATCACGAAGGAGGAAGTGCAGGAGGCAGAAAAGGAGATGAAAAAAGGGAAAGCTGCAGGTATGGATGGGTGTGCTGTGGAATGCCTGAAAGGTGGTGGAGTGACTATTATTGACTGGTTAGTAAGACTGTTGAATGTGTGCTTTGAGAAAGGTATGGTGCCAATTGTCTGGGCAGGTGCTTGTGTGGTCCCGTTGTATAAAGGTAAGGGTGATAAGTATGAATGTACTAGCTTGAGGGGTATAAGTCTGTTGAGTGTTGTAGGTAAGGTGTATGATAGTGTTAATTAAAAGAGTTAGAGAGGGTACAGAGGGAGTGATTGGTGATGAGCAGTGTGGCTTTAGGAGAGTGAGGGGATGCGTGGATCAGGTGTTTGCTGTGAGACAGGTGTGTGAATAGTATTTAGCGAAAGGTAAGGATGTGTTTTGGGCGTTCATATATATAGAGAAAGCATATGATAGAACTGATAGGAAGGCTTTGGGGACTGTTTTAATATTGTATAGACTGGATGGTAGGTTACTAAAAGGAGTGAAAAGTTTTTATGTAAATAGCAGAGCGTGCGTAAGAGTGGAAAATACTGTGAGTGATTGGTTTCCCGTGAGAGTGGGGCTGTGGCATGGATGTGTGATGTCGCCTTGGTTGTTAAATATTTATATGGATTGAATGCAAGACTGTTAGGTGAAGGTCTGTGTCTGGTGAATGTTGATGGTAGAGAGTGGAATCTGAAGCAGCTGCTGTTTGCGGATGATACTGCACTAGTGGCTGATCCAGAGGAGAGATTGAGACAGTTGGTAGAGGAGTTTGGAAGGGTGTGTGAAAGGAGGAAATTGAAAGTAAGTGAGAATAAGAGTAAAGTGATGAAGTGTACAAGGTTGGTAGATGGCAGGAGGATGAATATAGTTTCGAATAGTGAGCTGTTTGAGGAGGTAGAGTGTTTTAAGTATTTTGGGTCACATGTTGCTGTGGATGGAAGAATAGATGCAAAAGTGAAGTTTAGAATGAATGAAGTAGGAAAGGTGCTGGGAGGAATAAAAAAAGTGTTTAGATGTCGTTCGCTTAGAATCGATGTAATGAGAGGGCTGTATGAGGGTGTTTTGGTACCGACTGGGTTATGTGGGGCTGAAATATGGAATATGGGTGTAGCAGAGAGGAAAAGTTTGAATGTAATGGAGATGAGGTGTCTGAGGAGTATACGTGGAGTGATACGTATGGATTGAGTAAGAAATGATGAAGTGCGAAGGAGAACTGGAGTTATTCGGGAGACTGTTGATCGAGTTGAGCAGAGGGTGTTGCGATGGTTTGGGCATATGGAGAGAATGGATAATGAGTGATTGGTGAAAAGATAACTAGCTCTGATGTGAGAGGTATAAGGCTGAGAGGAAAATCACGAATAAGATGGATGGATAGTGTGAAGAAAGTGCTGGATGCGAGAGGGATGTGTGCCGAGCAAGGAAGAGTGGCTGTGCGTGATAGAAATGAAGGGAGAGAAACTGTGAATGAATAATTGATGACGCAGCCCTGAGGGAATATTCTCCCGCATTTGTCTGATCAGCTGATCAGGTCATATGTGGGTAAGAGGATTGATCTGTAATGATGTGGCAGGGGTAAACCACCTCTGCTGTCTGTCACGACAGCATTTCCCTTTTGTGAGAAGCCACGAACTATTAGTGGAAAACTCACTGTGTATCGCTCAGCTAACCGTTTCTCCCTCCATTTCGGAGTATACTTTTCAAAACATTCGTCACCGTTTTCAAAAGTGACCGATTTAATGCACGTCACTAAGTGCTGTACTGAGCGATACTATTGTTTTTTATTGTTCGCCCCTGCTCATTCGACCGTTAAAAAATGCGGCCGAGTGCTCCGCTTTTGTTCCCACGACTTACTCAGTCTTGTGTTTGCTGTGGCGGAGAAAGGTTCTGTGCTCAGAAGTGGAGAGGTCAGCTAGCACCCCAAGCTCCACTAGTTCAGTAATCCCAGTACTCCCACCGTAGTGGTGATACATAACATTCATCGACTGGTATTTCTTTTGTGTGTTTTGTAGTTTTAAGAGCTTAGTTAAGGTGTTTTTCCTAGGCGTAAGTATTTAGCTTCTGTGTGAGTGAGCGAGTGCGTCTCATTTAATTGATTTGAATTGTAACGTTAAATTTATTTTTTGTGATTAATAAATTTAACAGTTCCTTTCTTGAGCTTAATGTAAGTAAACTCTTGTTTCATTTAATCCAAATTAAGCTTATTTTCCATATAGCTCCTAGCTTGCATAAACATTTACTATTCATAACTGGTACTTAGACCAGTCTTGTTGTATTAACTTAAAATCCGTTGTGCCAGGAGTTAATGCATCAGCAAGAACCTGATGTTATTATTATTAGTATTAGTTATTTATTGTCAGGGGTGATGTAACTTTCTCCAGAGGCTAACAGTACAGTAATTCAGCAATTGTGAGTAATTAGTCTCTGCTGTGTACTGTTGAGGAAGTTTATAAATTCTCGTTCTCAGAGAATCGTGCTAAGCCAGCGTAAAGTAATCGTTGCTTGATGTAGCAAGACAATCATTGTCTCTGCTCTTCAATATTATTGAATATTATTATCAATTTAAATAATATTTAAGCATTTATATCAAAATTACCGTGATATTATAAAAACCCCGTGACAATTGGCGACCTCATTCCAGGATATTAACTCCTAGCTCTAAAGCTATTCACGAGATAGTGCTCACTCATTCATATTTAGGTATTTATCATTAAAGTTTATAGGCACAAGCTTACTGGTGTTTACCCTTAATTTAGCAAGTGAATTTTGCTTTATTAATCAATAGAATACTTAACTCTAGTTTATTTTTGGTAACGCCAGACAATTTTATTCGCTTCTGGGAAGTCGCCGTACCATTGTGTTTATTATTGAGTCTTCCCAGTCATTTACATTTTTGATTTATTCTTTGCCAGTTAACTGGATAAGACTGGTCACCACTAGCTTGTGTCTGTACTCTTTACTTTTGTTTATTAGTATTCGTCGCTAAGCAGTCAGTACTCAATTTCGGTTTGCTTAATAAATTAGCGAAATGGCTACTACTGTATTTTTACAGGAAGCCAAAGAAATGGGTCTTTCGGACCCAACCGAAATTAAAGAGTATATACTCTCACGGCATAATCAGGAGCAGCAGCGAGAATGATGCCCGTGAAGAGCGTAAGATTCAGCGCGAATACGAGCGAGAACAGCGAACAACGTGAAAGAGAGCGTGCATATGAACAAGAGCAGCGTGAGAAAGAGCGCGAATACGAGCGAGAACAGCGCGAATACGAGCGTGAACAACGCGAGCGAGAACGAGAGCACGAACGTGCCGAACGTGAGGCACGTGAAAAACACGAATATGAAATGATGAAGCTCAAGCGAGATTCCTTGGCTTCAGATACACCTGGTGCAGTTGGTCCAAGCTCCACGAGCGTTTTTCCTGCACATGTCCTGGCGACCCCACGCATCAAGCTTCCTTCATACAAGGAAAGCGAGCGAATCGAGCCGTACATAGCTCGTTTTGAGGACATGGCAGACATGTATCAACTGGATGAGGCAGCTAAGCGGATCCAATTTCTTAGTTTATTTGAGGGCCCTGCCCTCGATATTCTCCACAGAATTCGTGGAGACAATCTCACATATGAGATGATGAAAGCTGCACTCATTAAGGCGTATGGTCTCACAGTAGACGACGCCAAAGTTCAGTTCATGCGAGCTCGTCTCCAAGACAAGGAGACAGCTGTTCAGTTCCTTGATCGTCTCACAGCTTACTTAAATGAGTGGATGGAGAAAGATGAAACTCCTTCCACGCGTGAGGGGATAATTGACCTTATGCTGCGTACACAGCTAGAGAGGTCGTGGCCTGCTGAGCTCATAGCACAGCTTAAGATCTGCCAGGTGAAAGATGCCAGCCAAATGGCAGAGAAGGCTGACGCATTCTTTACTGCATACGGGTATCAAGCTCGTAAGCAAAACACCTGGAGCAGAAAAGATACTGCCAAGTCTGGGAAGCCGTCTCAGACTGAATCCCAGCATCAAGGCCGTTCTCAGAGTAATGGGCAAGGTCCAAAACCGCAGTGGAAGGACCAGGGGCAAAACACTCAGAAACCTGAGTGGAAGAGGTACAACAAGTACCCTAACCAGCAGCAGTATCAGCCACGCAACCGACCGTCGGGACAAACTTTTTCACCACCAGCTCAAAAGAGGCAGGAAGCGAATGCAGCCTTCATTCCTCAGCAGCAGCATGGTGGTCACGTCCCTGCCAGTGTGGGTACTTCCCCTCAGTTCACTAGTCCCACAGTGACAGTGAACTCCCCTCCACAGATGGCCAATGTTCCATCTCCCCAATATAACCCTCAAGGCACAATGTTTGCTGCATCAATTCAGCAGCCTCATGAGTGGCTAGCTGCTTCCTCCACAGGCCCTCCCACAGGTGACAGTACCTTCCTTGTTCAGCCAGGGTTTGTGGGAGACATTCCTGTGAAGGTCCTGAGAGACAATGGTTCCTCAGGTTGCTCTGTTAAGCAGAGTTTAGTACGGCCTGAGCAGTATACAGGTCGACAGATCCATGCAAAGCTTATTGATGGATCAGAGAGATTGTTCCCTGAGGCATGTATCCAGGTGGCATCTCCATTTTATACTGGTACGACACTTGCAGTTGTCATGCCAGAGCCTCTATTTGACTTTATAGTAGGCAATATCAATGGAGTCAAGGATAGTTGCTCCGATGACGCTACTCAGACTTCGGCTGCTGCGGTAACACGAGCCATGGCTGAGGCTCCAGACTGTGTCACCCCAGTGATCACTGAATCGCCGCAAGATCTGATGTGTAGTCAACTTCTTGTACAAGAACAACATTCTGACCCGACACTTGCTGCCGTGCGGAACAAACAAAAGGGTCGAGTGATCAAGTATTCACGGGGAGGTCGAGCCAAGTTCCTTCGTAAACAAGGACGGCTCTACCGTGAGTCACGAACACCCGAGGGCGAGGTTCGACTGCAGTTTGTCGTTCCCGCCAAGTACCGCCTAGCAGTGTTACAATGGGGTCATTGTTCAGTCTCAGGGGGTCACATGGGCAAAAGGAAGATCCCAGGGCCGTATCCGAGCTGACTTTTTCTGGCCAGGGATGGGACGGGACATAGATAGTTTTGTCCGTTCTTGCAGTGTGTGCCAAAGTATCACCACTAATCAGGGACATGCCCTTCCTGTGCCATTTGTAACTACACCTGTAATCTCTGAGTCAGTTGAGAGACAGGGTAATGGTGAAGTGGGTGCAGACCTGACGTCTCGCCCATTGGCCCCACAGGACACATTATGTCCAGGGCCTGTACATACATATTATGTACCGTAAGTTAAGGGGGAAGTTGAGAGGCGACTTGAGGCTATGGAAGACCCAAGTTTGCACAAGGATTCTCAGCTTCCCGGTACTAATAGAAGTACTGTAGGTTAAGGGGGAAGTGAGAACTCTGCAGAGGCGACTTGAGGCTATGGAAGACCCAAGTTTGCACAAGGATTCTCAGCTTCCCGGTACTAATATAAGTATTGTATTGTAGGTTAAGGGGGAAGTGAGAACTCTGCAGAGGCGACTTGAGGCTATGGAAGACCCAAGTTTGCACAAGGATTCTCAGCTTCCCGATATTAATATAAGTACTGTAAGTTAAGGCACAGGTTGAGGACCCGTGTGCGGTTCGAGGCTATGGAAGACCCGAGGTTGCACAGGGATTCTCAACTTGCTGACATAATCGTGTGCTATAATTAATGGCAACCTCGAATGTACGAAGTTTAGGCTGTCACTCGTATTTTTCAGCCAGAGCGTACTTTTCGTAGCATGTACTGATTGCTAGGCAGAGAGAGTAATTGTAACTTAATAAGAATTTTGTCTCATTGACACTTTTGATGTTCCACCTAAATTGGTTTTGCAGGTTCAGCAATGGGTGTAGCAGTTTTGTTGTGCGGGCCAGCTGATCGTCTGCCGCACGCTGCTGCCTCTTCTCCTCTGCCTTCGTCGTCGCCATATTATTTACTGTGTCATTTTACACATAGGTACAGTTACACTGCAACTGTCACACCTACACCGTGTATTACATACACCACGCTACACAACAATTAGTTGTCAGAGTAAATGTAGCGAACTTTCGCTCAGTTTGACCTGAGTACAGGATTTTCACCGTCGTCACGGAGTTTTTCCCTCAAGCTTGCTTCTATTAACTTAAATACGAGGTTTTTTTCGCTCACTGGCGACTGCGACTTTCTCCTGTAGCAGGATAGCACACACACCACAGTGTGAATCTTGTGTGTATGAGTTAGGATGTGTACATATATATATATATATATCCACAAATTTTTTCCCATAAGGAAAAAATTTAACTTTGTAAGGGCGTAATGTCACGAATCAATTCGCGACATTTCCCTTTTGTGAGAAGCCACGAACTATTAGTGGAAAACTCACTGTGTATCGCTCAGCTAACCGTTTCTCCCTCCATTTCGGAGTATACTTTTCAAAACATTCGTCACCGTTTTCAAAAGTGACCGATTTAATGCACGTCACTAAGTGCTGTACTGAGCGATACTATTGTTTTTTATTGTTCGCCCCTGCTCATTCGACCGTTAAAAAATGCGGCCGAGTGCTCTGCTTTTGTTCCCACGACTTACTCAGTCTTGTGTTTGCTGTGGCGGAGAAAGGTTCTGTGCTCAGAAGTGGAGAGGTCAGCTAGCACCCCAAGCTCCACTAGTTCAGTAATCCCAGTACTCCCACCGTAGTGGTGATACATAGCATTCATCGACTGGTATTTCTTTTGTGTATTTTGTAGTTTTAAGAGCTTAGTTAAGGTGTTTTTCCTAGGCGTAAGTATTTAGCTTCTGTGTGAGTGAGCGAGTGCGTCTCATTTAATTGATTTGAATTGTAACGTTAAATTTATTTTTTGTGATTAATAAATTTAACAGTTCCTTTCTTGAGCTTAATGTAAGTAAACTCTTGTTTCATTTAATCCAAATTAAGCTTATTTTCCATATAGCTCCTAGCTTGCATAAACATTTACTATTCATAACTGGTACTTAGACCAGTCTTGTTGTATTAACTTAAAATCCGTTGTGCCAGGAGTTAATGCATCAGCAAGAACCTGATGTTATTATTATTAGTATTAGTTATTTATTGTCAGGGGTGATGTAACTTTCTCCAGAGGCTAACAGTACAGTAATTCAGCAATTGTGAGTAATTAGTCTCTGCTATGTACTGTTGAGGAAGTTTATAAATTCTCGTTCTCAGAGAATCGTGCTAAGCCAGCGTAAAGTAATCGTTGCTTGATGTAGCAAGACAATCATTGTCTCTGCTCTTCAATATTATTGAATATTATTATCAATTTAAATAATATTTAAGCATTTATATCAAAATTACCGTGATATTATAAAAACCCCGTGACACTGTCGGGCCCTGCTGATGTCACTGATTGCACTGCGCACTTGGCCCTCGTGCGGTGTGGTCTGGTGAGGATCTGTCCCTTCTCCGCTTTGGGGCTAAGATGCGAATGAATGTGTTTGAGTGGATGAGTAAATTGGGAGTGTGTCGTCCTGTCCCGGCTACCTCCCTTTCCTTTGGGGGAAGCAGCCTGGGCATATAGATAGATCGATAGACTATGCATAAGGACATCAATGTTAACTGTGATTCCTTTGTTCTATGTAACTGTCATAAAGGGTCAACCAGATTACCTGCTTCACTCGTACAATACCCAGTTTCATCACGTCCAAGGGAAACTGTTTCTATTGATCTCCTTTAATTGCCTATTATTGAGTCTTGTGTAGAATAGTTGGTTGTGACCGTCGATAATTTTTCACGTACTGTTTTCTCGTAGCTCTCCAAGACAAAGCTGCTAAGAGTGTTGCACATGCTTTCATTGATCATGGTATTTGTCCACTCACTAGGCCATCAATCATCATTACCGATAATGGTTTAGAGTTGAACAGTAGTCTTCTTACTGAGATCTGTAAACAGTATATTATCAGTAAGCATAATGTCACACCCAACCATCCGGCTTCCAATGAACTTGTTGAATGGCAAATCGTAAGGTGTTGGAGTACTTGAGGTACTGATTTTCTCAAAGCACATGTTGGGATGAATGGACATCCTACGTTGCTGCCTCTATCAACAGCTCCATTAATTAATTCATTGTCGAAACTCCATTCTTTGTCTTATATGGATTTGATAAATCTTTGCCCTATTCAATGGTATTATCGAAACCTAGTCCACTCTATAACTTGGATGATTATATGAAAGCGAAACTGACAGACTTCCAGAAAATAAACTAGTCTCTAAACGTTAATCTGGCCTTGCCTAAAGAGGGTACGTTACATCGTCAGCATAGTCTGCCTCATCAATCAATATTAACGTTTGGGACTTAGTATTTCCTCGTTCATATAATCGTACTTCCAAATTGGATGACAACTTTGCGGGCCCACACCGGTGATATCTCGTAACAAAAACAAATTTGAGATTAAAGACTTTGTCATGTGAGTAAATGGGTTCACGCTGATGATCTTAAGGTAATTCTCAGGTATTTCAAGTAGGAGGAATATTGGGAAAATAATGCATCTTCCTTTCTTCACCTCTTTCTTCCCTTGCTACCCCTTCATCACTTTCTACTCTACCTGTTAATGAGTACAAACAAAAGTTTCGCTCAGCTATTCGTCCCATTCTTTCTTGCATTTGTTCTTCCACCTGTCGAACCAGTTAGCTTATTCGAACATTAATCCAGATTCTTTTTATAGGTAAGATGTTGTAAGAGTGTGGACTGCCTTACTGGCACCAACTGCGTTCGAATCATCTTTGGGTGATGAGGATAGGGGTGGGATTCTCTTCCCAGGTGCATTGGTACAGCCCTGGCAGCAAGTAAAGTTAGTGGAGGACGTCTTCTCAGTTCGTTACTATCTTCCAAATTTGACGACAGTTACACAAGAATTTCAAAAATTTACTAGTCAACTGTCAACAATATGATCCCTACCCCCTTCCTTGGTAAACAAACCTATGAACAGATCTTTTAGGGTTCCACTGTATGAACGTCTTCAATAGAAATATGGATCAAGAAAGAGTTCATTAGTTTAAATGTCTCTCTGCCTCATAGTAGTCCTGTGGGAAGATCACTCTCGCGTGTAATGCGAGATCACTTTGATCTCGGTGGCAAAGTCCTTGGTGTTTATTTATTTATTTTATTTTTTGCTTAGCAAAATCTAGTGAATTGTCAGCATATCATGAACAATTAGAAACATTTGCTTCAGCTTTGGAAGCACAGGATAGGTTGCTAATGCTCACCATAAATTATTGAGTAACAATGTCACACATATGAATGAAATGAGCACCCAACTGAACAGATTTTCGGATGTCTTGGGGAAATTGAATGATAGGATTAACGTAGTCACAGAAATATTGTATATCAGTTTTCATCTTGCATAATTATATCTTTTCCTCCAGTCAATAATGTTACTAGTAGAGGATTTTATTCACCTGTAAGTAGATGCTGTCAGTGGTCATGTAACCCTAGACCTTGTCCCGATGTCATGTCTTCTTCAGTTTTGGAATGGGCACACATGAATTTTAGTTAGTGATTCTATTTTTCCTTTCTCAAATCTAGAATTGTACTATCCTGTACTAGATGCTACCTTCTTTTCTAGGAGTATCATGGTCTATATCCCTGTTCGTTTTGCAGTCATTCTTTATCTTTTCCAACTAATTCCCTTCCCTCTGCCTTTCAGTGACTGTCTTTACACTGCAGCTGTGCACTCTGAATTCTTTCTTCTCTCTCACGATCATATGTCTGTGGCGCGTGTCCCGTCAGATTTCTTACACTTGAGTTCGTCCACTGCTCAAACCCTTCGTCTTTGTCCTGCATTTCTCTTTAATGTCCTTCCTATCATAGCCGTCCCTTGTGAAAATGTTTTAATCATAACCTTTCAGTCAAGACTATTGCTTCTGTATATGTCTCTTTTTATCACCCCTTCTCCCAACGTAACCGTTTTCCACACTCACTGAGCCCGGCCACATTACATTTATTTTCGTATCCAGTCATCTGGTCTTACATGGCCAAACATTCATGTCAAGTCACTCAAAGCTTCTGGTCTTAACACTGCCCCAAATTATTTCTCCCTCAAGTCAAATTCTCTCTTTCCATACCCAACATGTCAACACTTCGCATATTCTGTTCATTCACATAACTTTGAAATCTTTGCATCTATAAATATGTCTTGTATTTTCCCCACAGATAATGTACATATTACCTCTCCTCAGCTATATATACATGATTATCAAAACAGTTCTGAATTTGTGGGTGTTGATATGTCTCACTTGCTTCATCACACTTTTTTAACTCCAGTGTGCCAGTTGACGTGTACGGCCATCACGATTTTGGTCGCGGAGCATCGCCGGTTGACTTGTTTAGCCTCAAGTGTCTTCCTGCCACTCTATGAACCCGCGACCATTTTCTCTGACAACTATACGGTAGGTAGGTACCCAAGGAACTCCATGAAAGCACAGCTCAGTCTGTACACGGCACTGGTAGAGTGTAGAGTGATGTCTTCCTCATCTTCCTTGTCTGATTCCTCACCCCCACGCATGGGGCTGATTGCATCACTGACCCCCGTGAAAGTTCTGCCCTTACCGCTAGGGAAAGGGCTTAGAGACTGAGCAGGTGTGTGGGAAATTAGAAATGGTAAACATGTATGCACAAGTGTTTTTTTATTTTTATACATAAGTGAAATGTAAGCTGTTGTAAGTTATATCTAATAAGTGTTATGAAATAAGTGTTTTATAATAAGTTTTACAAGTGCATTGCAATAAGTGTTACTGTTTATAGTTATCTGTGAAACAATGATTGGAAATATCTTGAGTAATCCTGCCTTCTAGATGAAAGAAAACAAGGAGTGCATGGGCAAGAAAGAACAAATGACTTGGTTGGCCATAACAATTTTTTTTCCCTTACTCAGAAAATCATGATCATCAACATCTCCTTTCCCACCCTAGAGCCAGGTGAGGAGAAGCAATGTCCAGACAGCCCAAATTTGCCCAGTCTAATGGACCACGCTTCCATTCACTCATCATTCAAGCGCCCGGAATTCTGGCTCTATCAGATACGCCAAAAACATTTACCACGTTCTGTAGCTTCATATAATCGTATCCGATAGAGTCAATCCAGATGTTGCCATGTTAAAAGGGTGCCAAAATCCCTGATTATGCACTTCTCCTCACAACATTCATCCAGCCAGCTCGATTTCCTGTCAGTTCCCTATCCTCACTGACTTCCAAACCTCTCTTTCTCACACATTCATCCACCATATCTCTTCACCTTCTCCTTGGCCTACCTCGCCTTCTCCTGCCTTCGAATATGCTCAGATATACCATTTTCACCACTCTATTGTTATCCATTCCCTCCACATGACCATACCATCTCAGTAAACTCTCTTCGATTCTTGTGTCCACCAACTTCCTCACTCCGCATCTTTCACGAATCACATTTCATATCCTATCCACCCTCTGTACTCCACATACATTCCTCAGCAGTTCCATCTCCACTGCTCTTACTCTTGACTTTTCATTTTCATGCCACACCATAGTCTCACATCCATATGTTAAAGTTGGCACTAATATTCCTTCATGTATGCATCGTACAGCTGCAACACTCAAGCCTCTGTTTCATATCAAGGCGTTCATTGCACCAGGTACTTATCTTTCTTGTGTCACTCTACTTTCAACTTTTGCACATTTTCCTCTCTTTTCTATCACTGTACGCAGATATCTGAACTCTCTCACCAATTCCAGTCTCTCTCCATTCACTGTTACATCTCACTGGGAGTCACCTTCTCTCTCAAACAGCATCACTTTACTCTCTTCTACATTTGCTCTTAAGGCACGACGCTTACAGACACCAGCAAAACTCTGCAGTAGCCTACCGAGTTTTTGTCCAGTACTTGCAAGCAGTACTACATCATCAGCATACTACAAATTTGAGATATTCCATCCATCACCATTCATTACCAACGCCATCCCTCTCTCCAGCACTCGTGTTTTTACTTCTCTCATCACCCCATCCATATATTTATTTAACAACCATTGCGACATCACACAACCTTCTCGCATGCCCACACCGATCGTGAACCATTCACTTAGATGTCCATTAATCCTTACACATGCTTCACTACCATCATAAAAGCTCTTGACAGCACCTAGCAGCTTACCATCGACACTGTACATGCGCAAAACTTTCCACAATCCTTCTCTGTCCACTTTGTCATATGCTTTTTCCAGACCCATGAATGCCATAAACATCTTATGGTCCTTCTCACAAGCCTTCTCTACTATCTGTCTCACTGCAAATATTTGATCCTCACATCCTTTGCCACTCCTAAAGCCACCCTGTTCATCACTCACTAGGACTTCTGACATCTCTCTTACTTTCTCTACAATAATTCTTCCATATACCTTCCCTACCACACTCAATAAACTTATGCCATGATAATTCTTGCACTCACCTCGCTCACCTTTATTTTTATACAGGGTACAGTCACTGCCTTCTTCCACCCTGCAGCACAGTTTCACTCATCCATGCCTTCTTACATATCTCCAACAATCACTTCATTCCACACTCTCCACTACATGTAATCATCTCTACATACACTTCATCAAGCCCAGGTGCTCTCCCATTTTTCTGCCGCTTCACAGCACTCTTCACCTGTGCGAGTGTCACATCTCCTGGTACTGCATTCCTTCTCTGCACACCCCCAAAACAAATCATGTGTACAGCCTCTCAGCTCTCTTTTTTCCCATTCATCAGGCTTTTAAAATATTCTTTCCATCTGGTCCTTACTTCATCTCCATGGGTTAATAATCTACCACCTACATCCTTCACACATTACGTTTCTTTCCGCTTTCATTTCTATATGTCCACACCTCTTTCCAGAATAACTTTCTATTTTCAGAGTAGTTTGCATTGATTTTTCTTCCTAGATCCTCATTTACTTCCTACTTTTTCCTCTTCACTAGTCTCTTCATGCGCTTCTTGCTCTCAGCATATTCAGTTCTTATTTCAACTGAACCCCTGTTCTGCAATCACTTTTGCTACTTCTTCCTCTTTTCCTCCATCTCTCTCTTCACCTCCTCATCCCACCATGCCGTACCTTGCTTCTTTGTTGTTACTCTTGCCAGAAAATAATGGTAAATATGTGAGATTTGCATATTTGTGATGTGAAGTACAAAGAATATAAGTTGTGTATAACACTGGTAATATTTTCATGATCCCCCTGATTAGTACAAATCAGTCACAATTTTAGTACAAGTAATTACTCAACCATACTACGTGAAACAGCCAGAGCATTTACATCTCAAAGTGCAATTACCCGTAATAGTGATGTCAAGTGCAAATATAAGTGCCATGATAGAAGGAAATTATTATAACTGATGCAAGAAATCAAAGAACTCTTCTTTTACCACACACCTACAGGGCATACTGGCGCTATGAAACGGGCGGAAAACCCTACGGGAAGCCACATGAACAGGGTGATGACTCACCCTTATGGCGGTGAGTAAGGAAATCGAAGATTGAGTGGAAAAATCCGAGTTTTTCAAAGGAAGGCCGGACAGTGTTACAAGCGCCACTCCGGTCAGTGTTGCCAGCATTAGCTAACGAGTCCAAGATCACTGGCAGTAGCGTGCGCTCGGATAAGCCTGCCAAAACACGGAAAACCAGTCATCTTTAACTTATCGTTACTCATCAACGTGACCACCTGGAGACCTGGGGATATTTCATTTGAAAGAGGAAGAGTTGATGAGTTTGATGTATCTTTAATTTTTTCTCTAGCTATTACAGTTTGGCAGATATTAGGGTTTGAAGTATAGGTATTTTTTCCAGAATCACACAAATCCCCCATACGGAAGAGTGGGCGATGTCGGAAAAAACCCGGCGTGTAGGAGTTAAGCCCACATTTCGAAAATGCTCCTGTTGCTTCATCTTAGTAGGAGTTTTTTTATTATTCGAGTACAGTAGTGGTTTTTGTCCATTAATGTTTTGAACGTATGGAAAAAAGACTCCATGAAATTATGTTACAACACGGACCAAGGAAAGTAGTGAAACTTGTTAATTTGAAAGTGACATGATGACACTGCAACCTGACGCTAAAGTTGGAGAAATATGATTGGGAACGGGACGATCTGCACAACCCACGGCCCATTCCATACAGTGTTGAATTGTATGAAGATGTGAGGGTATCCAGATAACTATGTGGACATTTTTTATTACCCGTCCCTGCCCCGGAGGGGCTCTGGGATGGGTACTGTTTTCATTCACTTTGTCTGTTTGTTTGTCTGTCTGCCTGTTAAAAGATTTACGCAAAAACTACTGTTCCGATTTTGATTAAAATTACAGGGATGATGGGCTATGACCTTCTAATCACCTGATTAAATTTTGGTCCAAATTGGGACAAGGCCCACAGGCTGTAGGCCCCCAAAAAATTTTAAAAATTGTTTTTCTCCATACCTCATTTCAAATTCGTCATATCGACATGAAACCAAAACCTAAAGGTGCATCTTTCTTATCTGTATCCTATAACAAGAATCATTACATCAGAGGGGTCACCCCCCAGTTAACGGTGAGGGGGTCAATGTCAGGTGCATCCCACCTAAAATTTCAAATGAGCCTAAAAGTGTAAATTTTAACCCGGTTTACTCCATATTATATATATGGCATCTCTGACTGCGTATCATATTGTGTTTATACGTCAGCACTAGGGTGACATCCACACCACAACAATCGTTGTTGTGTGGATGTGGATGTGATAGGAAGCGTAAAGAGAAACACTTTGGGGTGGTTTGGCCATGTGGAGAGGATGGAGAGTGAGAGACTAAAGGGGTGAGTGTATGTGAGTGAGGTGGAGGGGGGTAGAGAGAGGGGGAGGCCAAGGATGAGATGGAGGGTTGGAGTGGAGAGGTATATGAGAGAAGGGGATGTGAGCTGGGAGCAGGGCAGTGAAATGACGGGGGACAGGGCGACATGGAGGCGATTTGTTTGTGGCCACCCCTTACGGGATTAAGGCGTCTGGCGATTTTTAGACTACAATAATAATAATTTGGTTTTACGCCAGGTATCCCCGAAGGGCTAAGGCGTTGCCCCTGGGTAGAGGACTTTGAACTGGAGCGTGTAGCCTTTTATGATCGGATGCCCCTCCTGATGTCTACCAATGACCCTTGGGTGGATTCGATCCTCCTATCCTTCGGTCAGAGCGGAGCGCTCTAACCCACTGAGCCATGGCTGTTACATGGCAATAGATAGACTGATAGACTAAAATGACTGCCGGGGACGGCTTTGCAGTGCCTTGGCACCGCTTCTTGTTTATTGTTGGATTATATTCTCATAATAATAATATATCTCATATAACCACCTAATATACTGATGTAGTTTTCTTCAGCACCATAACATATATCAGTATTTTATCTTTGTTTTGTAGATATACATTAATTTAGTTTAATATCTCACTGTTAACTACTATAGTATGCTCCTATTATTAGCAATACTATGTCATATAATTTTCTTATCATTCACTTACAGTATCAGTGTTATTTTATTTTCTGAACTGTCATTTATCAATTATATACTATGTCTATAACATGTCAACGGACATATTAATTACCCAAGGGGAAACAATGCTAATAATTCAATATTATTTTGTGGTTTAATTATCACGACTCACACGCTACCAGAATGCAATGAATTTACAGTGGTTTCTCTCTCTGGCCAAAATCTCCAGCTTCAGGAAGAAAATGCTGAAAAGACTGTTTTATGTGTACACAGGCAACCATTTCGTAAGTCAGCGTAACGTCACGGCATTCGGTAAAAACGAAAACTCACTACCCTCTGAACGAATCTGGGAGAGAGAGAGAGAACTTCTGGACTCTGAGAGTGTAACAAAACTCTCTCCTAATAGAGCATCCAGTAGTAGTACGGAGTCTTGAAAAGTAACCTGATTTTCTGATGCTTTATCTCTGGGTTTAAATCTCACAATTTATTTTCATTATTATTATTACACAGATATACACTGAAAACAGTTGTTTGTATTGTTTCATATGATTTTTATATATTTCTGGGCGCTGAATTCAAAAATGAAAACAGTTTTTCTCCATCAAGAAACTTTTTTTCATTACAATAGAATTATTAACATATGGGCATTTTATTACAATGATACTGTGTTTGAATTTAGTATATTCTAATAATAAAATCCACGTTTCAAACAACACAGTTATTTTGTTTGATAATAAGCATGTACAGTATATACCTGGAACACAACTCAGTGATGAGTCATACCAATAATGGTGTGCAGCAAACATATCTAAGTGTGACTCAGTTAGTTCTCTAGTGCTTTTGTAAATTGTTTTCAATGGAGTGTTTCTGTTTCATCAGAGTGATATATATTGAAAATAGTGGTTTATTGCACTGATGTAAGTGGCCTAGTGCAAAAATTTGGCAGAGATTATAATGCAGAAGAATGGAGACTATTTATAGATTCATCTAGAACAGCGTTTCCCAACCTGGGGGGCGCGCCCCCCTGGAGGGGCGTTTGAGATTGCTAGGGAGGGCATGGGGTAATCAAAGTTCAGCATTGGGCTAAGCCATTCAAATGCGTATAGGGCATTCCCAAAGATCTGTATGAGTAAGAAACTTTGACAGGAAAACTTCACAACCGTCATTCCGAGTAACCACAAGTAGTGTTGCCATTTAGCATCTTAAGCATCCATATGGAACAGATAAAAACATCGTTGTTTAATCGTCAGAGGAGTGGGGGGACATCATGAATACAGTCCTCACCAAAGGGAGGCACAGTGCTAAAAAGGTTGGGAACCCCTGATCTAGAAGAAGCCTGAAAGGGGTACTTCTTTATAGTGGTAACAAATATGCATCACTAACTGTTACCCATTCTGTGCATGTAAAAGAAACGTGCCGGAATTTAGAAAATCTTCTCTAGAAAATTAGATACAATGAACGCTCTTGGTTCATATGTGGGGATCTGAAAGTTCTATGTATCTTACTGGGTCAGCAGTCAGGATTACAAAACTCCCCTGTTTTCTCTGTGACTGGGACAGCAGAGCCAAGGATTTACACTGGGTTCAGAAGGAATGCCCAAATGGTATAAATCTACAGTTTGGTGCCAAGAAAATTAGCCCTACCTTGATGAATCCAAATGAAATGCTGCTACCACTGCTTCATTTTAAGCTGGGATTAATGAGGCAGTTTGCCAAAGCCCTATCAAAAGTTGGAGCTTGTTTTATGTATTAGTGCCAAAAATTTCCCACTTTGTTCTGGGACAAAATCGGACCCTTCCGTCCATGCGAAGGCGTCCAGGATTCCCTGTTGTGGCGGTGTAGGGTGGGTGAGGGTGGTGGGTGGCTGTGAGGGAGATTTACCACGTTCAAGGTCACTCGCACTGACCCTGGGTTGCCGTACAGCACTAGCAGCCCTGACTCTAGTAGCAACTCTACTTTTACAGGTCAGGGATTTACCTCTTCCTCTACAGCCTGCCTTCACTGTTGATGCTGGTGGTGACTCCGACGACGAAGACTCCGGAGATAATTCAGCAGAAGAAGAGGAAGAAATGAGTGAAGTGGGGCTTGGGGAACGGGGAGGTGAATCAACTCGGGACTCATGGCGGGCTGGGTCACGCGGGGCCATTGCTCCGAGGCTAACATGCCGCCTTTTCACTCCCTTCCCAAATTCCTTCCCTTGCTGCACTAACGGTTCCTTTCCCTTGGAGCTAGGGATAACTTTGGACACTGAAGCACTCGTACTAGTACTTTCTGGCATGATTTCCTCACCCAGCTCATCACACGAATCCCCTGAAGGGTCAAAATCACTATCCATCATCACCATTGATAATTCCGCTAGCTCACGTTCCACTGCAGAGTCACTTAGTCATTTCCTGCTTCCCTCACGAGTTTTTCTGGGTGTAGAGGTCACGGGGCCCTTTGCAATGGGCGCAGAAGCGGCAGAAATGGCGGGGCGCGAGTGCGACATATTTTGACCACAGCGGAGGACAAGGAACTAAAAGCCGTGGCTTATCTGAGAAGGCAAGGGTTGACAGTGACAATGAGGATGACAGCTGCTAACTTACATGCTAATAAATTATTGGTAGAAAATCTCGGCAATACATAAAGAAATAGGTAGTTCCAGGTGAATGTAAATGTCACTTAGGCTTCTCCCTTCCTTTCTGATATATATTTTTATTACAGAAATAGATTACAAGGCTTAATTCAAAGGGGAAATTACCGTGGTAATGTAGTGAATGAATGCATGTGAGGTGTTGTCAGGTGATAATTAGCCAATTCCTGGTGTATACCACTATCACTTACCTTATTTTTTTTTTGGTATATATTATTTTATATAAGTATAGGGCATAGGGCTTATTTCAATGGACGAAATCTGTGGAAAAATCCGGGGGAGATTTGCTTAGCGCAGCGCGGCCGGGAAGGTGAGAGGACAGGGTAATGGAGGGGAGGTAGGGAGGGGAGTCAGGAACAGGGGAAAATCGCTAAAATGTCAACAATGGACGGGAGTACAGATGAGATTTGGAGTGCTGACTAGTGTTGGACATTGGCAGTACTGATAGATGATACAAGCCACCACTTGAAAGCCCGGGATAATTCAAAATAACACAGAATCACAAATGTGACGCCCCGCGTTATGATCCAGTGCGCCCAAGCGTCACGAAAGTGACGCCCCGCAGTTAAGGGGTTAAAAAATTACTTTGACAAAATATCCTTATTTTCAATTAATTTAAAACAATACTGTATAAGTTGAGATTGAAATTTATGGTTTGTTATATGTATATTAAATTGCACATTAAGTTTGTATTGAAATGTGATATGATGGAAATATTCTAAATGTGTTTTTTATTGTGTTCATAAGTGCAATAACAAGTAAATAATGAGAATTAAAACAATTTTAATGACCTTAATTTTGCAGATCTGTGTTACGTTTATTCAGTCACTTTCCATCTCTGGTTTTCATCACACTTTTTGATGGTGCACAGCACCATGACCCTTTTACACTGACCCAGTTTCAGTGACAATGACCTACTTTTCAAGGTTACAGGTACAAAAACATCAAAAATCATGAATTCTGAACATGAATTAATTTACTTCAAAACATTTATAAATACATGAACATGGAAGGATATCCCACGATAAATTTAATTTCCAAACATTTGTATACAAAGAATTTTATGGTCATTAATGCGTGGCATTTTGCTATTTAGGATATCCCATTTTTCAACTGCTCTTCCTTACAGGAAACAAAACAAATTATAAGTGAGGTACTTCATGAGAGTAAATTTTAGCTAGTCCTGGGCTAGGCCTGTAAACTTTTTGATGGCAGTTTGACCAACTGTTTTAGAGCTATTACAAAAAACTATTTCCAGTGACCTTGGTCTAGTTTTCAAGGTCACTGCTACAAAAATGTCCAAAAATCATGGATTTTCATTCTCAATTTACTCCTGGACTATTACAGATACATGAACATAAAAGGAAATCCCACAATAAAATTATTTTCCATATATTTGCATGGAAAGTATTTGAAAGTTCTTCATGTCTGACACTGCGATATATAGGACACCCCACTTTTCAATTGCTCTTCCATACAAGAAAATACAAAACATAAATGGGGCACTTCTTGGACCTACAAATTTTGTCTAGTCGTGGACCAGGTCTGCATTTTTTTGGTGGCAGTTTGACCTAGAATTTTACAAGTAATAAAAAAAAAAAAAAAAAAAAAAGAAAAGAGCTTGTGCCTGTTAGCAACATTCTCGTAGGTTTAGATAAAGAACAGTCTAACTGTTATAGTCTTTATTATTATTATTATTATTATTATTATTATTATTATTATTTTTATTATAGTTGTTGTTGTTGTTGTTATTATTATTATTATTATTATTATTATTATTATTATTCTATGTTTATATTTGGCAGCCCTTTTTAACGTTGCAGCGTCCAGATAGACTCTATCGGACAGGTTTGTGTGAAGCTACGGAATGTGTAAAATGTTTCTGGCGTATCCGATAGAGTCAGGATTCCGAGGGTTTGAATGATGAGTGAATGGAAGAGTGACCCGTTGGACTGGGCAAACTTGGGCTGTCTGGATATTGCTATTCCTCACTGTGCCCTGGGATGGGAAAGGAGGTCCGGATGATGATGATGATGACATTATTATTATTATTATTATTATTATTTTCATTATTACTATTATCATTTTTACGAAGAATTACATTGCTTGTATTCGCTCAATTTCAAAGCTACGGCCATCATACTTGGCCATCTGAGTCCCCCAGCCAGCAGCTTCATAATGCCAAGTGCCATCCAGTTCCCAGTACTGGTTTTCGAGTTATAGTCAAAAACCTCTAAAAATAGCCTAGCATGGATTCCCAGAAACCGCTAAAATTACAGACTTGAAATTTTTGTGGGACATGGCCAATGTAGGGAAGCAGGTCTGAAATGAGTATGGGCCGATTTGAGCCAATAGTTACTGAGGTCGCCAAGGGGTCATCAGAAAAAATATATATTTTTTTTTATGCAAGGAAGAAGGAACCAAAGGCCATGAGCCCGCAATTAAGAGTTCCCTCCAAGAGAAAAACAAAATACAAGAGAGTGCCAAATTCAATATCCATTCATTTCGAGATGCCTGGACACACTGCGTTTGAAAGACTGGAGATCATAGGCAACAAGAAATACAGACAGAGGGAGACAGTTCCAGAGTTGACCTGTTGCATAAATGAAGGACTGGGAGTAACGGTTAACTCTTGCATTAGAGAGTTGGACAGAAAAGGGATGAGAGTTTGCTGCTAGACGGGTGTTACGCGCCCGTTGTAGAGGTGGAGGAATGCGTGCAGACAGTTCAGAGAAGCAGTGACCATTAAAGTAGCGATAGAAAAGAGATAAGGATGCAACAGTGTGGCGAAGAGACAGAGATTGAAGGGAGTCAGTAAGAGGAGGAGAGTTAATGAGACGAAAAGCCTTTGACTCCATCCTATTGAGAAGAGCTGTATGTGGGGAGCCTCCCCACACATGAGAGTTTTACTCCACAAGTGTATATATATATATATATATATATATATATATATACGTATGTATATGTAGCGGGGGGGGGGACAATCTGGCCGCACTATGGGGTGGTAAAACTACTCTGCGGCCAGGTTATGTTAGGAAGAATACTGCCACCGTATTCCCTGCGTGTCGTAAAAGGCGACTAAAAGGGACGGGGTGAGGGGACTAGGGACCCACTCCTCTGTTTTTTTTAGTTCTTAAAAAGAGACAGGCCAGAGAAAGGGATGGGGGATTGAGTTATCCTCCTACCCTGAAGATTGGGTCTATGAATGTGCGTGGATGTAGTACGATTGAGGCTAAAAGGGAGGAGATTGGGAGAATGTCTATGAGAAGAAAGATGGATGTGTTAGCTTTGAGTGAAACAGAAATGAAAGGGAAGGGCGAGTCTATGTTTGGAAGTTTGAATGGAAGATTGTCAGGTGTTGATAAAGGCCGGGCAAGAGAAAGTGTGGTCTTGTTAGTGAGTCCGGAAGTACAGCAGTGTGTGATTGAATGGAATGAGGTGTCATCGAGACTGATGTGGGTGAAAGCGAAATTTGAATGTGAGTTGTGAGTGTTTATGAGTGCATATGGACCTGGTAGTGAAAGGAATGAATAAGAGAGGAAGTCTTTCTGGAATGATGTTGATGGGTGTCTGCAGAATTTTGGAGCGAATGTGAATGTGGTAATGATGGGAGATCTGAGAATGCTAGAGCGGGAAATGTAGCAGTCAAAGGTGTAGTTGGTATGAATGGTATTGTAGTGCCACAAATTTAGTATTCATGTATGTGTTTAGAGGTACTGTAATTTCTAAATTAGATAGGGTGTAATCTGAATACTAGTCTATAAATTCCTGTCCTAAGTAGTAGTTCATGTTAATGATCGATGTAGGGTTAACTTTATTTTTATATGTATACATCTCTGTATCTATGCATAGGTAGTGTAACTGTGAGTGTTGAGCTATGGGAATTCCTCCATCTGGTAGAGTAATGAATAATAGATGCATGCAACCTTTCCCCTTGTTTGTGCATCGTTGTTGGGCGCCAAATTTTAACCTTAAACAGAATAATAATGGGTATGCAATTCTTTCCGATTCATTGTTGTGAAATGTTTACTAATGAAGCTGCTAGAACCCAAATATGTAAGATTAATAGTCAAAAAAGGCCAAAATAATGTAATTTGTGAGGATCAAATAGTCCCGCTTGCCTTAGCCGACACTAGATGGCATAAGCTACCCCAAACTCAAGGCGGGATGGCAGTATATTCAGTATTTAAATTTAGTAAGGATTGAATCCCAAATTTTCCCCAGTTCAGTCAAAAGTCCTAACGTCATGTGTACACTACTATATAAATAGTGAAAAGAATTAAAACCCACCGTATCGCAAAAACAGTCTCATTTGATCTAGGAGTAGCGTCCGTCTCTGCCCGACAATGCCACATTCGCTACTCAGACATCGTGTATAACAGACGTTGGTTCAGGTGAGCTGTACACATTCCTCCTTTCTCCCCTCCCCCTTTCTTGTTTAATCCTTACTTGTCGTGAACCATATGAAGTAATGTTGTTAAAAACTTAACGTAGACATTCGCTACTCAGACATCCTTTATAACAGACGTTGGTTCAGTACACATACACCGTGACGTCGGGGTGTGCACGAGGCCATCATGTGATATTGCCCATAGACTCGTCTTACATACACATTTATACTACCCATGAATAATTTATAAACTGAATGTAGTAGAAATGGTATTATGAATCAATCAGGGGAACTTTCTTTTTTTTTTTGTAGATAAGGTATAGAATTTTGAAAATTGATGTGATCATGTAACCGAAAGGCGAATTCAAACTCATCAACCGTTTTCTTTCTCTTATATTAATATGTTAGAAAAATTGGGAGCGTTGAAAGGAACTTTTTAGTGGTTGTGAGCAAAAATGTGATTTTTGAGTTGTTCCTCGAGGCTAAACAAGCCCGAGTGATTATGTATTCTTGGTGATTATGCATTAATGATGATTATGAACTATTAATAATTATGAATTGATAGTGATTGTGAATTATTAGTGAATTGCATGATGAGATTATACTACACGGACGAAATAGAACACGAGTGATTTTATTTTTTTTTGGTTCGAGGCTATGGCAGCCCGAAAAGACAACTCATGCCAATAAATGTCCCAGTCTTGAGGCTATTGACGAGCCCAAGAATAACCGATAATAAAGAGCGAGGAATGATGACCTCAGAAATCACTTGAATATTCCAATTGTTTGCTTGGTGACAATATTGTATGATGATCGCCCAAACCATGGTTTTAATTTACAACCCTTTTCCATATGACTAAAGGTCATGTAATTAAAAATGTCTGTTGATAACCAGTATAGAATTATTAAAGTAGAGTAAAGTATATGTCATTTTTATACCCAATCAAGGGAATTATGTCCTCTCACGCATAACTCACTCCCCTTCCAGTTCAAGATTCCTTCGCTTTGGGAACAACGAACACACGTGGTACTGACTTATTCTCGACTCGGCCAAAACTACAAACGCTACCAAAACTATCTTAAACAATCAACCTTTATCATACCAAGTCAAAACACCACCATCCCTTTTGTTTTTACTGTGGTGAATATTCTATCAGTCATTGAGGGGAGACTAAGTCGAGTACCATTTGTATTATCAACGAGTAAGTTGAACAGAAACAACAACGGTGGGAAATCCATAAATTCCCGACCATTACACTGGTGTCAACCGGTGGGATAAAATACCTGGCGTTACACTGACGAAACAATAACAGTGGGACTATAAAAAAAAATCCTATCGTTACACTGGTGGCAATAGCGGTGGGATATTCATCGTTCCCCAATTAGTGGCGTTGGTGAGAAGGTGAAGGGAAGTGAATAGCAAAGAGAGTGAGAACGTTAAGGGTACCATTGGTTGGTCATTCCCAAATACCTCCGCAACTCTATGTTAAGGACGTAGAGATTAGAATCTTTCTGGCAAGTGGAGGCAAGGTTAGGAATTTCTTTCAGGACTCCCGGTTAAATTCTGTATTGGAGTGGGAATGTGACCTTGTATCTTTGTGGATTGGTAGTAACGATATTGACCAAAATACTACCCCTCAAGAAATTTTTCATAGAGTAAAGACTGTTACCAGGGAGCTAGAGAAGCAATGCCGCGCCAGGGTGATTGTTTGTCAAGTAGAACCAAGAGTGTACCAGGGAGCAAGTGCTCCTATTTCATCCGAGGACTATAAAACAGTAAGGAACTCGATCAATAAGAAAATTCGCCGAAGCTTACCTAATCAAAACCTGCAATTTAACAAGGCTTACTATAGTTATAATCTAGAGGATGGAGTACACTGGAGGGGCGCAGTTAGAGAGCAAGTGGACGCCAAATTTATCAGAATTATTGAGGCCCACAGAGATGATGGAAGTGATTAGACCTACTCAAAAGTAAAGAGAGAAAACATTTCAAAATTTAATTTTTTTTTAGTAAGAGTAGAAGAAAAATTAGGGTCACCATGTCTCTGTATGGACAACTATTTGGTCAATCGCAGCCGGAAGCTGATCGTCCGTCACAAGCGGTGAGAGATCATGTAACTATTCAATTAGATGAGGCAGATGAGCAATTCGGTACTGAGAATAGAACGTTGCCTTCACACTCGACCCCTTGTTCACACATCATGACTTCATGGGTCTCTCTCACAAAACCGCACAATATTCCAATTTTGGAATTAAATCAGCTTCAAGGGATAGAAGCCACATCTCGCCTCGAAATGTTTTGTGAGGCGGTTGAACAAGTTGATACCAGTAATGCGATCAGAATCCAGGTTGCCAAAAGTCGAATGGGTTCCGAATTGGCCACTTTCATCCATAATTACCAAAAGAAACATTTTGCACTGTCATGGCCCGAGCTAAAAAAATTCTTGAGCACGGAGTTTACCATTGAACTGAGTGTAGATCGAGCCTGGCAAGAGCTAGAGAGCATGATTTATGACTGGGAAGAATCACCCCAGGCGTTTGTACATAGGTTCATGTGTAAGCATGCGGCTCTCGAAACAAAGTTTCCAAAAGAAAAGTTTCCCTCGCGAGATAAATGAATTAAGAAGAAATTGTGGTATGGTCTTCCGCTCGAGTCTAGGGGAAAATTGGAAGGTTACCATGATGATGGATATCCACTCCGTAAATTAATTGACAGGATCGAAAATGAGAGGCAGCTTCTCGAAGAGAGGTACACCACCCGAGTTAATGCAATGCCGGATAGGGACAATAAAAGTGAAAATCCCTCAAATACAAATGCAGTTGATACTCCACCAAGACCATCCCATGATAACCGTCAACCTGAGTCAGACAAGGAAGTGACTGAATTGAGAGCTCAATTAAGGGATTTGAAAACAAATTTAGAACAACTCAACCAAAAACAATCTACTCCTCCTGTAACACCGAGGCAAAAATACTGTAGTTATTGTCTGAAGAGTTCACACACTTTGCAAGAATGTTGGGCAAAACCACCACCAGGCCACTGTTTTGATTGCCGTAGGTTGGGATGTCGTAGAGGCAGTCATGATTGCCCAGGTCGCATAAACCACAGCGCAGCGACGCGGAGCAATAACAGATTTCACCCACCCAGTCCAAATGCGAGGCAGACCGCCAACCAAACAAAGTTCCCCCATCAGTCTATTTGATTAACTGCAGGTATAACATCGCCCACGATAAATAGTGGAAGCTGTAGTTGATACAGGGAGTGGATATACCTTACTTAAAGAGGCCACCGTGAAGCGGTTAGGAACAGAAATAAGCACGAGGAGAAATCCACAAAGATTACAGGGAGTCACAGGAGCGCCACTCCGTATCCTGGGTATGGTCAAAGTAGAGATCAGAGTGGGAGATGAGAAAGTTCATCAACAGTGGTGTCCAGTCGTCCCGAACGCCTACTTGACTACTGAAATGTTGGGATGTGATGTCCTCGGGCAATCTCCGTTGATCTGGAATGGTGCGCAATGAGCGCTGATGTGGGGAGGAGCCCCGTACGTCGTAAACTATGTTCCGTGGCGGAAAGGAAAAGTTGAGCGAGTCCAGGCCACACCTATCAGGGCTGTCAGGAACCCCCAACAGTTGAAACAGATTAATCTCATAACAGTAGAGAGACTCACCCCATATCAAACCAAATTCATAGCCGTGCCAGTCAGTGAGGAGCCTAAAACCACTTTACTGTTCTACCCACAAGCACGTTTCAGTCATAATAGTCACCCTTACATATTACAAGTGAATCCAGAGGGCTTAGTCTATTTATCCCTCAATAATAGAGCCAAACAAGATAAACTGTTTCGGATAGGTACCATTCTAGGCTCCTATGAAATTATTGACGACCCTCCTGTAAGTACAGTCAGCTCAGTTACCAAAATTCATAATGACCTGATCCCTACCAGTGATCGAACTGACGAAAGCGGAACTCGTGTTCAACGACTCTGAAAGCTAATTGACGAACAGACATTGTCTCACTTAGCTTTAGCTCAACAAAAAGAATTAGCTAACGTAATTCTGCAACACGATCCCCTCTTCATTTTGGAAAAAGGAGAACTAGGAACCATCAGCGGTCCCCCCGTTCACATTAAAGAAGCAGATCCATAGCCCAGCCGTGGACCGATCTATCGATATCCTGAATAAGCTAAACAGGTGATTGCTAAAATGTTGCAAGACATGGAAGAGAGAGAAATTATTGAAAGATCAACAGCTGCCTGGTTATCTCCCATTGTATTAGTTAACAAACCGGACGGCAGCAAGTGCATGTGTCTAGATTATCGCCACGTGAATCAACATCTAGCCACGGATATCTATCCACTGCCCAGACTAGAAGAATTGGTCGAGCAGGCCACAGGTCATAATTACTATGTGACTCTTGATATGCGTGAGGCATATTTTCAAATCATGTTGGACGAGGAGAGCCGTGATTTAACCACATTCAGTGATGGAGTCACACTTTACAGATTTAGGCGCTTACCATTCGGACTAAAATGTTCGCTAGCCATATTTTCCAGACGAATGCAAGACATTCTTACTCCATTGTTGAAGCAAGGCTTGGTAAGAATTATTTGGACGATTTGATAATTTGGGCTGATGAGTAAAGTGATGGTCTTTGAGAGAGGTGAAGTTAGTGAATGTACAGCGAGGTTGGATGGTGAGGAATTGGAAAATGTGAGTACGTTTAAGTACTTGGGTAGTGTGATGAGTAAGGATGGAGGTTTGGAGGGTGAAGTGCTTGAAAGAGTACAGCAGGGAAGAAAGGTTGCTGGGTCTTTGAAAGCAGTGATAAGAAACAGGGAAGTGAGCATGGAAGTGAAAAAGTTACTACATGACAGTATTGTGATACCAACTCTAACGTACGGAAGTGAAGCTTGGACATTGTTGGAAGGACACAAGACAAGAGTGAGAGCAGTGGAAATGAGTTATTTAAGAGGAGCCTGTGGAGTCACGTGGAGAGACAGGCTGACGAATGAGGATATAAAGGAGCGTTGTGGTGTGGATGTGGATGTGATAGGAAGCGTTATGAGGAACACACTGAGGTGGTTTGGCCATGTGGAGAGGATGGAGGGTGAAAGATGACGAAGAGAGTGTATGTGAGTGAGGTGGAGGGGGGAAGAGGGAGGGGGAGGCCGAGGATGAGATGGAGGGATGGGGTGAGAAGTATATGAGAGAGGGGGGTGTGAGTTGGGAGCAGGGCAGTGAAATGGCCGGGGACAGGGCGACTTGGAGGCGATTTGTTTATGGCCACCCCAAACGGAATTGAGGCGTCTGGCAATAGATAGATAGATAGATAGACTTCCCCATGTTGTTGAGTCGCTTACAGCAACTATTCACTTTACTCACACAGAATGGGGCCAAGCTAAATTTAAGCAAATGTACTTTTGGGTTAAAAGAAGTAACCTTTCTTGGGCATAAAATCTCAGCGGCCGGGAGTACACCGGACCCAAAAAACATAGAGGCTATCAACAAAATGAAAAGACCCACAAAAGTCAAAGAAGTCTGGAGATTCCTTGGGATGTGCGGGTTCTACCGAAAACACGTACCTTCGTTCGCAAAAATAGCTGCTCCCCTTTTTAACAAGATCCGGAGTAGCGTTCAAATGGTCAGATGAGTGCCAATCCGCGATTGATCAATTGAAGTCGAGCTTAGTGAATGCGCCAGTATTGGTAAGAGCCAATGTGACTCGACCATTCATTGTAACCACCGACGTGAGCAACACCCATATTGGTGGCGTATTGAGCCAGATACAACCAGACAACTCCAACTTGCCTATTGGTTACTTTTCCAAAAAGCTCAATCCCTGCGAGAGAAAATATTCCACAACTGACAAAGAAGCATTGGCAGTCGTTCTCACATGCCACAACTTCCACTATTACTTGTGGGGTTCCCACTTTACTATCTTGACAGACCATCAACCGCTTACCAGCATTTTTAAATGACAAACCAAATCCCCAAGTATGAACCGATGGATTCTCGAGATGCGTGAGTACGACTAGAACGTGCAATATGTCAAGGGTAAATATAATGTAGTCGCCGATCAGCTTTCTAGACCTGTCAGAGTGATATTCCACAGGTCAGAAACCAACTGGCTTGGATTTAGCCGAGACGAAATGAGAGATAAGCAGCGAGAAGAACCCACGTGGGATGAGTTAGCTAAGTACTTGCATAGTGAGAAGCTCCTTACTAAAAGACTACCAAAAGCCATGTTGAGCCAGTTTGCATTGATTGACGAACTATTATATTTTGCTCAGGAAACAAATGGTGGTAGCATCCAATATTGTTTGGTGATTCCTAAGTCATTAATAAAAGAAGCTATAACACACTCATGAAATCTCAGGGCATCTAGGTCAGAAAAAATCTATCAAAAAGGCAGAAGAACTATTCTATTGGCCAAATCTAAAAGTAGATGTATGCGAGTATGTGAAACAGTGTCCCACTTGTCAAAGATTCAAAGGTGAAACTGGGTTGCAGCAACCTTGGAAAGGTTTCCCGCCTGTAAGTAAACCATTGGAACATATCAGGATCGACTTGACCGATATGGTTGCTGAAGCTCAGGGCTACCGATATGTCCTTACTGTGATAGATCACTACAGTAGGTTTGTGAAATACTACCCACTCAGAGACAAACATACACAACACATCATACACTGTCTTGGGCAATACTTCACCGACTTTGGGATGCCACGAGGTATCGTCCTGGACAACGGCGGAGAGTTCACGAGTGGAGAGTTCAAGAAATTCTGCCGGAGGAACCAGGTGGACTTGTTCTACGTCACCCCTTATCATCCTCAGGGAAATTCCACCACTGAAAGGATGCATAGGACTATGAAAAGTATCCAAGCTTCCCTCTGCAACAGACACCCCTTGCGTTGGCCTCAGCTGCTCCAGTCGTGCCAAACCGTCATAAATCAAGTGGTGCACTCGAGCACGGGACAACAGCCCTATTATGCCTTCATCTCACGCCATCCCCCTCGCCTCATTGGAACCTTATTGCCTTCCGTGGATGCAGAGGAGGACGACCTAGCGATAGCACACACGCTTATTAAAAGTACCCACCAGAAGATGACCAGGCAATACCGGGAGGTGGCCAACAGGCGGAGCAGAGCGCAGAAGGTTGGGGTCAATAGCTTGGAGTGGGCAAAAAAAGAAACCATACAGCCAGGTATCTGTAGGAAACTGAATGCCAAATGGGACGGCCCGTATAAAGTGATTGAAGTGCTGCTAGATGGAAGTGTTTATATCATTGAAAATGTATTTAGTGGCAAAAGAATACAAAGGGCTGCTGAAAAGGTAAAACTATATTACGGTACTGAGGAATGGCTCTTAGAACCATTGCAATAGGAGCTCGCCCCGAAGCCCGAAGATGATCAATTACCACCGCGAGTGAGGAATGCCCCTCGGAGGCTCATAGAGGAGTGTTAGATAGAAAAGTAGAGATAAGTGCATGAGACGAATGTTGTGAAACATAACTGCCTGAGGTTATGTTCTGGGTGGACTCATCTCCGAGGAGAGGGTGTAAAAAGGAAAAAAGAGAGAGAAGAGTTCCTGTTGGAACCGGGAAGTGCCTTACTTCGAGGGGAGTAATTAATCCCCTCACCTTACAGTTAGCATGGTTTGTGAGGTAGTGGAATCTTCAGGACAGAATGAGCGCTCATCTTTGCGGGCGGAATGCTGGAAACAACAGAACAGAGTGAATGCGAATGGAAGAGTGGAAGGAAGCGCCCCCCGTGGTGATCTCACTCTAGAGAGACCCTGTCAAGCTCAGGTGAGCGACAAGCTATCCTTCAAAACCTGAGACTGACTGGGGCATAAATTCCCTCATAATATCAAGTGTAAGGAGTGATCATACCTCCTAATGAAGTGAGTAAGCGACCTTCCGAGGTACGCATCAGGTGTTTATTGTGGGCCGACAGGTGCCACCGATTGCGGGGAAAGATGTTCCAATTCAAAGTGTTCATAGCAGTTATAGGAGTAACAACATTTCATCCATGCACATGTCATAGATGGTTGACTTGGGTAAAATTTGTCTTCCGAACGTGGGAGCCGTGTAGTGCCACAAATTTAGTATTCATGTATGTGTTTAGAGGTACTGTTATTTCTAAATTAGATAGGGTGTAATCTGAATACTAGTCTATAAATTCTTGTCCTAAGTAGTAGTTCATGTGTTAATGATCGATGTAGGGTTAACTTTATTTTTATATGTAAACACCTCTGTATCAATGCATAGGTAGTGTAATTGTGAGTGTTGAGCTATGGGAATTAATCCATCTGGTAGAGTAATGAATAATAGATGCGTGAAACCTTTCCCCTTGTTTGTGCGTCGTTGTTGGCCGCCAAGTTTAAACCGTAAACTGAATAATAATGGTTATGCAAATCTTTCCGTATCATTGTTGTGAAATGCTTACTAATGAAGCTGATAGAACCCAAATATGTAAGATTAATAGTCAAAAAAGGCCAAAATAATGTAATTTGTGAGGATCAAATAGTCCCGCTTGCCTTAGCCGACACTAGATGGCATAAGCTACCCCAAACTCAAGGCGGGATGGCAGTATATTCAGTATTTAAATTTAGTAAGGACTGAATCCCAAATTTTCCCCAATTCAATCAAAAGTCCTAACGTCATGTGTACACTACTATATAAATAGTGAAAAGAATTAACCCGCCCCGTCCTGACGACGTATGGGTACGTTGCAACGATTTGCATTTGCCAGTCCTGGCGACGTACCAGTACGTCGTGCAATTGCAAGGTCGCTAATTTGCACAATTTTCAATTTTCGCACGTGATTTTTCGTATGTATACACGGGACACCTTCCTCTATTCCTGTACAAGATACCAAGCAGGGACAATGCCTTACACTGCATAACCTCCCCCCTCCCCCCCTCACACCATTGTCTTGGCAAAGGACCTGTTACCAGTGACCTGGCTAGTAAAGTTATTCAGGGCCAGAGTGATTCCCCAGTCGATGACAATGTGGAGGACAATGTTTACATAGCATTAGAAGAAGAAACAGCCAGAAATAATGATCAGGTAGTGTGGCAAAAATAGGTCAGGTATAGTGATTAGTTAGTGAGTGAAACAATGCTTATAATGCCTTTATTACTGCTTGAAAACAAATATACTGTCATACTACATATACATTCGTACCAAGTAAATAAATAAATACCGTTTATGAGTGGATAAAATAGTTACCCTCCCATAGAACTCGTTTTCTTTGGTGCCAGCATGTTAGAAAACCCACTCAGGTAAGGAGGAACTCCTACCTGGATTGGGCACTTTAAACCTCAGGTGAGCGATTTCTCTATGAATTTTCGATGTTTCTCACCAAAAGCGAAGGTTTTCAATCAATCAATCATTTCCTGTGGCACCCTAGGGGATGCATAGGGCCTCGATGAACTCACACCACCACATCCTATCTTGTGCTAACTCCTCAAGATCTCCCCAACACTCATCTCCAGCTTCCCGTCTCATTGTCCTCACCCACGTCTCTTTTGGCCTTCCTCTACCTCTCCTACCAAGTGCCACCCACCCTGGTGTACCTCGTACTATTCCCTGTCTCCTATACACATGTCCTAGGCACTTCCATCGTGAGAATCTAACATATTCATCGATCGGCTGCACTCCCGTTATTTCTCTAATTCTACTATTTGGTATTCTTTCCCACCACTTAACTCCTAATATTCTTCTAAGTGCTTTATTTTCAAACACCAAGAATTTATTTTCCATAGTCACTGTGCTGTACCAAGACTCGTGTCCATAAATTAAGATACTCCTAACCATTACCTTATAAAGTTTGATTTTTGTATGAACAAAGAAATTGTTATTATTCCAAATATTTTTAAGCATTCCCATTGCCTGATTAGCCTTCTTTAACCTTTCCTCGAATTCAAAGTTCAAAGAACCATCCTTGACTAAATAAGTACCTAAATATTTAAACCTATCAACTTGCTTTACAACCATACCTCCAATTACACATCCCTGCGCATTTTCCATATTCATATTGATTATTTCAGTTTTTCCACAATTAATAACCAAACCCACCTTGCGACCTTCACTCACCAAACAGTCCAACACTCTCTGCATCTCTTCTGGCCCATCACAAATCAAAACTATATCATCTGCATAATCTAAATCCAAAAGTTTCCTGTTCTCTCCCCAAAGTATACCTGCACCGGTTTCTGTTCCAACACGTTTCATAATGTAATCAATGACCAATATAAATAATAAAGGCGATAGAACACCACCTTGAATTACTCCGGACTTGACTTCAAACGAATCACTCAGACAACCATCAACCATCACTTTACAAAATGTGTCCCCATGCATGTTCATAATGACCCTCACAAACTCCTCTGGTATTCCATAATGTCTCATGATCTTCCCCATAGTCTCTCTCGAAACACTATCAAAAGCCTTTTCAAAATCAACAAAACAAAGACTTAACGGTACTCTCATTTCATTAACTTGCTGCATCAAATGCCTAACTATAAAGATATGATCATTGCAACCACGTCCCTTTCTAAAACCAGCCTGTTCATCCCTCAGAATACCCTCAACCACCGGCTCCAACCTATTTAACAACACTCTACTGAAAACTTTCAAAGCTATCGGTGACAAAGAGATTCCCCTCCAATTACCACATTCACTCAGGTCTCCCTTCTTCGGAATTTTAACAATTACACCATTCTTCCAAACTGATGGTAGTAACCCCGTCACCCATATCTTATTGAATAGCTTGGTCAAGATCATTATTAATCTATCCCCCTCCACTTTAAACATTTCCGGAAATAAACCATCCTCCCCTGGTGCCTTGTTATTCTTTAACTGTTTTACTGCTTTCTCCACTTCTGCAAGCCTCAACTCTCCTGTTTCTATATTTAAATCTTCCTGAGCATACGGTATATCCTCTTCTGGTGGTATTGGTCTATTAAGAACTGTCTCAAAATGCTCTTTCCATCTATTTTTAATATCTCCATCTTTGGTCAATAAATTTCCTTCCCTGTCTCTAACTGGTATTTCCTTGCGTTTACCTGTATTACCACTCAGTTCTCTAATCGATTCATATGCTATTCTTTGACTCTGTCCATCATTTTTGTTTATTAAGATTTCAGTCTCTGCAACCTTTTCATCCACACATCTTCTTTTATCTCTCCTAGCTAACCTTCTTACTTCTGAATTCAAACTCCAGTACGCAGCTCTTGCTAATTCAATCTCTCGTTCATCAACGCATTGCATCTCACTCCTCAATTTAGCCTCACCTCTCCTTTTTATCATATCCCACGTTTCCTCTGATATCCATTTCTTTCTCCTGAATCTATGTCTCCTTCCAATCGTACATTCAGCAGTCTCATGCAAAACTTTGTTCACATCCTCCCACATCTCATCTACACTTCTCTCCCCCTCTTCCAACGTTTCCAACACCAAAAACCTATTTCTGCATTCTAATCTGAATTCCTCCTTTTCTTCTCCTTCCCTTCTAAGCTTAACAATATCGTATCTACCAACACCAGATTTTTCCTTCTTCTGATTTTTAAGTTTAAACCTTATTTTTGCAATGCTGAGTTGATGGTCACTACCAATATCCGCTCCCCGTTTAACATGAACATCTAGCAGAGAACTTCTATGCCTCCTACTGATAACGATGTGATTAATCTGATTTTTATATTTTCCACACGGCGACACCCAAGTTGTCTTGTGTATATTGCAATGCTGAAAGAGTGTGCCCCCAATGACTAAGTCATTTGCTAGACAGAAGCTTCCAAACCTCACTCCGTTTTCACTCATCCTACTACCAACTCCCATCTTACCCATACATGCCTCAAATACCTCATTTGAGCAGCCCATTACTGCATTAAAATCTCCAACGCAGATCAAAACATCATGTCTAGGTACCCTTCCTACTCCTTCTTGCAACTTTTCATAAAATGTGTCTTTCCTTTCATCGAGTGCATCATTAGTAGGTGCATAACACACAAACAGACTGATGTTGCCATGATTTGATTTAAACCGTGCGTATAACAATCGCTCATCTATAGGATCCCACTCACATAATGCCTTATTTGCCTTACAACCCAGTAACAATCCTACTCCCTGATAATGCATTCCGTCCTGTCGGCCAGATATCAATAAACGTATACCATCCTCCAAATCCAACTTATCAACTCCAGTTAATCTAGTTTCTGTCAGAGCACAAATATCAAGTCCATAATTTTGAAAAACCTTCACTAACTCATCAATTTTACCGTCATGATTTAGCGTTCTCACATTCCAGTTACCAATTTTAATTGTATTTTTTGCATTAACAAATGAATTAGATTGTAATTGAGGCAACCGTGAGATTCTTAGCACCCCCTGCCCATTTAAGGGCTGCACGGGACTGGGGGCCATTATTGTTCTTTCAGAGTCCATCAAGGTTTCTTTGGCTAACTTCCTGAACACCTCGCCAATGTGTTGCAGTCGCAGTAGGCAGCTAACTTGCCTGATTGCCCACACCCGAAAGACCCAGCTATGCTGTAGCCAGTCACGTGCCGGCATGCTTCCCAGCCATTTCACTCTCAAGGAGTTCCTCTGCCTGAGAAAGCAACCACCCCCCTGCTCCCGAGGGCTTTTGATCTGTGTAGGTAGAGGGCGATCACCCCCTCACTAGCCATATACAGTGTATATACAGTGTATAGGCTACACTCACCACAAGGTTTTAGCCAAAAAAAAAAAAAAATCGAAAATACCTCGGGACTGGGGGATGTCGGAGGTGCGGAAAACCTCGAGACGTGACGGGTTAAAACCCACCATATCGCAAAAACAGTCTCATTTGATCTAGGAGTAGCGTCCTTCTCTGCCCGACAATGCCACATTCGCTACTCAGACATCGTGTATAACAGACGTTGGTTCAGGTGAGCTGTACACATTCCTCCTTTCTCCCCTCCTCCTTTCTTGTTTAATCCTTACTTGTCGTGAACCATATGAAGTAATGTTGTTAAAAACTTAACGTAGACATTCGCTACTCAGACATCGTGTATAACAGACGTTGGTTCAGTACACATACACCGTGACGTCGGGGTGTGCACGAGGCCATCATGTGATATTGCCCATAGACTCGTCTTACATACACATTTACACTACCCATGAATAATTTATAAACTGAATGTAGTAGAAATGGTACTATGAATCAATCAGGTGAACTTTTTTTTTTTTGTAGATAAGGTATAGAATTTTGAAAATTGATGTGATCATGTAACCGAAAGGCGAATTCAAACTCATCAACCGTTTTCTTTCTTTTATATTAATATGTTAGAAAAATTGGGAGCGTTGAAGGGAACTTAGTGGTTGTGAGCAAAAATGTGATTTTTGAGTTGTTCCTCGAGGCTAAACAAGCCCGAGTGATTATGTATTCTTGATGATTATGCATTAATGATGATTATGAACTATTAATAATTATGAATTGATAGTGATTGTGAATTATTAGTGAATTGCATGATGAGATTATACTACACGGACGAAATAGAACACGAGTGATTTTTTTTTTTTTGGTTCGAGGCTATGGCAGCCCGAAAAGACAACTCATGCCAATAAATGTCCCAGTCTTGAGGCTATTGACGAGCCCAAGAATAACCGATAATAAAGAGCGAGGAATGATGACCTCAGAAATCACTTGAATATTCCAATTGTTTGCTTGGTGACAATATTGTATGATGATCGCCCAAACCATGGTTTTAATTTACAACCCATTTCCATATGACTAAAGGTCATGTAATTAAAAATGTCTGTTGATAACCAGTATAGAATTATTAAAGTAGAGTAAAGTATATGTCATTTTTATACCCAATCAAGGGAATTATGTCCTCTCACGCATAACTCACTCCCCTTCCAGTTCAAGATTCCTCCGCTTTGGGAACAACGAACACACGTGGTACTGACTTATTCTCGACTCGGCCAAAACTACAAACGCTACCAAAACTATCTTAAACAATCAACATTTATCATACCAAGTCAAAACACCACCCCCCCTTTTGTTTTTACTGTGGTGAATATTCTATCAGTCACTGAGGGGAGACTAAGTCGAGTACCATTTGTATTATCAACGAGTAAGTTGAACAGAAACAACAACGGTGGGAAATCCATAAATTCCCGACCATTACACTGGTGTCAACCGGTGGGATAAAATACCTGGCGTTACACTGACGAAACAATAACGGTGGGACTATAAAAAAAAAATTCCTATCGTTACAGTATGCCTGGAAGAAATGAAAATGGGGAACGAATGATAGGGATGTGCGTTGAGCGAGAGATAGTGACTGGAAACACCCTGCTTGAGAAGAAACATATTTATAAGCATAATTGGTGAAAGGAGGGTGGAAAGGTTGTTGATAGAGCATCGATGGATTATGTGATTGTGTCTTTAATGTAATAGGAATATTGTTGGATGTGAGAGTTCTGAGAGGGCAGGGTGGAGGTATGTCTGACCACTACCTGGTGGAGGGGAAGTTAAGAGTGGGTAATAGATGGGTGAGAACTAGAAGAGTTAAGTGTGGCAGGGAGGTTTTGAACTGAGTGAGTTGGATAAAAGAGAGAAAATGATAGAGCATCAGGAGAAATTGAAACATGAGTGGAATGCAGTGAAAGATCAGGAAAATGACAGTGTAGAGGAGGAATGGCAGATGTTTAAGAGTGCTGTGGTGGGGCATGCGAAAGAGGTGTGTGGTGTGAGATGTGTGGGTGGTGGTGTAAGAAAAGGAAGTGAATGGTGGTGCGAGGAAGTAAGTATGGCTGTGGCTGAAAAGAGAAGTGCATATGAAGTGTGGCTGCAGAGAAAGGATGAGGTGTCATATGAGACGTATAAGGAAAAGAGGAATAGGGCAGGAAGGCCTGTGCATGATGCCAAAGTGGCAGCAGATGAGAGGTGGGGTAGGCGGTTGACTGAGAATTTTCAACAGGGTGTGAACTGGGAGCAGGTCAATGAAATGGCAGAGGGTAGGTCGACATGGAGGCGATTTGTTTGTAGTCACCCCTTATGGGATTAAGACATCTGGCAATATATATATATATATATATATATATATATATATATATATATATATATATATATATATATATATATATGGGATTAAGACATCTGGCAATATATATATATATATATATATATATATATATATATATATATGGAGCCTCTGTGGTACAGGGGAAGAGTGTGCGTTTCGTACATGGGTGAACCAGGGTTCGCGCCCCGCCAGGGTAATAAATTTTGGGAGTGTTCACCCGGCCACGTACTGCATTGGCGGACACAAGGGGTGCTGTGGTTTAAATAGTGTCGCTTACTACAAAGTATGCTTGCACCCAGTCAGCTTGCGCGGGCCGATTACACTTGGTTCACAGACTACACACACATCCAAAGCCGCTCCAACACTACAATTACACTTACAAGCATTTCTCACCCTACATACAATCCCTACTAGACAGCCTAAGCCACTTGATAGATACATTGGCTGTATCGTCCCGACTTCTGTCGAGATAGGCCGGTCCTGCAGTGGATACTCAAACGGCTGATGATGATGATGATGACAATGATTAGGTGGATGTGCAGTGCGTCCCTGCGTCCAAGGCCTGGAGGGGCTGGGTTTACAATGGAAGAGTTGAGAGGTAGGATGGGACTGGAGTGTATTGGTGTTGTGATGAGGAGAGGTAGACTGAGGTGGTTTGGACATGTGGAGAGGATGGGGGTGATAATTGGGTGAGGAAGGTGATAAGTGTTAATATTGGGGGTGGGGTTATGAGGGGTAGACCGAGAAAGACATGGGACGAGGTCATTAAGTGTGACCTTAGGGTTAAGGGACTGAACAGGGAGGCTGCAATGGATCGTGCAGCGTGGAGAGCCGCCATTAGGTGACCAAGGCCGACACATGAAAGCATGTTGGAGCCTTTAAAAACGAAACGAAACGAAACGATATATATATATATATATATATATATATATATATATATATATATATACAGTATCTATATATATATATATATATAGCACCAGTCGATCAGGGGCAGTACTTCCCAGGTCGATGGAAAGCTGATGACAGGGAGAGCTGGAGCACCTGTTTCATCAGCCCTCAGGACTTGTTCCCGACCATCCTCCTTTGCTGAACTTTTTCAGTGTCTCAGAAACATGGAGAGGAGGCCAGCATGCTCTCCAGTACAAGTTTCTCTATCAGCGCCAGACTACATGCACAGCACACATTACACTTTCTTTTCCACAATTCAAAAAGTACTGTAATCATGGCTTCAACATACATAGAGTTGGAGTCCCCAAGGGGGGGAGGGATCATAAATGCCCCCACTTTCCACCCCTCTCCTGGTGACGACCCGAGCTGCCTGGAACCACTGTCTGACTCACTTCTTCATTTCTGCAACATTCATGGCCTTTCCTCCATCTTCTGCTCCATTGAGCACAACCTCTCCTCCTCTAAACCTCACCTTCTTTTCCTAACTGAGACTCAGCTGTCAGAGGCAACTGACAACAAACCCTTGTTGTATCCTCCTACTTTCTCTATACTTGTTTCAAAGCCAAAGGTGGCTGTTGTATATATATACGCAATGACTTAACTTGCTCTCATGTTCCTGAACTCGATTCCTCTGAATTCTCTACACTCTGGCTCCGGCTTTCCTGTCATTCTCTGACTAAATATATCTGCTCTATTTACTTATTCCCTAATTCTACTCAATATCAAAAATTCTTCGACTATCTTACTTCTATGATGGAACACATTTTATCCATTTCTCCTTTCTCTGAAAACTCAATTCTAGGAGATATCAATGTTCACCACCACCTTTGGCTCTCCTCTCCTTTCGATGATCCACCTGGTGAACAAGCCTACACCTTCTCTTTCCTTAATGACCTAGAGCAGCTTGCGCAACACCCTACCCGTATCCCTGACCACCTTGGAGAGAGCTCCAACATACTTGACCTCTTCCTTATAACTAATTCTTCTGCTTACACTGTTAATCTTTTCTCTCTGTTGGGCTCCTCCGATCACAACCTTATCATCTTAACCTGTCCTATCACTCCAGTATGGCCTGTGGACCCTCCAAAGAAACATCGTCTGTGGCAGTTTGGAGCTGCAGATTAGGAGCCCCTCAAGCAGTACTTCTTTGATTTTCCCTGGAATGATTATTGCTTCCATGGCCGGTAGTCATCTGGGTGTGCCTTGCGGATTATGGAGATTATTCTCTCGGGCATGGAAGCATACATTCCTTTCTCATATCCTTTGACTAATGCAAGAAAGCCTTGATTTAATCTCGCTTGTTCTAATGCTCTCCGCAACAAGGAGAGGGCCTTTAAAAGGTACCGGAGCCAACCCACCCCTGAATCACATCTTTTATTCTTTTTTGCCCGGAATCGTGCTAAGTCTGTTCTTCGCTCTACTAAAAATATTTTCATCTGTACTAAATCCTCTCAACTCTCCAACTCGAATTCTTCCCGCTCGTTCTGGCACCTTGCCAAAAACCTTTCTAACAACTTTACCTCATCATCCTTCCCTCCTCTTTTCAACTCTGATGGCTCTGTAGCTATTTCTTCTACTGATAAAGCAGATCTCTTTGCTCAGACTTTCTCCTCCAATTCCACCTTAGACAATGCCGGTGCTGTTCCTCCATCATTTCCCCCCTCTGACTTCCTCATGGCTGACATTAAAATTTCTTCAGCTGATGTATTTTCTGCTATCACTGGCCTCAATACTAACAAGGCATATGGGCCTAATGGAGTCCCTCTTGTTGTTCTCAAGAACTGTGCTTCTGTGCTTACACCCTGCCTAGGCAAACTCTTTCGTCTTTCTCAATCAACTTTTACCTTTCTTTCTTGCTGAAAGTTTGCTCTCATTCAGCCTGTCCCAAAGAAAGGTGACCAATCCCAACCCTCTAACTATCGTCCAATTGCTTTTACATCCTGTATCTCAAAAGTTTTGGAGTCAATTCTTAATAGAAAAATTTTAAAGCATCTTTCCTATCACAACCTTCTTTCTGATTGTCAGTATGGATTCCATCAAGGATGCTCCACTGGCGATCTTCTCACCTACCTTTCAGACTCCTGGTCATCCTTCTTTTCGGGGCTTTGGCGATAGCTTTGCCATTGCACCTGATATCTCAAAGGGTTTCGATCGAGTTTGGCATAAATCTTTTATTTCCAAGCTGCCCTCTTATGGTTTCTATCCTTCTATCTGTTCCTTCATCTTTAGCTTCCTTTCTGGTCGTTCTATAACCGCTGTTGTAGACGGCCATCGTTCTTCTCCTAGATCTATCAACAGTGGTGTTCCTCAGGGCTCTGTCCTATCACCAACTCTCTTCCTTTTATTCATTAATGACCTTCTAAGCTGTCCATCTAACCCTGTCCACTGATACGCTGATGACTCCACCCTTCACAGTTCCATTTGGTTCCCACAAAGCCAATCTCAGCAGTTGCTTCAACAAACAAGGGATGAGGCGATTGCACACCTAATGTCTGCCTTGGCTCGTATCTCTGACTGGGGTAAAAATTATCTTGTTGTTTTTAAAGCATCAAAGACTCAGTTTTTACACGTATCAACAGGTGTACCCACTAACGTTTAACCCACTGAGTGCGACTGTATCATATATGATATTTGAGTCCAAATGGCTCTGACTCCTCAGTGCTGCTGTATCATATATGATTTCCTGCTTTCAAAAATTCCGCCATCAGAAATGACATTAAATAAATCAGCTAGCATCTCATGGCACCCTATAGAATATTGCCATACATAGATTATGCATTTTTACGAGGAGCAGAGCTCAGCTCAGTTACCAACAAAATAACGAAGGTAATGGTACGAAATCTTCTCCATGCCGCCACCAGCAGTAGCCTAACCAAATATTGGATGAAATCTTTGGATGAATGTAGTGATGATAGTGATACGTTGTCAGATGATGACAGTGATGGTTCAGATGCTGATTTACACCTTATCTGATCGCAAGATTGACACTGACAACAAAGTGCAACCATAACACATCGTTCGCCTGGCACCACTGCACAGGGAATATTTATTACTTCACAGACCTATTTCAGAGGTTATTTTTTTGTTTGCTATATTGTGTTATATACGATTGAACTCGGGATTATTATCTCTATCTTTTGACAACATTATTTTTTCTAATATTTTTTTTTCTAAATATTTGAAAAAAGCCGCATACGGGATGTACATGGAAACAAACACTGACGCAGTGAATGGGTTAATAATATTCAGTTTAATCCTGCATCGTCCTTGAACATGCTTGGGGTTTCATTTACTCGGGACTTGTCTTGAAAAGATCATGTTACATCTCTTGTAAAATCTGTCTAGCGGGAAACTCTCAACCCCTTTCTGTCCAACTCTCTAATGCAAGAGTTAACCGTTACTCCCAATCCTTCATTTATGCAACAGGTCAACTCTGGAACTGTCTCCCTCTGTATTTCCTGCTTCCTATGATCTCCAGTCCTTCAAACGCAGTGTGTCCAGGCATCTCGAAATGATCGGATCTTGAATTTGGCTCTCTCTTGAATACTGTTTTTCTTTTGGAAGGAACAGTTATTGCAGACTTGTGGCCTTTGGTTCCTTCTTCTTTGCATAAATATATATATATATATATATATATATATAAAGTAATCCCTCTAATATCCGAACGCCCAATATCCGAACATCCCTACTAACCGGACATAATCGTCCCGGGATCCAACATTCCCAAAATGGTCTGAAAACCGCAAAAAATTTGAAAAAAAAAACGATTTTCCCCCCCCCCATAATTTGAACTTGCCGTGCGCAGCGTGAGACAGCTTTGTTGTGGTGCGTCATTCCTCTGACGTCTGATAGAGCGCCGCTGCATCCTCCCTACTTTCTGCCTGTCTCTCGCCACGAGTGCACGCTCGTCCTCATGGCTGCCCACATGCTTGCTATTGTGGTGGTGCCTTACATGCTGCAGGCACTTCTGCTGCTCTCGGGCCTCCTATTAGTGTGTGTGATGATGGCCCCGCCGCCTGAGAAGAGGAAGAGAGTGTTGTTGACTCTGGAGAAGAAACGGGAGATATTGGAGAAAGTAGATGCAGGGTGGTCTTCTTCCTGCATCCTCCACGAGTTCAACCTGGCCCGATCTACTTTGTTCGATATCAAGAGATCCCGAGACAAACTCATGCAGTACACGGCTGACTTCTCATCGAGAAGCAAACGCAACGTGGAGAGGAAGATGATGTTTACTCCCAAGTTTGCTGAAATCGACCGCTCCATGTTGATTTGGACAGCAACGTGCTGCTGGTGTGATGGTACTTGGAATGGAGCTGAAGGCTGCTGCTGAGAAGTTCGCCAGGCTTCACGACGCCCTAGACTTCAAGTCATCCAAGGGTTGGCTCTTCGCGTTCAAGTTACGGCATGGCCTTACCAACCGTAAAGCTCATGGCGAAGCTTTGTATGCTAACGAGGATGGAGTTGACGAGTTTCGGCACAAGGTGAAGGGCTTGATCGACAGGGAGGGCCTCACTCTCGGTCAAGTTTACAATGCTGACGAAACTGGTTTATTCTATCGCTCTTTGCCAACAAACACTCTAGCTGAGGAGACGGAGAAGCGTGTACCTGGCCGCAAGGTTTCCAAGGAAAGGATATCTGCTTTGCGTTGTGCCAATGCTAACGGCATACACCGGCTTAAGCCCGTTATTGTTGGCCGTGCAAAGCAGCCTCGGTGTCTTTGTGGGGTGATGGATGTCCTTCCTGCCATCTGGTACCATTCTTTGAAGGCATGGTTTACAGCCCAGATCTTCAAAGACTGGTTCCACTGCCACTTCGTCGAGGAGGTCATCAATTACCAGACAAAGACACTGGGAATCTCGCGTGACCAGGTAAAGGCCCTCCTTCTCCTCAACAATGCACCTGCCCACCCATGAGACAAGGACTTGGTGGCTGAGAATGGCCGGATTAGGTGCATGTTTCTGCCACCTAATACGACTGCTCTCATCCAACCAATGGACTAAGGAGTGATCATGGCAACAAAGCGCCTATACCGCAGGAAGTTCCTGGATGAGGTGATGGTTGTTCTCGAGGACGAGGAGGAGCGCAAGGAGGGATGGGACACACGAGGCCAGCGGACTTTGGAAAACCTTCCCCGCTACAACATCAAGTGTGCAATCTACAACTGGGCCAGTGCATGGAAGGAAGTCCCTGTCAAGACTCTAAAAAATGGTTGGTCTCATCTGCTTCTCGGAACGGATGTGGAGTACGATTTTCTAGGGTTTGACGTGGATGACTTCCATGCATGGCTACGTACGCATGGCGACGATGTTGATGTGGACAATGTGCATGAGTGGTTGGATGATGACGAGGGCGATCCTGGGTATCAGACATTGTCTGATATCGAGATCGCGTCTTCAGTTGCAGGTGTCAGTACCGAGCTTGAAGATTCCGACGAGGACGGCGACGATGATGCGGACTCCTCTCAGCATGACACTACTCCAGCCATCCCCAAGCTGAGTGCACTCCAGGAACACCTAGAGTTCGTTCTTGACTACCTGGAACACCCAGACTGCAACAGGGAGATGGGGCCCTTGGGACTTGTGGAGGAAGTGCGTGCTTTCAGGCAACGCATCATCAATCGTCAGAATCGTCGGTCCTTGCGTCAATCAACGATTGACAGTTTTTTCAGGCCCGTGACCCCCGCTGTGCCCAGCCCTGGCTCCACTCCATTGCCTCCCCAAGACAGGCTCTCATGCTCTGAGCCACAGCCCAGCACATCAGCCACGGTGGAGTAACCGCTCGACGTGAGTTTGCGTCTGTCTTCAGAGTCGTCTGCAGTGGGTACGCCATCACCACGACCCAGCGACGCACCCCTAGGTCACCTGCCAGTGATACTCTCGGACTCTGACAGTGATTAAACAGCAAGAGCTTCTCCACTAGACCACACGGGAATTTACAGTGTTGTACAGTGAAAAAAAAGAGTGTGTTGTGTTAAGGATTTACAGTTGTGAGTGAAAAGACTAATTTGGAACAAAATTTAACGTAAATAGACTTGTTTGTTTTTGTTTTAGAAAATTATTAGAAGAATGGGAAAAGTTAAAGTGCAGAGTGCAACACTTAGTAAGTTACAATGGAGCATTTGTTAGACAAGAGTGCGCACTGTGAAGAGAACGGACTTCTGAGTGCGATTGACTAAGTTCAGTGCAAGTCTTCATAAACAGTGTACTGGAAGTGCTTCAGGAAATCCTTCTTACTGTCAGAGTCCGAGAGGAGGCGGTTATTCATCGAGATGGCCATGGACTTGCTGTAAGTAGGCAGAATGTTTCATACTGTACTTTTTTCCATACTATACTTACCTCAAACACCTCATTTCACTCTTTAATGTCCTTTATTGGTGTGAATAGGGTGTTAGGAGCTATGCATGTGTAGTAGGAAGGTGTTTTTCTGAGTTAGGGTAGGTTAGGGTCCATAAGTACCAGTCCAGGAGCCAGTAACCACAATGTTTAATATTGTATGAACCTACCTCTAAACCTTCATTTTATTCTTCTTTTGCATTTATTTCAGTCATTTATGTGCCTTATTGGTGTGATTTGGGGCTTAAATAGGTGCTATGCATGTCCAGAGGGAGTTGTATAGGTGTTTCTCTGAATTAGGGTCCATGAGGACAAGTCCATAAGCTGGGGCCCAATATCCGGACAGGACCAGTATCCGGACCTGCCTATGGCCCTATTACGTCGGATATTGGAGGGATTACTATATGTTTATATTTATTTATTTATTTATTTATTTATTTATGCGGAGAAGAAGAAACCAAAGGCCACGAGCCCGCAATAACTGTTCCTGCCAAAAAAGAACAACAACAAAATACAAGAGAGCCAAATTCAAGATCTGTTAAATATATATATATATATATATATATATATATAGATACCTATATATATATATATATATATAGAGAGAGAGAGAGAGAGAGAGAGATATATATATATATATATATATATATATAAATATATAGATAGAAATATATATATATATGCCTTACCTTGTATCTCTGATATACCAACGTCCAGTTACAGACTGAACAAGCATGGAGACATGACACATCCCTATTTCAATCCAACATTCAAATAGAAAAATACGCTAATTTCACCATCCACTTGCATTGCAGCCTTAGCGACCTCATACATACCCAACACAGCATTCAACAGCTTTCCACTTACTTGATGTATTCTTACTATTTCCACATTCTTTCTCTATCCACTCTGTCATATGCTTTCTGTAAAGCCATGAAGGCTACATAAAACTTCCTTCCCTTCTCTAGAAACTTTTCCACTAATGACCTTAGGATGAATATCTGATTTACAAAGCCTCTTCCATTTTTAAAATCTCTTTGTTCTTATCCAACTAATTCGTCAGTTATTTCCTAAACTCCATGAACATGTATCCTACCATATAGCCTATTTTTCATATTACCTTAAGAAGATAAGTACTCCTATGATAACCACACACTTCTTTTCCCCCCTTTTCTTTGACTTCCAATCCTCCGAGACCCTCCCTTCCTCGCAGGCCAATCTGCACATCTTCCATATATGTTAACTATTCTCCCCCCGTTCCCCACCGCGTGCTTCACCATTTCACCACACACTCGATCGATTCCTTTGACTTTCCTTATTTGGAATTTTTACACTGTTTCCACTACATCCATCCTACAGATCTCTTCCTCTCTTCTCATCTCCCTCCTTCTCCCAGCCAATCACCATCCACTAATACTTGCATCACTTTCATGCTCTGTTTCTAACAAATTCTTAAAGAGTTCTCTCCATCTGCAAGCTTTTCTCCATTTTCCACCACCAATCTTCCGGTTTTATCTTTCACTCTCCTATTATTCTTTATCACCCTGTCTAACCCTTTTTATCTCCTTCCAGGATATTTTCTCACATTCCCTTCACTTTACACTCAAATTTCTTCCAAATTCCTCACCCACCCATTATATAACCTTTCACCTCTCTACCTCTTTACATATAACTCTCTACTCATTCTATCAACTTCCTCCATGCACCTACATCCCATCCACCCACTATATGCTTTCTTCTTTTGCACCACAGCTTGTCTCACCTCTTTATTCAACCATGCTGTTCGTTGCACCCCTTTCCATCTTCTCTTCATCCCACACACCACCTCACGAGCTGCACATATTTCTTCTGTGAAAATCTTGCACACATCATCCACCTCCATCTTTTCCAAATCATATTTTCCCAATAGCATCTCCACTTCTGTCTGACATTCTGCCTTTTTTTTCATCCTCCTGCAGTCATTCTACTCCAATTGTATGGACTACTTCCTTCTCCCATTCTCTTCTTCTATTCATCCATCACATTTGTACCTTGACTTTCACGACCACCAAGTGGTAATCATAATGTCCTCTCCCTCAACCTCTGTATGCTCTTGCATCCAGGACACACCTTCTCATTCTCTCATCTACACACACAAAATCAGTCATAGCCTTGCGTTCATTTAGTATACCACCCACCCTTCTCATCACTCGCCACGTATACTAGTGGATCATTTTGTGTCAAAAGAGGGTTTTGGATATCACAAACCCCCTCTCTGCATAAATATCCACTGGAGCACCATCATTCTCCTCCCTTTTGCAGGCTCCTCCCACTGAAGAACTACTCCATGCACCTTCACATTCCTTATTTTTCCATTCATATCTCCAATCAAAAACATAGTTTCACTCCTCTCAAACTTTTCCATGCACACTTCCCCATTTGTCCAGAACTCTTCTTTCACTCTGCTCGAACGGTCTTCCATTCTCGCATATATGCAGACAATCGCCCATGCATGCATTTCATCTTTCAGTGTTACCCACACCATCTTTCAGCCAACTGGTCCTTACTGTCATATATTCTATTTCCATCTTTTGCATACAACAATACATACACCTTCCTTTGACTTCTGATTCTCACCTACTCCTGCACATACACCTAATTCTATCATCCCACTCTTTTACACTTCTCTCCATTTAGACTCAGTCAATCCACGTTTGTCCATTTTTGCATCCTCAGGCACCTGAACAATCTTTCTCTCTTTCATCTCATCATTCACACCCCTAACATTCCGCGTTGAAATCAGCAGCACGACCTTCATTCGGTCCTTGGTCGTCATTTGTTGGTTAGTCGTGATGGGAGAGATTTTGTCGTTTTAGTCAGTTATATTTCGTGCAGGGGCACAAACCCTCCACCAACCTACTTGCTGACACTTAGGAAACACGTATCGATTAGTTATATGGTTACCACCCGGCGTTTTAAATGATTTTCTGGCTTACAGTAAATCATTTGGCATGTCACTCAGTGTAGAGTCACCCTGGAGTAGTATTACTACAATGAGTGGCAGGCACCCCCGCCGACAACTAAAGTAAATTATAAATTGATTTTAACATTGTTGTGCTGAACGTGGAAATCGAGGCCAAAATGGTCAAAGCATCTGAATCAGAAATAGGTTTCATAGTGGAAACATTCCTAAAATAGTCATATGTACACTCTTATCTTACAAGAGAGGTGTAGAAGGTGCAGACAGTGGCCATAATGATCATTGAGGCAGTAGTGGAGAGCGGGGTGACAGCGGCGAGGGCCAGGGAGGGGCCATACTGACACATGCCCATGAAGGTGGCTGCCATCAACAGGCTGGCACAGGTGGCCATGCATCGAATCCATACATTTTTAAACCGTAGCTCCAGATACTGTAAGGAGAGAATACTTATATTGTCTTGAATAACACAATGTACTTTTACACCTGACAATTTGCATAGGGGTACGAGTTGGGGATCTGGGGTGCGGCAGCCCCCCAGGACTAGGAAAATGTGTCTTTTAAAAGGCAAAAGTTGATTTTTTAGGGCAAAAGCTGATTTATCAATTCAGATGCTTGTGCTGGTGTTCAGATACGTGTATTTTTGTTTAGAAGGTAATCTTAACATCTGAGGGTAAACTGATTTGTTATTAGTTTGTTCCGATACATATTCCTTACTTACTATCAGTTTTCATGTGAATACAAGACTGAGCATGATATTCTAAGCATAATAATTGTATCTATATACTGCATCTACTACCAAATGTCGTAATCCCATAAGTGGAGATAGGGTACAAACAAATCTCCTCAATGTTGCCATGTCCTCTGCTCTATGGCGGCTCAGCTTCCAACGCCCAAACCCTCTCTTAATTTTCTCCACTCCATCCCAACATCTCATCTTCCCCTCCCCTTCCACCTCACTCAGATACAATCACATCCACATCAGTACCACAATGCTTCATTACTTCCACAGTTGTCTGTGAGTCTCTCCATAGAATTCCATATGCTCCTTTCAAAAAACAAATTTCCACTGGTATCTTGTGTCCTTCCATCAGGCTTGAGGCTTCGGTTCCGTACGTTAGAGTGGGGATCACAATGATGGCATGTTGATTTCTCTATTTCTTATTGTAATCAGTAAACCAGCATGTTTGCTTCCCTGCTAGACCCTTCCGAGCACTTCAACCTTTACGCTTCCATCCATGCTTAGCACATTACCTGACTATTGAATGCACTGACATTCTTCATTTCCTCACCATACAGTCCCAGTGTGTATTCTGTGACTTATTTTCTCTTACATACCTTAACTTTATTCCTGTTGAGAAGCGGAATTTGGTAGTTAGATAATACTGGAAGGTTCCTGATGGTTCTCGCAGTTTCTGTTACATGTCAGAACCAGTTGGCCTGCTCTTTTGAGGGGGGTTATTTTGTAAAGTTATACATTATTTTTTTTCTCTTTTTCTTTATAATTATGTACTTGTACTTCGGTCTGCATGATAAGCATTTAGAGTGTTATGAAATGTAAGAAATTCTGGATATTTTGGATGTCTTTGAGTTGGTAACTTGCTTCTCAGTGAATGTAGTAGATCACTCTTGTATACAGGAAGCTTACATAAGGATAGGGAAGGGATTAGAGGAGCCTCAGTTCAGACTGAGTCTAGTTCAGTGTCAGTTCAATGTCAGTGCAGAAGGTGAATACTGTATAGCTTCGGTACTTGTGAAAACAGTGAGGTGTAGTTGGCAAGCATTTAGAGTAATTGTTTGGAAAATAAAGACTGCGAAGTTGAGAAGCAAGTGTTTATTTACAATGCCTGAGTTGTTCTCGTTGTTGCACACAAAAAGGCTGACCATATGAAGAACAACTCACTGGGCAACTTCCTTCCTGCACTGAACTACTGCTGTTGGAGCCTGTGACAGTGTGGGACGGGGACGTAACAGTGGTGTCAGGAGTGGGATCATTAGAAGGTGCTGCAGTGAGTCAAACCTTGGACATGTAGGCAGAGGATGTACAAACAAGGGGCCAAGCTAGGCAGAAGGAGGCATGTCTGGCAGCAATCATGAAGCTACTACAAGCACAAGGTGTACAACTATATGCACAGAATGAAGAACAGAAAGAACTCAAAGAACAATTACAAGCACAGAACGAAGGACAGAAAGAAATCAAAGAATAATTACAGGCAGAAAATGAAAGACACAAAGAAATCAAAGAACAATTGCAAGGACAGAGTGAGCAGCTAGAGGCACAAAGTGAAGAACAGAAAGAGCTCAAGAAAGAAATCAAAGAACAATTACAGGCACAAGGTGAAAAACAGAAAGAACGATATGAACAGCTTCAAGAAGCATTACAGGAGCAACAGATGGATTTACAACTGAGGACGCAATGACAGCTACATGATTTCATGGGGGAAATGAAGGAAGAACAGCAACAGTTTAAGGATGAAGAAGATGCCAAACTAGAGCAGCAGAAATATGAGGTAAGTGAAAATGTGATGGAGTGCAGACAGCAAGTAGACGATCAGTTGAAGCATGTAGACGGCCATTTGAAGATAATTGATGAGAGAACTGGGCCTGCTGAGAAATGTTGCACTGCTGAGCCTGAGATTAGTTTACAGGGTGCATATGAAAAAAATAGTGTATGGTGAATCTTGACAAACCCCAAACATCTAAAGGTAGCATTACAGGGCTGAATAATCAAAATAAAGGAGTTTTGAGTCCTGGGCTTACTTATGATGTCCCAGTTTTTATGGCCCAAACCAATGAAGTGCATGGCTATAATGGGGGTCCAGTTAAAAAGAAACTTCAGGAATCTGATGGCAAAGTATCTTGGGATGCTTACCATGCACAGTTTGAGTTACTTGCTAATCAGAATGGTTGGGATGATAGGCAGAAGGGAATGCAGATGGCTACTAGCCTCAGCGGTGCTGCAATTAAAATTCTGGGCCAGATATCAGTAGAGGATAGGAACAGTTATCAGTCCTTAGTAGCAGTACTGGAGTGCAGATATGGGACCATGTACCAGACTGAGGTTTACGGAGCAAGATTCCAGAGCCGTGTACGAGCTCGAGGTGAATCCCTACAGCAGCTTGCTCATGACCTGGAGAGTATGGCATACAAGGCATACCCTAGAGCAGTACCTAACCTGCTGACTAGTCTTCTGAGTGATCAGTTCATCAATGCTCTTGATAGTGCAGAGCTGAAAGTGCAAGTGAAGCAGACACAACCAAGAAGCATGCAAGAAGCACTATCCAGGGCTCTAGAATTTCAGCCCTACATCAGGTCCAGTACATCCACTTTTCAGGCAGTTTATAGTGGGGGATTCAAAGCAAGAAAGGGGCAAGTCTGTGAAGCAGAAAAATATGAAGTTGCTGATACTGTGAAAAGCCAGGACATAGGAGAGAGGATTACTACAAATGAAAGAGCAAACAGGTGAAGACCAGAGTAAGAGGATGGTTCTGCAGGAAGTCAAGACAGAAAAAGTAGGATTGTTACAAATGGAACAAAGAGCAAGAACAGAGCAGTGCAGCGAAATCTATGATTGCAACAAAAGGGTGTTGGACATGTGGTGACGTTGGACACTTCAGTTCTGAGTGTCCAAAGAAGGAGTCGAAAAAGAAGGCTGTAGAAGACCAGAAAGAGGCAGAAAATTAATGGAGGCTGGTGTTAAGGGTCAACCACCAGCCGGCTTTTCACAAGTAGCCCCGTCACTGAAAAAATGTAAGAGAACTGCGATTGAGAGTGTGCAGGTAGATGGAAGAATAGATGGCAAGAGGTGCTCGCTGGTGATCAATTCAACTTCAGAGCAGTCTTTGTGAGTCTCAGTGTGTTACAGTATCGGGATCTGCCTGAGCCATCAGAACGGCTGTGTGGCATTACTGGGAACTGTGCAGAACTGAGGGGACCCAGAGATGTCCTGACTGAAGTGGCAGGGTAATAGACCACGCTTCCAGTCTACATGGCTGACATGGAGGATCCTTGCCTTCTTGGTCCGGACATCTTAGAACAAATGAATGTCCATTGGATGTCAGTTGAATCCATGGGATGTCATTTGGACTTTTGCTCCTTGAAACTCAACGTCCGAGGAAAGTTGGTTCCTATCATGGCAGTGAGATGCACCAGTTCTGGTGGTGAGGTGAGGGTGCTGCACAGTACAGTGATACAATCAGTCATTTCCTGTGGCACCCTCGGGGATGCATAGGGCCTCGATGAACTCACACCACCACATCCTATCTTGTGCTAACTCCTCAAGATCTCCCCAACACTCATCTCCAGCTTCCCGTCTCATTGTCCTCATCCACGTCTCTTTTGGCCTTCCTCTACCTCTTCTACCAAGTGCCATCCACCCTGGTGTACCTCGTACTATTCCCTGTCTCCTATACACATGTCCTAGCCACTTCCATCGTGAGAACCTAACATATTCATCGACCGGCTGCACTCCCGTTATTTCTCTAATTCTACTATTTGGTATCCTTTCCCACCACTTAACTCCTAATATTCTTCTAAGTGCTTTTTTTTCAAACACCAAGAATTTATTTTCCATAGTCACTGTGCTGTACCAAGACTCGTGTCCATAAATTAAGATACTCCTAACCATTACCTTATAAAGTTTGATTTTTGTATGCACAGAAAAATTGTTATTATTCCAAATATTTTTAAGCATTCCCATTGCCTGATTAGCCTTCTTTAACCTTTCCTCGAATTCAAAGTTCAAAGAACCATCCTTGGCTAAATAAGTACCTAAATATTTAAACCTATCAACTTGCTTTACAACCATACCTCCAATTACACATCCCTGCGCATTTTCCATATTCATATTGATTATTTCAGTTTTTCCACAATTAATAACCAAAACCACCTTGCGACCTTCACTCACCAAACAGTCCAACACTCTCTGCATCTCTTCTGGCCCATCACAAATCAAAACTATATCATCTGCATAATCTAAATCCAAAAGTTTCCTGTTCTCTCCCCAAAGTATACCTGCACCGGTTTCTGTTCCAACGCGTTTCATAATGTAATCAATGACCAATATAAATAGTAAAGGCGATAGAACACCACCTTGAATTACTCCGGACTTGACTTCAAACGAATCACTCAGACAACCATCATCCATCACTTTACAAAATGTGTCCTCATGCATGTTCATAATGACCCTCACAAACTCCTCTGGTATTCCATAATGTCTCATGATCTTCCCCATAGTCTCTCTCGAAACACTATCAAAAGCCTTTTCAAAATCAACAAAACAAAGACTTAACGGTACTCTCATTTCATTAACTTGGTGCATCAAATGCCTAACTATAAAGATCTGATCATTGCAACCACGTCCCTTTCTAAGACCAGCCTGTTCATCCCTCAGAATACCCTCAACCACCGGCTCCAACCTATTTAACAACACTCTACTGAAAACTTTCAAAGCTATCGGTGACAAAGAGATTCCCCTCCAATTACCACATTCACTCAGGTCTCCCTTCTTCGGAACTTTAACAATTACACCATTTTTCCAAACTGATGGTAGTAACCCCGTCACCCATATCTTATTGAATAGCTTGGTCAAGATCATTATTAATCTATCCCCCTCCACTTTAAACATTTCCGGAAATAAACCATCCTCCCTTGGTGCCTTATTATTCTTTAACTGTTTTACTGCTTTCTCCACTTCTGCAAGCCTCAACTCTCCTGTTTCTATATTTAAATCTTCCTAAGCATACGGTATATCCTCTTCTGGTGGTATTGGTCTATTACGGACTGTCTCAAAATGCTCTTTCCATCTATTTTTAATATCTCCATCTCTGGTCAATAAATTTCCTTCCCTGTCTCTAACTGGTATTTCCTTGCGTTTACCTGCATTACCACTCAGTTCTCTAATCGATTCATATGCTATTCTTTGACTCTGTCCATCATTTTTGTTTATTAAGATTTCAGTCTCTGCAACCTTTTCATCCACACATCTTCTTTTATCTCTCCTAGCTAACCTTCTTACTTCTGAATTCAAACTCCAGTACGCAGCTCTTGCTAATTCAATCTCTCGTTCATCAACGCATTGCATATCACTCCTCAATTTAGCCTCACCTCTCTTTTTTATCATATCCCACGTTTCCTCTTATATCCATTTCTTTCTCCTGAATCTGTCTCCTTCCAATCGTACATTCAGCAGTCTCATGCAAAACTTTGTTCACATCCTCCCACATCTCATCTACACTTCTCTCCCCCTCTTCCAACGTTTCCAACACCAAAAACCTATTTCTGCATTCTAATCTGAAATCCTCCTTTTCTTCTCCTTCCCAAGATCAAAATTATTCTCTAATGTAAGGTGAGTGGCTCTTTTAACAGCTGTCTAGGGGTGGTGGAGCCAGATATACGGTGCAAGGTGAAGGCCAGAGTGATGGTGGGGAGGCCTTTGGTGAAAGCAGGCGGAGGTGAAGTGCCGGATGTGGTGGCAAATTCCTCCCGTGAGACACAGAAGATCATTGAGGAAGAAATTGTGGGACTGTGCAAGGCAGTGGACCCTAAGTGGCATCAGAGGAAGGCCTGTAAAAGGAGTGTAGTAAAAGAATATGGGTGCCTGCTGGATCTCTTACAAGACCTATTTTCAAGGAGTTGCCAATGTTTGGGTGACTCACAACTGTTGCAGTTGAGGCAGCTTCTAACGAAATCTGCTGATGTCTTGTCCACCAGAAACCTAGACCTAGTAAGGAAAAAGGATGGCTCAGTAAGGTGCTGTGTGGATTATCAAGCCCTGATGAAGTGCAAGTGAAGGGTGCATACCCCTTGCCAAGGATTCATGACTTGCTGGATGCTCTGTCAGGTGCCAAGTGGTTCTCCACCCTTGACATGAAGGCAGAATATCATCAGGTCAATGATGCGGGGTTTATGGCAGTTTAAAGTGATGCCATTTGGCCTATACATTGCCCCAGCTACTTTTGAGCATCTCGTGGATCGTGTACTGGAAGGCCTGCACTGGCAGACAGCTTTCATCTATCTTGACGATGTAATTGTGTTTGGATGAACTTTCGACCAGGAATTGGAGAGGCTGTCAGGGATGTTGAACAAGATCTAAGTGGCGCACCTCAAGCTGAACCCCAAGAAATACTACTTGGTTCAGAAGGAAGTGAAGTACTTAGGACACATTGTAGGCGAAGGTAGCGTCTGTGCTGATCCTGAGAAGGTGGCAGCTGTGAAAAAATTGCCGGTTCCAACTTGTTTGAAGGAGCGAAAGAATTCCTGTGTTTGTGTTCCTACTACCGGCATTTTGTCAAGGACATTGCAGTGATAGCTGCACTTCTTCACAAGTTGTTGGGGATGAGGCAGAAGTTTACGTGGACTGCAGTGACTCAGAAGACCTCCGATGAACAAACATGTGTTGGCAAGCTCTCCAGTATTCCCATACCCACGTCAGAGTCCGCCATTCATCCTGGACTATGATACTAGTGACCATGGTATTGGCAGAGTCCTGTCACAGAAGAAGGACGAAAAAGAGTATGTGGTGCCATATTACAACAAGAGGCTCAGCCCATTGGAACGGAACTAGTGTGTGACCTATAAGGAGCTCTTGGCAGTGATGAAGAGCCTTGATTTCTTCCATCCCTAATTGTATGGGTCCAACTTTATCATGAGGACGGACCATGGAGCACTCAAGTGGCTGAAGACATTAGAGAATCTGGATGGACAACTGGCATGCTGGCTGGGGAAGCTGGACCGCACAACTATGTGGTGCAGCACCATCTTGGTGGGTACATGGCAGATGCTGACAGCCTGAGTCATTGGCCTTGTGATCCAGAGTGCTGGTAGTGTAGTAGAAAAGAAGTTCTTAGCAAGAAATGCAGCCGTATTGTGGTGACAAGGTCAGTGTCAGTTGAAGAAGACTGAAGAGGATGGGGATGAAGGATGAAGATTTACAGCCAGGGCTATAGTGGCTGTGGCAGAGTACACTACGACCATCCTGGGAAGAGTTTTCCAGATTCAGCCTTGCACCTAATAGCTACTGGAGTTAGTTGGATCTTCGTCGTTTGAACACCAGACTACTGAAGTGTCAGTGGGAGACACCTGATGGCCTCAGCAAGTATTGGCAACTGGTCATTCTGAAGAAAAAGAGATTTGAGATCTTGGATGAGTCTCATTAATAGACCACTAGTGGGCACCTGGGGTGAAAAAAAAAAAAAAATCTAAGCCAACTGTGACTTAGGTTCTACTGGACTGGCATGCGTCAGGATGCTGAAGGAAGGTGTCGGGCCTGTGATGTATGCCGTGCCAAGAAGGGACCCAAGAAACGTGGTTGTGCCCCTGTTCAGCTATACCAAGTGGGTGCACTAATGCAAAGAGTCATTGTGGACATTGCTGGATCTCAGTCACTCACTGAAAGAGAAAACCAGTATATATGCATTGCCATGGACTACTTCACAAAGTGGCCAGAAGCTTATGCCATCCTCAATCTAGAGGCTGAAAATGTTGCTCAGGTGTTGGTTGACCAGTTTTTCTGTCGTTTTGGGATGCCACAAGAGCTACATTCACACCAGGGTAGCAACTTCGAGTCTGCTGGGTTCTGTGAGTGCTGGAGGTTAATGGAGATCAAGAAGACCAGGACGACCCCACTAAAGCCACAGGCAGATGGGATGGTGGAGAATTGCAACTGGACTCTGGGACAAGAACTGGGCAAGTATTGCATAGAGGGACAATCAGAATGGGACCAGAACTTATCTGCATTGCTAATGGCATATTGGTCTGAATACTATAAGTCTACCGGTTACACCCCTGCAAAACTGATGTTGGGCCACGAGCTACGCTTATTAGTTAACCTCTTAATGGGAAGACCACCTGGTGAAAAGTTGCCTACAGACATGTTCAGCTATGCGAAGCATCTTCAGGAAAGGCTGGCTGAGGTACGTCATCAAGTGCAAGGAGCCCTTATGTTTTCAGGTGAAGTGATGAAGCACAAATACGATGCCATGGCAAGTGAGGTGAGCTTCAAGGATGGTGACACAGTTTGGTTATACAATCCTCAGTGAAAGAAGGGACAGTCACCCACGCTGCAGAGCCCGTGGGACTGGCCTTACACTGTGTTGGACAGCCTATCAGAAGTAACGTACTGGATTCAGGGAGGCAGGAAATCTCGCCCAAAGGTGGTACACGTGAATCGTCTGTGGCAGTACCATAGGCCAGGACAGTACAGCTGGGACATCTCTGAGGAATAGAGCTCACCAGCAGCCGAGGATGTTGAGGAGGACCACGGAGCTCAAGTACAAGAGGATGGTGACAATTCCCCAAGGGAAGAAATGAGTCAGGAAGAGGACCAAGACATTTCAGGAGTGGACTGTGTGGAGGAGCAGGGACGTCGTCGGAAGTGGCATAGGAGAAGACCTGATAAGGTGAAGGATTACAATTATTTTGTGCATAATTTAATGTTTAGTTAGGATTAATGATTATGTTTGAATACATTGTGTACTTTGTTGGGATGATAAAGGATATACAGTCCCACTGTGCATTCTGTGACTTATTTTCTCTTACAGCCTTAACTTTACTATTAACTATATTGTTGAGAAATGAGATTTGCTAGTTAGGTAGTACTGGAGTGTTCCCTGTGGTTCTCGCAGTTTCTGTTACGTGTCAGAGTTGCCAGTTAGCCTGCTATTGTGAGCGAAGTTATTTTGTAAAGTTTTACAGTAATTCTTATACTCCTTAACTTTATAATGCTTTATTTTGGTGTTAGTTTGTTAAATTATGTAATTTTATATCAGTTTGTACACTAAAGCATTTGGAGCGTTATGTACTGTAGGAAAACTCTGGATATTGTGGATGTCTTAGAGCTGGAACTTGTTTTTCCGAGAATGTAGAAGATCATTCTAGTATACAGGAAGTTTATATAAGGATGGGGAAGGGACTAGAGGAGTCTTAGTTCAGTTTGAGTTTAGTTCAGTGTCAGTTCAGTGTCAGTGCACTTTGTCATGATTGTACAGTATAGTTCCGGTACTTGTGAAAACTGTGAAGTGTAGCTGGCAGGCATTAAGAGTAATTATTTGGAAAACAGAGACAGCAGACTTGAGAAGCCACTGTTTATTTATAACGCATGAGCTGTTCTCGTTGTTGCACACTGAAAGGCTGGTGATCAAGAACAGCAGCATCAGTTCATCTTCACTTCTCAACACATTGTCGTCTCCAAACAACAGTACAGGAACTTTCCATACCATGCTGTCATCCATTAAAGTCAGCCTAGCATTCAATGTCCTACCTTGTATCTTTTATATCTCCATCTGTATATAAACTGTACATCCAAGGAGACATGATACATCCCTGTTTAAGTCATAATTCAATTCAATGCTCACAGTTTACTATCCACACGAACTGCAGCCCCAGCAACCTCACATACATACTTCACAACATTCAACATCTTCCTGTCGACTTAATACCTACATTCCTTGTCTATCTACTCTGTCATATGCTTTCTCTAGATCCATAGAGGCAACATACAGCTTGTTCCATTTTTTTTTTTTTTTTCCGGTTTCTCCTTCTCGTTTCCTAAAGCCCCTTATTCTTCTCTGACAAATTCTCCGGTTATTTCCCAAACTCTGTCAGCGAGTATTCTGCCATTTATTTTTTCCAGTACACTGAGAAGACAGATATCCCTATGACTGTCATACACTTCTCCCCATTTCCTGTGAATAGAGGAACAGTTATACCTAAATACAAATCCTCCGGGTTCCTGCTTTCTTGCTGCTTCAGTCTGTGTGTGCTCTGTTTCCATGTTATCACCATCTCTCCCTTCTGTTTCAACATTTCTCCACGCACTTCTTTCAAATCCTGGGGTTTTCACCAATTTGATCTTCTTCATTGCTTCAAATATTTCGATCCTATTGACCTCTTCCTCCCTTCTGCCTCGTCTTCTTTCATACATTCCCCAACGACATATACGCGCCCTAATTTTGGTCTCTGTATTCAACATTATTAGAAGGTGTTCTCTCCTTTTGCTCACTCTTTTCTCATCTCTATCAACATTATGTTATATTCATCGTTCTCTCCTTTACTTATACCCTTTTCATCCCGTCTTAACTTTAACCTTCTTCGAGACAGTTTCAAACACTCTTTCCACTTCAAACTCAGATTTCTGTCAAATTCCTCATCGTCTTTTATTTTTTTCTTGCAAGTCATTTCACTTCTCTCCTCTTCTCTGAATATAATACCTTTCAGTCTCTCAACATCGTCCATTCCACCCTTTCCCACCCAATCACCATTATGATTTCTTCACTGTCACAGCTCGTTTCACTTCTTATTCCCCGACGCTGTTCCTTCCTTCCCCTTTCATCTACTCTTTACCCCACACATCACTTCTCATGCTGTATGACTTTCTTATGTGAATGCTTTACACATGTTTTCCACCTCCTCTGTCTGCTTCAAAACTTGTATACCTAGTTACTCGTACTCCTCTACTTCTCTCTTGTATCCCGCCATTCTTTAAAATTCTCCCGCAGCCTTTCTACTCTCTTTGCAAAATTTGCTTTTTCCTGCCTTTCTCTACCTCTGTTCACCCAACGCTTTTGCACCTCTCTCTTGGACACTACTATGTAGTGATGAGACAGTCCACTACCTCAAGCTCTGTGCACTTTCGTGTCAAACACAGATCTCCTTCGGTTATGCACACACACCTAATCAATCTTTGCCTTACGTTCATCCACCTCACCACCCACCTTTCATTACTCGCCATATATGCCTGTGGATCATTGTGTGCCTAAAGAAGGTATTGGCTGTATTCAAGCCCTTCCCTGAACAAATGTCCTCCAAAGCACCACTTCAGTAAGTACACCACACTCTCCAGTCATCCCATGTACCCTGACATTCCCCATTTTCATTCATATCTCCAGCAGCAGGTGGGCACGGGTGGTCAAGCGTCGCACTCTCTCTCTCTCTCTCTCTCTCTCAAACTCTTCATTCCCAGAGCATAGTTATTAATTATATATATATTTTGCCACCTTTACCCAGATTTATTCACCTTAAGGGAAAATTAACGAACTTGAAAAATGAAAAAGAGTTTACATTGTTCACCTCACTGGAAGAGGGTCACCTAGTCTAAATAACAGCAGCAACAACAAGAAAAACAACAACAATAACAACAACAACAACAACAATAATAATAATAATAATAGTAGTAGTAGTAGTAGTAGTAGTAGTAGCAGGAGTAGTAGTAATAATAATAATAATAATAATAATGATAATAATAATAATAATAATAATAATAATATTTGGCCATGTGGAGAGGATGGAGGGAGAAAGACTGACGAAGAGAGTGTATGTGAGTGAGGTGGAGGGGGGAAGAGGGAGGGGGAGGCCGAGGATGAGATGGAGGGATGGGGTGGAGAGGTATATGAGAGAGGGGGGTGTGAGTTGGGAGCAGGGCAGTGAAATGGCGGGGGACAGGGCGACTTGGAGGCGATTTGTTTGTGGCCACCCCAAACGGGATTGAGGCGTCTGGCAATAGATAGATAGATAGATTAATATTATGTAGCAGTAGTAGTAATAATAATAATCTTTGGGAAACAGGATTATAATGAACATGCGCCATCCTAATGAAGGGGTTGAAAAATATCTCCAGGGATTGTAAGGTAAAACACTTATACATTCTGCACTAACTCAGGGCCTTAGTTATTCCGAAATTGTTGTACCTTCACGGTATGTGGACATAGTTGTACCACTTGAATAATTGACGATACTGTGAAAATAAAGCATAAAGACATATACACTTTGCAATACAACCGATTAAATCTTCCTAAACCCAGCCTTATCGTATCTAACCAAGAAGCTGAAATGGATCTAACCTTCCCTAACTTAACTTGACTTACCTTAATTATAAGCGATTCTAATCTAATCTATCCCAGCGTAACCTGTTCTAAACTGACTCCTTTACTTGGATTAAATCGTCCATAAATAATGGGTAAAATGAATTATGTCCTTGTTCTGCAGCGGTCATTAGTAAGCAATAATCTAAAAAAAAATTTGGACAGGCTTCTTCTCAACTCCCTTGCATGTTTGAAATACTTGGAAGAAGAACACTATTCAGGGCTACCTGTTTATTACAACTGTGTTGCAAGAAGGAACGAAAATGTACAGTTGCTGTCAAGAGTTACGTTACACTGTCAGGAAACCCCGTTAAAATCCTTTGAAGCAAACTGTAATAATAGATTGATCTTTTTTTTCTTTTGTGCTGAGGCTTCATGAGGTCAGATTCGTAGGTGAGACGTTGATAAATGTTATAGTAAACCCGACCACTTCAAAACAGCTTTCATAAGCTGAAGGAAATCATTAAAGGGTAGGAAGTACATAATCAAACCAAGCCATTGTAACGATGGGAGTTAAGGAATATCTGTACGTTTCATTACCTAGATAGGACAAGCAATCAGATTCATGACAGATGTGGGGCAAGAAAAATGTATTGAACAAAAAGTTGAATACCGTGTATGTCGATGGTAAGGCAACAACTGGCAATAGATAGGAATGAATGGATGAAGTATGTAGGAGGATACTCATGACAAAGGTGACACCCACTGGCAATCAGCATAAACTACCTCATATCCATAACGGGCTGGCCTACAAACGCCCATCTTATTGGTTACTGATTTGCTGATGCTGCCGATTATTCTTTGTCAGCCAGGCCACTGCCCAGCACCACACACTAGCCTGTTTTGTCACTCTACAGGACTTGGTCTTTCTCATGTTACTCCTGTGTTTTTATAAAGTCCATTGAAGCCTCTTAGAAACTTTCGGTATATGGAAGACCTATAAACTATACATTTTATTCATATCACAAAAGAAAACAAAACTGAATGAAATCAGCGACACTTAGCAAGTTGCCAGGTCATAGGACGAGTTACAGGGCTGCTTGGAGTTAAAGAGCCTCTGACAGAAATGGAAAGAGGTTTGCACCACTCCTTGCCCCCTCCCCTTAATCTCTTCCATTTATCTGTAACATGTATGTAGTAATCATTTTTACTTCCTGAGGGTCAAGCAGGAAATACATGGGTTGTTCTAGATTTTTCCGTATGTTGACCAGTTGCCCTTTGAAGTGGAGTAGAAATTTTCGATTTTTTGGATGTGGGGCGGTTTTCAAAAGGCATTCTGTTTTACTATTATTATTTCTGGATTATACATACCGCATTTAATTGTAAAAATCAAATTTATGATGGTGGTGTTGGTGATGGTGGTGTTGGTGTTGGTGGTGTTGGTGTTGGTGGTGTTGGTGATGGTGATGTTGGTGATGGTGGTGGCAATTGTCGTAATGATTATGATGATACCCTTTCAAGTTCCCACCTCATTTAGTGAAACGATGCCCAGATTGTAGAATACAGGTAGAGAGAGCTTGATAATAAAGAGTACACCCAGAGTTCCTCCCAATAGCGTTGTGGTTACTTGAGTCCCATAGTAATACACCTCTGCTGCGTTGCCTGGTGGGGAGATGTGCAGAGTATTAAACAAAATTTCACTGTGTTGGGCGAAACACTTTTACGCCTCTTACTGATGTGATTTTTTTTTTTCATTCATTGCCAGACGCCTTGTATCCCAAACGGGGTGGCCAAGGGCTTAGAGTTAATTGTTTTACAGGGAGGGGCACTAATCCTCCACCAACCCCACTTGACACGTAGGGTGATTATTATTACATGAATGGAGAGGGGCTGGGTGGTATCATATTACTAGGAGGTAAGGTGAATGTTAAGACTCGTAAAAAATACTGCCATCACAATACTTGTGGAATACAGTACTGCATACAAATAAACTATGCACTCAAACAAACCCACTGTGTGTGTGTGTGTGTGTGTGTGTGTGTGTGTGTGTGTGTGTGTGTGTGTGTGTGTGTGTGTGTGTGTTCTTACCCACATTACCTAATTTTTACCTAATTATATCTTAACAGGAATGCGTCAAGCTCGTATTGTCCCGTGTATTAAACCATTTTTATCATACATATCCTTAAATTTATGAATAGTTATGGCACACACTATTTCATTCGGTAGTGCATTCCACTGATCAGTTGCCCCATTTGGGAAACTGAAATTCCTTACGTCTTTATTGCCTCTCTTAGGTAGTTTTTTGCAGTGTCCTCTTGCTGATGCTTCCCGACAGGTTATATACTCATTTATGTCCATTTTCTCATTCCCTGAGATGCATTTATATAGCATAATCATGTCCCATCTTTTCTTTCTCCCCTTTAGTGTTGGTAGATTCCATTCTTCTAGTCTTTCTTCGTAGCTTAGATCCCTTAAGATTGGTGCCTATATTGTAGCTGCCCTATTGCACTTTTTCAATCTTATCTAAGTGCTTTTTGGGATGAAGATTCCAGACTACTGATGCATACTCCAGGGATGGCCTGATGAATATTGTTATTATCTTTCTCAGCATGTCTTCATTAAAAAAAAGTGAATGCTATTCTCATATTAGCAAGCAGTGTATACATGTTACATACTTTCTCACTGATGTGGTCAGCCAGAGATAGTCTGTCACTGATAATTGCTCCTAGGTTCTCCCCTTCTGATATGTGTAGGGTTCAACTTCCTAACTTTTATTTCCAGTCTGATCTTTTTTTATTTTTACCAGACTTAATTACATGACACTTGTCCACAATAACCCCTAACCGCCGGCTGACGTGTATAGCCATCACGATTCAGGGCGTGGAGCGCCGCTGGCTGACTTCATGTACCTCACCCACCTTTCCCCACCCTTTGAAATTGCAGTCATTTTCTATGACAACCATATGGTAGGTAGGTACCCGAGGTACGCCACTGATGCACGCCTCAGTCTGTACACGGCACAGGTAGAGTGTAGAGTGATGTCTTTCTTATCCTCCTCATCCGATTCCATCCCTCCATGCGGAGGGCCGATTGCATCATCGACCCCTGCAAAAGTTCTGCCCTTACCGCTGGGGAAAGGGTTCAGTGATTTAGAAGGTGTGTGGGAAATTGTAAATAGTAAACAGGTATGCACAAGTGTGTGTTTTTTTATACGTAAGTGAAATGTAAAGTTATATCTAGTAAGTGTCATGAAATAAGTGTTTTATAATAAGTTTTACAAGTGCATTGCAATAAGTATTACTGTTTATGATTATTTGTGAAACAATGATTGGAAATACCTTGAGTAACCCTCTCTAGTACAATGAAAGAAAACCAAAAGTGCATGGGAAAGTATGAAAATTACCTGGTTGGCTGTAACAAAATTTTTTCCCTCGTTACTCAAAAAATATTGTTGAATATGTGAGCATTAGCGTATTTGTGATGTGAAGTACAAAAAATGTAAGTTGTGTTAACATTAATAGCATTTTCACATTGCCCCTGATTAGTACAAATTAGTCACAATTTCTGTATAAGTAATTACCTCATACTCAACCATGAAACAGCCAGAGCATTCACTTCTCAAAGTGCAATTACCCGTAATCATGATGTCAAGTGCAAAACATAAATGCTGTAGTAGAGGGGAAATTATTATAATTGACGCAAAACGTGAGTAATAAAAATAAAGAGCTATTCTTTTCCCACACATCTACGGGGAATAGTGGTGATATGAAACGGGTGGAAAACCCTATGGGGAGCCACATGGAAGGAGTGATGAGTCATCCTTATGATTGTAAGTAAAAAAAAAAGTAAAAAAAAATGATTGGAATATTTCGAGAGGCCAGGCAGTTTTACAATCAACATCCCGGTTAGTGCTGCCAGTGCTAGCCAGCGAGTCCAAGGCCACTGGCAGTGGCGCGCAACCAGATTAGCCTGCCAAAACACGGAAAAAACAGTCATTTTAAACTTATCCTTACTCATCGACGGGACCACTTGGAGACCTCAGGATACTTTCATTTGAAAGAGGAAGAGTTGGTGAGTCTTATGTATGTTTTTTTTCTCAAGCCATAATAGCTTGGCAGATATTAGGATTTGAAGTAAGGGTATTTTTTGCCAAAACCTCGGAAATCCCCCATAAGGACGAGTTGGTGACGGCCGGAAACCCTCGGCAGCTAAGGGTTAAATTCCATTTGCCATTTATTGATCCATTCATTAAGTTTATTTAATTCTTCTTGCAGCTCACTGCAAGAATCTGTGTTAGTAATTTTCCTTCGTATTTTTTCATCAGCAGCATACATATTAGTTTCCATTTCCAGTGTTACTGTCTATGTCATCTATAAATGCTAGAAACATAATTGGTGCCAGCGCTGAGCCCTGTGGAATGTCGCTAGTCACTTCCCTTCATGATGAGTAATTTCTCCTTAGTACTGTTCTCATTTCCCGTTTTCTGATAAAATCCTGCATCCAACAATACAGGTTGATTTGGATTCCTTCTTGATGGTACAGTACAGTTTTCATAAAAGTCTTTGGTGCAGTACTCCGTCAAAATTTATGTTTTCTTGAAATCATAATAGATATTGTCCACCCATCCTTCTCTTTTCTGTAATGTTTCTGTAATTCTGTCTTAGTAGCTTAATAGATTAGTAACACATGATTTTCCCTTTCTAAAACCGAACTGCTTTCCTGTTATCAATACTGTGTTCTTAAAAATGGTTTCCCCAAACTTTTCTTATCCACTTTTCTAGTATCTTACAACACTGGTCAGTGATAATGGTTGGTTATTGACTGGATTCTGTCTTCTTGAATAGGGGAACAATGTTTGCATTCTTCCAAATATCAGGTAGTTTACCTTGACATAAGGATTCCTTGAATGTTAAATAAAATCGTCTGCTTAACTCTTCTGTACATTCATGTAGCACCCAACCTGAAATTTCGTCAGGACCATATGCTTTTCCTTCATCTAATTTTCTTAACTCTTTCTATACTTCTTTTTCTGATATTTGTATATCTGGTAATAAGTGTGAGCATGCATGTTCCAAATAATCTCTGTCAAAGTTATTTTCTTCTGTAGAAAAGAATTGGAAATTTTTATTTCTCTTGTGTATAGATGATCTCGTCCGTAATGGACTGTATTTATCATTAACCTTGGTTTTGGTTCGGATGTAGCTGTAAAATAGCCTAGGCTGGTCACTACGTTTGTTTATAATGTCTTCCTCAAATTGTCTTTAAGCTTCTCTCCTTATCCTTGTATAATCATTACTTGCCTGTTTATGGTTGCTTTATGCCCTGTCACTATTCTGTCTTCTGTATCTATTCCAGAGCAAAACTCTTTCTTCTTTTGAGTTCTTGCATTCTGTATTAAACCATTTCTTTATTTTCATTTTTGTTTCTTTGTGCCTAGGGATGTACTTTTGGACTCTTAAAAAAATCACATAATTTTCTATATATAACATTTAAATCTTGCCCTCTAAGCTCCTTTTCCTAATCTTTTTCTAAGAAGTACTACTTTAGGTCATGGTATTTGCCCTTTTTGTAATTTAGGCTCTTTCTGTAACTCTCATGACTGTTAACTATGTCATATGCAATCCTGAAGCTGTAGTTTAATACTGCATGGTTGCTTTTCCCGAATGGAGGGTAATACATTATATTGTCAATATTATTTTCCTGCCTAGTAAACATAAGATGTAGTACTGATGGATCATGAAGTCTTCTTTTGCTGGTATTTTCTTTTACATGTTGTGTTAGGAAAAACTCCTGTACATGATACTGGAGCTTTTGATCCCAACAGCTCTCATGGCTTCTTACATCTAGAATATTCCAATTTATACTTGTACTAAAATCTCCAGTTAATATAGTTCTTTTAGATTCCTCTTACATTCTATGTAGTAATGCTCTTAAATTCTGAGAATTGTACTTTCTGCCAGGTCTTCATATTCGCCTTTTTCCCAAGTGTTTGTTATGAGCGGCATGTATAAATTTGCCACAGTTACTTTCCCTTCAGATGTGTTAATAGGGTCAAGATAACTGTGCCAGATATTGCATTGGTCTGGATGTTGCAAATACGGATAACTGAGAGTTTACTGTACCTTCAGTGATACTAGTATTCCTATCGCTAAAAGTATTGAAATTCTTGGTATTTCACTTAACAATACCCCCAACTAGACCTCTCATGTTAGACCAAATGCTAAAACCGCTTCACAAAAACTTAGATTATTGTACAGAATCTGCAACTTCTTCACTGACCAGCAGTTAGCTATGATTTCCAAGCTTCATGTGCACCTTCACATGGAATATTGCTCACCTGTATGGAGTGATTGTGGAGAGATTGCCCTAAAACAAGGGGACACAATTCAAAACAAATCTGTAACAATTACTCGTGTTAATATTCTTGCAATTACAAATGAACTAACCTCTACTAGTATGAAGGAACATTGCCTCCCTTGCATTATTTTGCAGAATACTTTTATGGCAAAAACTCAGAAGTTGCATCCAGTGTGCCACATCTTCATGCCTTCCCCCGTGCTACACAGGCATCCGATAGTGCTCATGACTGGGCCGTGACACTGCCATATTGCAGAACTTCTGCCTATCAGAATTTGTTTATTCCCCGAACTACATCTCTTTGTAACTCGTTTCCCCAGACTAGTTCCCCCCCCCCTCAAACTTCAACCTACAGCAGTTCAAGTCCAACAACTACAGATTATTTTAATGCATGGAAGACACCTGTAATCTGGGATATGGATTATTTATTTATTTTATTCCATCCATTGTCCATATTATGTATTAAAAAAAGGGCCAATAACAGTGTACCAGTACATACTCGAATATATATATATATATATGTAGATAGATAGATAGATATAGATATATATATATATATATGTATATATATATATATATATATATATATATATATATATATATATATATATGTAGATAGATAGATAGATATAGATATAGATAGACATAGATATAGATAGACATATATAGACAGAGATAGAGAGATAGATAGATGGATATAGATGTAAGAGTTGCATTGTTTGTTCTTCAATCATGCCCAAACCAAGGGCCAGAGACCCCCAGACTGAATCACGGTGACCCAAGGATGGTTTTAGGAGGGTCATTAATTTGAGGTCACTGGTAGAGTGTTTGCCTTTTTGGCCAAACCAACGCCTGGTAACCCTGCAGCCCAGTTTTTGGCATGGAGACTCACTTGACCTCCAGTTCGAACATAGGATAGCTGAGATTGACCTCCGAGGTCATTTGATGTCACTGGTAATACACGTTCAAACAAGACCCAGCAGCCCAATTTTTGGGATGGAGACTCACATGACCTTCAGTTCGGACATAAGCTATGTGAGGTTGCACTCCAAAGTCATTTGAGGTCAACGGTCAGAGGTCATTTGAGATCACTGGAAATAGTAAACAAGTGTGCTCAGTTACTGTGCATCAGTCTGCAAAAGCTGAAATAGAACCTCTTATTATCCCTCTTCTAAAGCATCAGAGGGTACATGCTCTCTCTGTAGTAGAAAGACTGAACTAGAACAAATACGATCAGATTGTCTGCCTTTTTGTTCCGGCAACACCAGGTACCCTTCCTAATACTCTCACACAAACACACACACACACACACACGTATATATATATATATATATATATATATATATATATAAAACTGAAGACCAGGACAAGGAGGCAATGAACTGGGGCCATGTTCACAATTTATTTCAGTGACGTTTCGAGGAAATCCAACCTCATCATCAGAAACGTCACTGAAATAAATTGTGAACATGGCCCCAGTTCATCGTCTCCTTGTCCTGGTCTTCAGTTTTATATATGCCATCAGGTTCCCTACTGGATCCTCAGTTGTTAACATTTTATATATATATATATATATATATATATATATATATATATATATATATATATATATATATATATATATATATGCAGGGATACCCAGCGATCCCAAGCCAAAAAGGCGAACACTCTAATCCTGTTTGTTTTAGTTCAGTCTTTTTTTCTACTCCAAAAACTTCATGTATCTCTAAGGCTTTATAAGAGGGATTACAAGAGGTCCACAAAATTTCTATTTCAGCTTTTTCAGACAAATGTACAGTATTTGTGTGCACTTGTTTACTAGTTCTAGTGATCTTAAATAACCTCCGACCAGTGACCCCATATGACCTTGGCGATGAACCTCATAGCCGATATCCAAACTAAAGGTCAAGTCACTTTCCATGCCAAAAATTGGAATGCAAGGGTACTCGGCGTTCAATGGGCCAGAAAGACGAACATTCTACCGGTGACTTCAGGTGACCCAGATATGAATTTTGACCCCCATAAAACCATCTCAGGGTCATTTGATTCAGAATATATATGGGGCTTGAGGTCTCTGGCCCTTGGATTGGGCACAATTGAAGGACAAACAAACAAACAATCCAGCTCATATATATATATCATTATCATCAGCCGTTTGAGTGTCCACTACAGGACTGGCCAATCCCAACTGAACTGGGGACGATACAGCCTATGTATCTCTACCTAGTGGCTTGGGCTGTCCAGCAGAGATTGTATGCTGGGTGAGAAGTGCTTGTAATTGTAGTGTTGGAGTGACTTTGGATGTGTGTGTAGTCTGTGAACCAAATGTAGTCAGCCTGTGCAAGCCGACTGGGTGCCAGCACACTTTATGGTATGTGACACTGGTTCAACCACAGCACCTCTTATGTCCAACAAAGCAGTACTTGGCTGGAAGAACGCTCCCAAAGTTAACCCGCCGCGTCCGGTTGACGTATATATACGTCCACATGTTTTGTCAATGTCAGTCCCGTTGACATATATAAATGCACATCAATTGCAAGGTCAATAATTTGCACAATTTTCAATTTTTGTACATGATTTTTGGTATATATACACCAGACACCTTCCTCTACAAGATGCCAGGCAGGGACAATGCCATACCTCACGTTACCTTCCCCCTCCCTCGCATGTCATTGTCTCAGCAATTCACCTGTTACCAGAGTAAAGACATGTCATGCCACGGTATGAAATTCAAAGCCAGAGTGATTCCCCAATTGATGACAATGTGGAGGACAAAGTTTATGTAGCATTAGAGGAAGAAACAGTCAGAAATGATGGTCAGGTAATGTCGCCAAAAAAGGTCAGGTATGTTGATGTGTTTGGTGAGTGAAACAATGCTTATATTGCCTATATTACTGTGTGAAAACGAATATACTCTCGTACTACATATAAATTTGTACCAAATAAATAAAGAAATACCATTTATGAATGATGTGGAATAGTTACCCTCCCATAGAATTCGTTTTCTTTGGAGCCAGCCTGATAGAAAACCCAGTAAGGTAAGGAGTACTTCTACCTGTATCGAGCACTTTAAACCTCAGGTGAGTGATTTCTCTATGAATTTTCAAGGTTTCCCACCAAAAACGGAAGTTTGAGCCAAAAAAAGAATTTCAAAAATTGTTCGGGATTGGGGTGAGTCAGTGGTGGAAAATTGGTCGGGACGGGATGGGTTACTTACCCAGGCAGGGCGCGAACCCTCGTTCTTCCATGTATGAACATGCAAACTTTACCACTGTACCACAGAGGTTCTATATATATATATATAAATATATATATATATATAAACATATGTATATATATATATATATCTAAACATATGTATATATATATATATATATATATATATATATAAATATATATATATATATATATATATATATATATATATATATATTATATATATATATATATATATATATCTATGTGTGTGTGTGTGTGTGTGTGTGTGTGTGTGCGTGTGTGTTTTAATGCAAGGAAGAAGGGACCAAAGGCTAGGAGCCTGCAAACTTTTCCTACCAAGGCAAAACAAAAACAATACAACAGAAAGCCAAATTCAAGATCCGTTCATTTCGAGATGCCTGGACACACTGTGTTTGAAAGACTGGAAATCATAGGAAGTAGAAAATGCAGACAGAGGGAGACAGTTCCAGTGTTGACCTGTTGCATAAATGAAGGACTGGGAGTAACAGTTAACTCTTCCATTAGTGAGTTGGACAGAAAAAGAATAGGAGTTTGTTCTATACATGTGCAATGTGCCCATTATAAAGGTGGAGGGATGAGAGCAGACAGTTAAGAGGAGCAATGACCATTGAAATAGTGATAGAAAAGAAATAAAGATGCAACAGTGTGGCAAAGAGACAGATGTTGAAAATGAAGTCAGAAAGAGAAGGAGAGTTAATGAAAAGCCTTTGACTCCACCCTGTTGAGAAGAGCTGTATGTGGGAAACCTCCCCAAACATGACAGTTGTACTCTACACAGAGGTGAATAAATCCCGTGTATCAAGCTAACAACTGTACAGGAGTAAAGAAGGCACAAAGTCAGCTTAGTGCACTTAATCTCTTGGAAGCAGATTTTACAAGATATGTAATATGGTCTTTTGAAGATAAATCCCGAGAGAATGAAACCTCAAGTATGTTTATATATAATGCAGGATTGAGCTGGATATTAATGAATATTCTTGGGTACCCCTGGGGGTAGGGGGGTTTCAAGAATACTCCCCCAGTATCCCTTCTTGTCGTATGAGGCAACTAAAAGGTTGGTGGTGGGTTAGTGCCCTACCCCGTAAAAAGAACTAACTAAACAAGCGAATGAAGCACCTCGGACCAGGACTGACAATTCGTTGACGACTAAAGAACAGACAAAGGACATTCTGAGGGTGGGGACATGGAATGTGAGAGGAGTGAATGATGAAGTGAAAGAGAGAGAGATTGTTCAGGTGCTTGAAGATGCAAGTGTTGATATATGTGAACTAACTGAAACTAAATCGAATGGTGAAAGGGTGAGAGAATGGGAAAATGGTTTAGGAATATATGCGGGAGATAATGAGAATGAGAGGGCAAAAGAGGGAGTATGTCTAATGACAAGCAAGAAGTGGAAGGAGAATATAAGAGAGCATGGAACAGTGGGTACAAGGATTGTATGAGTGAGGATGAAAGTAGGTATACAAGCCTGGGCGATTGTATGTGCGTATCCACCAACAGAGTACCGAGTGGCAAGAGTGAAAGATGAGTTTTGGGCAAGTGTAGAAGTATGTATGGACAAGTTTAAGAGGAGCGAGAGATTGTTGTTGATTGGAGATATGAATGACAAAGTGGAGAATGTACGAATGGATGGAATGGTTGGTCAGTGTGGGGTGTGCCAGCTAAAGTAAATGGGAATGGTAGTGCTTTGGTGGACATCTGTGCTAGTAAGGGGTTGGCAATAGCCAACATCTACTTTCGGCATAAAATGATCCACAGGTATACATGGAGAGTCATGAGAAGGATGGATGGTGAACTTGTTGAACGAAAGGCAGTGATAGACTATTTGTGTGTGGATGAGCGAATGAGCAGATAAGTGTTGGATGCAAGAGTGTGGAGAGGGTGGGGAAATGGAATTTCAGACCATCACTGAGTGATGAACAATGTAAGGCTGTAAAGAAAGTGGGTGAGGAGGTACGAAGGGGAAGACAGGAGGAAACAGCTCCTGTGAGAAGAGTGGAGAGGTTGCAAGATAGTGAGAAAATGGCAGAGTATAAGAGCATAGTGGAAGAGAGATTCGGAAGGTATGAGTTAGAGCAGATGGAAGGGGTGGAAGAAGGATGTAAGATATTCATGGAAGAGATAGGCACAGCGTGTGAGGTGGTTTGTGGAGTGAGGAGGAGATGCAGCGGTGTGCAAGGAACAGCATGGTGGAATGATGAGGTGAAACGAGCTGTGGAACAAAAGAAGAAGGCATATAGTGAATGGCTAGCGAGTAGAGGTAGGGGAGAAGATGAGAGAGAAGAGAGAGGTATATGTGAGCAGGAGAAGGGAGGTGAAGAGATTGGTGAAGGAGTGTAAGAAGAAAATGGATGAAGAGTTTGAGAGGAATCTGAGTGTGAAATGGAGGGAGAGTAAGAAATTGTTTTAGACGGAGGTAAGGAAAGTAAAGCAGTGTGAAAGGGGAAATAGTAGGGGAGTGAAAGATAGGAATAGTAGGTTGCTGATGGAGAAGAGAGAGAAATTGAGGAGATGGAAGAAACACTTTGAGGATTTGTTGAATGTAGAGAGTGAGAGCAGTGCGAGTATAAGTGGCTGGGGAATGACTGGGAGAAGAAGAGGAGAGAGAAGGGAGGAAGGAATCAGTAGGGCAGAAGTAGTGGAAACAATGAAGAAGATCAAGATGGGAAAGACCCTAGGGATTGATGGACTGTGTGGTGAAATGCTGAGGTTTGGAGGTGAGATTGTAGTGGTGTGGATATGGAAGTTGTGTAGATTGGCATGGGAAGAGGGAAGGGTTCCAGAGGACTGAAAATCAGGTATAATTGTTTCTTTATGTAAAGGAAAAGGGAAGAGAGAAGTATATGGTAACCATAGGGGTATTTGCCTTCTTAGTGTGACTGGAAAAATATATGGTAGAATACTCATTGATAGGGTTAGGCATATAACGGAGGAGCTAGTTGAAGAAGAACAAGGGGGGTTTGGGAAGGGAAGAGGGTGTGTAGATCAGATATTTGTTCTAAGATGTTAGGTGGAGAAGTATTTAGAGAAGGGAAAGAAAGTGTATGCTGCCCTCATGGACTTGGAGAAGGCTTATGACAGAATAGATAGGCAAGGTATGTGGAAGGTATTTAGAATATATGGAGTGGAGGGGAAATTGTTGAGAGCTGTGAAGAGTATGTATGAAGGAGCTAGGGCTACAGTGCGAGTGGATGGTGAGCTGAGTGAGTTCTTTGATGTCAATGTGGGACTGAAACAGGGTTGTGTGGTGTCTCCATGGCTGTTTAATATATACATGGATGGGGTTGTAAAGGAGGTGCAAGGTAGGGCAGTGGATATGGGGGTGGCTGTAATGAATGAGGGTGATATGTGGAAGATTCTTGTGTTGCTGTTTGCTGATGATACAGTATTGTGTGAAGATGAATGGGAGTTGCAAGGTTTGGTGAATGAATTTGGGACAGTGTGTAGGAGGAAGATGCTGAAAGTTAATGTAAACAAGAGTAAAGTTATGGTGTTTGAGAGGAATGAAGTCACAGAATGCACAGTGAGGTTGGATGGTGAGGATATGGAGAATGTGAGTGCATTCAAGTACTTGGGTAGTGTGATGAGTAAGGATGGAAGTTTTGGGGATGAAGTGCTTGAAAGGGTACAGCAGGGAAGGAAAGTTGTTGGTTCACTGAAAGCAGTGATGAGAAATAGGGAGGTGAGTATGGAAGTTAAGAAGTCACTGCATGATAGTATTGTGATCCCTACCCTGATGTATGGAAGCGAGACATGGACCTTGCTAGAGGGGAACAAGTCAAGAGTGAGAGCAGTGGAAATGAGTTACTTGAGAGGAGCATGTGCAGCGACATGAGGGGACATGTTGACATATGAAGACGTGAAGGAACGTTGTGGGGTGGAAGTGGATGTGGTTGAGAAGATTAGGAGAAATATACTCAGGTGGTTTGGACATGTGAAGAGAATGGAGAATGAAAGACTGACTAAGAGGGTGTATGTAAGTGAGTTGGAGGGAGGGAGAGGGAGGGGAAGACCGAGGATGAGGTGGAGGGATGGAGTTGAGAGGTATATGAAGGAGGAGGGAGTGAGTTGGGGGGAGGTAGTCAAAAGGTGGGTGACAGAGCGACTTGGTGGCATTTTGTCTTTGGCCACCCTTTGTGGGATTAGGGCGTCAGGCTATAGATAGATAGATAGGTAGGTGTAAGAACTGGGTCTTTGATGCATTTACAGTAAAACAACAAGATTGCTTTTACCCCAGTCAGATATTTGAACCAAGTCTGACTCTAGGGGTGCCATAGCCTCATCCCTTTTTTGTTGAAGTAACTGCTGAGGTGGACGTTGCAGGAACGGAATGGAAAGGTGAAGGACAGAATCATCAAAGTATGAGTGGATAGGGTTAGATGTACAGCTTAGAAGGTCATTGATAAATAAAAGGAAAAGAGTTGGTGATAGGACAGAGCCCTGAGGAACACCACTATTGATAGATGTAGGAGAAGAACGGTGGCCGCCTGCAATAGCAGCTATAGAACAACCAGAAATGAGGCTACAAATGAAGACACAGATAGAAGGATAGAAACCGTAAGAGGGCAGTTTGGAAATTAAAGATTTATGCCAGACTCGATCGAAAGGTTTTGAGATGTCAAATACAATGGCAAAGCTTTCGCCACAGTCCCGAAAAGAGGATAACCAAGAGTCTGAAAGGTGGGTAAGGAGATCGCCGATGGATTGTTCCTGACGATCAAAAAGAAGATTGTAAGAGGAAAGATGGTTTTAAATATTTCTGTTCAGCATAGACTCAAAAACTTTTGAGACACAGTATATTAACCCCTAGGCGCCTGGCCACGTCATATGACGTGTTGGCAGAGGCCTATGGTCTACGTCATAAGACGTTTTAATTTTTCGCTGGCATGTTTGAACTTAGTAGCGTGCCATATGGACTCAGAGTCTTGTCCCGGCATGGCTGGTGCGCGGGATAATGTTGGCTGGCCGGGGGAGGGGCAGGGGTGTGGGTAGGGGGAGTGGGAGGGCGGCCCAGCAGTGAGGTGGGCTGTGGTGGAGGGTGGTGGAGGGTGATGGGAGGCTGGTGTAGGGAGAGTGTGGCCTTGAAACCAGCTGATACTGGTTCAGGGTTGGGGTAGGAGTCGGGAGGGGTGGGGTGGGGTGGGGTGGTGGGGAGGGCTACTAGGGGGCCCTGAGGGATGTGGGGTAGAGTGTATGGGTGCTTGAGTACACTTGTACTGACCACAGCCAGACTTTAGGGAGTATCATACTGTCAAGTTACCAAAAACAGTGAAATAATGTGTAAATAGTGTGTAAATAATAGTGAATAAATAAATAGTCATAAGTTTGTTAGAAAATATGTATCATGGAAAACATAAAATAGGCCAATCTTTATTAGTTGCTTTCTTGTGTGTGTGTTTTTTTTTTTTTGCTATTTTAGTAGTAATATTGTGCTCATATGGCATTGTGAATTAGTGAGAGGAACAAATACACACTCAATACTTATCTTGGCTTGAGGTAATCATCCGTCTTCCCTCCACTAATACTCCCAACACACCACCGCGACCTTGAACATGCTCAGCCCAGCAGCCACACACCACACCACCACCTCCAAATCGCCAACAGAGAATAAACACATGCTTTTTATGTGTTTTTTGTCATTTGTGATTGATTTGTAATGAAAAAAAAATATTGGGGGGAAAATCGATTATCCTGAACATAACCCGGTTCTGGGACATCGGTAGGTAAACCCATGCCCGGCGCCTAGTGGTTCAAGCATTCGGATGATAGTCAGAGGGTTAGGAATGGTCACCCCTCTTTGGGACTGGCTGAATGCAAGCACACTTCCAGCAAGAAGGAAAGGTACAGGTTGACAGACAAAGGTGAAAGAGTTTACCTAGGCAGGGTGTAAGCACAGAAGCACAGTTCTTGAGGGCAATAGGAGGGATCCCATCAGGCCCAAATGCCTTGTCAGCACTGAGGCCAGTGATGGCAGAATATGCATCAGTTGAAGACATTTTAGCCCCTTAAGACTGCAATTATATCAGGTGGGTCCCCCCCCCCACAAGTGAAATTTGGGGAGGTTTGGTGACTCTTGCCAAGGGCAAAATGAATGTGTTCTGGCTAAAGAGGAAGAATTTACACACCTGACAACGCAATCCACACCCCCATAGGCCTAATGGTTACCGCACAATCATGCATCAAAATTTAAAAAGGTTTATATTAGTTACCCCTCGAAAACAATAAAAAAGGTGAAAATGTTGATAACTACCTATTTTTTTTTAAATTGAAACAGGTAATTTAAAAGTGTTTTGTCACAGCAACCTTGAAAACAGGTGTATGTAGGTGTGGGGAGATTACTAGGCTATGGGGAGTAGGCCTATAGGTACAGGGGTTGGAAAAACAACCAACTTTTCGCATGAAAAGAAAGCACTTTAGTGTGTTCTGTAACATCTTGGGGGTCTGATACCTGTTCCTCTCGGGAGTCTGTAGGGGGTGGGAGGGTAGTGAGGAACATGGAGGGAGGGATGGGGTGTGGTTCAGAGGGGACACAAGGCTAGTAGGATGGGAGGAGGGGCAAGAGTGGGTGGAAAGAGACACAGGTGGTGATGGGAGGAGAGATGCAGGTGCATGGAGGGGTGGGCAGGTGATGGGGGACAAGGAGGGAGTGAGGGAGTATGTTAGAGGCGGCCAAGAGGGGAGTGTCCCCCACCACCCGGGTTGGTCCAATCCACCCTCACGCCACCTCAGGGGTGAGTTCTCACTGGCATGAAGCATGTCAACATAATTGGGGTGGAGGAAGCGCTTCACAGCTTTTTACAGGCCCAGCTCAATTGATGAGATTAGGCAGTTTGGCATAAAACTATCATCACATCAATTGATGCAATTAGGAATTAAGAGGTTAATGACAGCCATGAGGAAGTCAGAGGGAGGAAGTGATCGAGGAACATCACGAAAAATTCCAATGTGGACTTGGAGGGGAAAGTCTGAGTGAAGAGGTCTGCTTTATTAGTAGAAGAAGTAGCCATGGAGCCATTAGAGTAGAAATGAGGAGGGAAGGATGATGATGAGAGGTTGTTAGAAATCTTTTTGGCAAGGTGCCAGAAGGAACGGTAAGAAGTGGAATTGGAGAGTTGAGAGCATTTAGTACGGATGAAATTATTTTTACCAGAACAAAGAACAGACTTTGCATGATTCCGGGCAGATTGGCCTGGGAGGAAGGTAGAGTCCCGGAGGATTGGAAGTCAGGTATAATTATTCCCTTGTACAAAGGAAAAGGGGAAAAAGAAGTGTGTGGTAATCATAGGGGCATTTGTCTTCTTAGTATAATAGGAAAAGTGTATGGTAGGATACTTATAGACAGAGTTAGAGAAAGAACAGAGAAATTAGTTGGAGAAGAACAGGGAGGCTTTAGGAAGGGAAGAGGTTGTGTAGATCAGATATTCATTCTTAGATCTTTAGTGGAAAAGTTTCTAGAGAAGGGAAAGAAGTTGTATGCGGCTTTCATGGATTTGGAGAAAGCATATGACAGGGTGGACAGACAAGGATTGTGGAAAGTGTTAAGAATATATGGAGTAGATGGGAAGTTGTTGAATGCTGTGAAGAGTATGTATGATGGTGCTAAGGCTGCAGTGCGTGTGGATGGTGAACTAAGTGAATTTTTCTCTTTGAAAGTTGGTTTGAAACAGGGATGTGTCATGTCTCCATGGTTGTTCAATCTGTACATGGATGGGGTAATAAAAGAGGTACAAGGTAGGGTAGTGGATGTTGGAGTGGCCCTGGTGAGAGAGGATAGTGTTTGGAAACTCCCTGTACTGTTGTTTGCAGATGATACTGTGTTGTTGAGTGAAGATGAAGGGGAGCTGCAAGGCTTGGTGGATGAGTTTGAGAGAGTGTGTAAGAAACGGAACCTAAAGGTGAATGTAGGGAAGAGTAAAGTGATGGTCTTTGAGAGAGGTGAAGTCAGTGAATGTATAGCGAGGTTGGATGGTGAGGAATTGGAAAATGTGAGTACGTTTAAGTATTTGGGTAGTGTGATGAGTAAGGATGGAGGTTTGGAGGGTGAAGTGCTTGAAAGGGTACAGCAGGGAAGAAAGGTTGCTGGTTCCTTGAAAGCAGTGATAAGAAACAGGGAAGTGAGCATGGAAGTAAAAAAGTTACTACATGACAGTATTGTGATACCAACTCTAACGTACGGAAGTGAAGCTTGGACGTTGTTGGAAGGACACAAGTCAAGAGTGAGAGCAGTGGAAATGAGTTATTTAAGAGGAGCTTGTGGAGTCACGTGGAGAGACAGGCTGACGAATGAGGATATAAAGGAGCGTTGTGGTGTTGATGTGGATGTGATAGGAAGCGTTGTGAGGAACACACTGAGGTGGTTTGGCCATGTGGAGAGGATGGAGGGTGAAAGACTGACGAAGAGAGTGTATGTGAGCGAGGTGGAGGGTGGAAGAGGGAGGGGGAGACCGAGGATGAGATGGAGGGATGGGGTGGAGAGGTATATGAGAGAGGGGGGTGTGAGTTGGGAGCAGGGTAGTGAAATGGCGGGGGACAGGGCGACTTGGAGGCGATTTGTTTGTGGCCACCCCAAACGGGATTGAGGCGTCTGGCAATAGATAGATAGATAGATAGATTCAAGGGTGGGTTGGCTTCGGTACCTTTAATAGGCCTTCTCCTTGTGGACAGCATTAGAACATGTGTGATTAAACCAAGCCTTTTTTACAGAAGTCATAGCAGATGAGAAAGGAATGCATGCTTCCATGCACAAAAGAATAACCTGCGTAATGTGCATGGCACACTCAAATGGCTCTCAATCTTTTTTTTTTTAATGCAAGGAAGAATGAACCAAAGGCAAAACAGTTCCTTTCAAGAAAAAAAAAAAAAAAACAATACAAAAGGGAGCCAAATTCAAGACCTGATCATTTCGAGATGCCTAGACACACTGTGTTTGAATGACTGGAGATCGTAGGAAGTAAGAAATACAGACAGAGGGAGACAGTTACAGAGTTGACCTGTGGCATAAATGAAAAACTGGGAGTAACGGTTAACTCTTGCATTAGAGAGTTGGACAGAAAAGGGACGAGAGTTTGTTGCTAAAGAGTTGCTACGCACCCATCATAGAGGAGAAGGGATGCAAGCACACAGTTCAGTGGAGCAGTGACAATGCAAGTAGCGACAGAAAAGAGATAAAGAGGCAACAGTGTGGTGAAGAGACAAAGTTTGAAAGGAGGCAGTAAGAGGAAGAAAGTTAAAGAGACGAAAAGCCTTTGACTCCACCCTATTGAGAGAAGCTCTATGTGAGGAGCCTCGCCAAACATGAGAGCTGTACTGCACACAGGGGCGAATAAATCCGATGTATAAAGTCAACAACCGTGCAGGGGTAAAGTAGGTACAGAGTCGGCTTAACATACCTTATCTCTTGGAAGCAGATTTTTCCAGACATGTAATATGATCTTTCCAAGATAAATCCCGAGTGAATGAAACCCCAAGCATGATCAAGGATGATGCTGGATTGAGCTGGATATGATTAAACATTAGTGGGTACTCCTGTGGAATATTTTGTCGGGCTGAGAGATGTAAAACCTGAGTCTTTGATGCATTAAAAACAAGAAGATTATTTTTACCCCAGTCAGAGATACAAGCCAAGTCAGACATTAGGAGTACCATAGCCTCATCCCTTGTTTCTTGAAGTAACTGCTGGGATGGACATTGCGGGAACCAAAAGGAAAGGTGAAGGGTGGAATCATCAGTGTATGAGTGGATAGGATTAGATGTACAGCTTAAAAGATCATTGATGAATAAAAGGAAGAGAGTTGGTGATAGGCCAGAGCCCTGAGGAACACTGTTGTTAACAGATCTAGGAGAAGAACGATGGCCGTCTACAACAGCGGTTATGGAACGACCAGAAAGGAAGCTGTAAATGAAGGCACACATAGATGAACAGAAAACGTAAGAGGCACTTTGTAAATTAAAGAGTTATGCTAGACTCGACCGAAAGCTTTTGAGACGTCAAGTCCAATGGCAAAGCTTTCACCAAAGTCCCGTTAGGAGGATGACCAGGAGTCTGAAAGGTTGGTGAGAATATCGCCAGTGGAGCGTCCGTGACGGAACCCATACTGACAATCAGAAAGATTTTGATGGGAAAGATGCTTTTAAATTTTTCTGTTAAGAATTGACTCAAAAACCTTTGAGACACAGGATTTTAATGCAACTGGACGATAGTTAGAGGGCTGGGAATGGTCATCGTTCTTTGGGACTGGCTGAATAAGGGCAAAATTCCAGCAAGAAAGAAAGGTACAAGGTGAAAGACAAAGGCGAAAGAGTTTATCTAGGCAGGGTGTAAGCACAGAAGCACAGTTCTTGAGGACAACAGGAGGGATTCCATCCGGCCCATATACCTTGTTAGTACTGAGGCCAGTGATGGTAGAAAATACATCAGCTGAAGAAATTTTAATGTCAGCCATGAGGAAGTCACAGGGAAGAAGTGATGGAGGAATAGCACAGGAAATGAGTAAGGTGGAATTGGAGGAGAAAGTGTGAGTGAAGAGATCTGATTTATCAGTAGAAGCAATAGCTGCAGAGCCATCAGAGTAGAAAAGAGAACGTAATGATGATGAGGTAAAGTTGTCAGAAACGTTTTAAGTAAGGTGCCAGAAGGAACTGTAAGAACTGGAATTGGCGAGTTGAGAGCATTTAGTACGGATGAAATTATTTGTACCAGAACAAAGAACAGACTTTGCATGATTCCAGGCAGAAATATAAAAAGATCTGATTCAGGGGTGGGTTGGCTTCGGTACCTTTATAGGCTTTCTTCTTGTGGACAGCACTAGAACATGTGTGATTAAACCAAGGCTTTTGTGCATTAGTCATAGGATATGAGAAAGGAATGTATGCTTCCATGCCCACGAGAATAACCTCCGTAATGTGCATGGCACACTTAAATGGCTCTCAATTTTTTTTTTTATGTGAGGAAGAAAGAACCAAAGGCTGGGAGCCCGCAAAACAGTTCCATTCAAGGGAAAAAAAAAATACAAAAGAGAGCCAAATGCAAGAGCTGCTCATTTCGAGATGCCTAGACAACCTTTGTTTGAAAGACTGGAGATCATAGGAAGTAAGAAATAGAGACAGAGGGAGACAGTTCCAGAGTTACCTGTCGCATAAATGAAGGACTGAGAGTAACAGTTAACTCTTGCATTAGAGAGTTGGACAGAAAAGGGATGAAAGTTTGGTGCTAAATGGGTGCTACGCACCCATCATAGAGGTGGAGGGAAGCAAGCAGACAGTTCAGAGGAGCAGTAATCATGGAAGTAACGACAGAAAAGAGATAACGAAGCAACAGTGTGGCGAAGAGACAAAGGTTGAAGGGAGGCAGTAAGAGGAGGGAGGCAGTAAGAGGAAGAGAGTTAATGAGACGAAAAGCCATTGACTCAACCCTATTGAGAGAAGCTCTATGTGGGAGCCTCGCCAAACATGATAGTTATGCTGCACTCAGGGGCGAATAAATCCGGTATATAAAGTCAACAACTGTGCAGGGGTAAAGAAGGCACAGAGTTGGCTTAGCATACCTAATCTCTTGGAAGTAGATTTGCCAGAGATGTAATATGATCTTTCCAAGATAAATCCCGAGTGAATGAAACCCCAAGCATGATCAAGGATGATGCTGGATTGAGCTGGATAGTATTAAACATTAGTAGGTACTCCTGTGAAATATTTTGTCGGGTTGATAGATGTAAAAACTGAGTCTTTGATACATTATAAACAACATGATTATTTTGATCCCAGTCAGAGATACGAGCCAAGTCAGACATTAGGAGTGCCATTGCCTCATCCCTTATTTCTTGAAGTAGCTGCTGGGATGGACATTTCGGGAACCGAAAGGAAAGGTAAAGGGTGGAGTCATCCGTGTGCAAGTGGACAGGATTAGATGTACAGCTTAGATCATTGTTGAATAAAAGGAAGAGAGTTGGTGATAGGACAGAGCCCTGAGGAACACCACTATTGATAGATCTAGGAGAAGAACGATAGTCGTCTACAACAGCGGCTATGGAACGATCAGAAAGGAAGCTGAAGTTAAAGGCACAGATAGACGGGCAGAAACCGTAAGAGGCAGTTTGTAAATTAAAGATTTATGCCAGACTCGATCGAAAGCTTTAGCTATGTCAAGTCCAATGGCAAGGCTTTTGCCAAAGTCCCGAAAGGAGGATGACCAGGAGTCTGAAAGGTACATGAGAAGATCGCCAGTGGAGCGTCCCTGACGGAACCCATACTGACGGTCAGAAAGAAGAATTTGATAGGAAAGATGCTTTAAAATTTTTCTATTAAGAATTGACTCGGAAACTTATGAGACACAGGATGTTAAAGCAATTAGACGATAGTTGGAGGGCTGGGAATGGTCAACCTTCTTTGGGACTGGCTGAATGAGAGCAAACTTCCAGCAAGAAGGAAAGGTACGAGGTGAAAGACAAAGAAAGAGTTTATCTAGGCAGGGTGTAAGCACAAAAGCAGAGTTCTTGAGGACAACAGGAGGGACTCCATTCGGCCCATTGGCCTTGTTAGTACTGAGGCCTGCGATTACAGAAAATACATCAGCTGAAGAAATTTTAATGTCAGCCATGAGGAAGTCAGAGGGAGGAATTGATGGAGGAACAGCACTGGAATGAACTAAAGTGGAATTAGAGGAGAAAGTCTGAGTGAAGAGATCCGATTTATCTGTAGAAGAAATAGCTACAGAGCCATCAGAGTAGAAAAGAGAAAGGAAAGATGATGAGGAAAAGTTGTTAGAAAGGTTTTTGGTGAGGTGCCAGAAGGAGCGGGAAGAATTCGAGTTGGAGAGTTGAGAGCATTCAGTATGGATGAAAATATGTTTAGCAGAGCGAAGAACAGACTTAGCAGGGTTCCGGGCAGAAACATAAAAAAGATGTGATTCAGGGGTGGGTTGGCTCTGGTTCCTTTTATAGGCCCTCTCCTTGATGCGGACAGCATTAGAACATGCGTGATTAAACCAAGGCTTTCTTGTGTTAGTCAAAGGATATGAGAAAGGAATGTATGCTTCCATGCCCGAGAGAATAACCTCAGTAATGTACAGGACACACTCAGATGACTCCCGGCCATGGAAGCAATAATCATTCCAGGGAAAATGAAAGAAGTACTGCCCGAAAGCCTCTCAATCTGCAGCTCCAAAGTGCCACAGTCAATGTGTCTTTGGAGGGTTCACAGGCCGTACAGGAGCGATAAGACAGGTTAAGGTAATACGGTTGTGATCAGGGTAGCCCAACAAAGGGAACAGATTAACAGTGTAAGCAGAAGGATTAGTCGTGAGGAAGAGGTCAAGTATGTTGGAGCTCTCTCCAAGGCGGTCAGGGATAGGGGTAGGGTGCTGTAAAAGATGCTCTAGGTCATTAAGGATAGAAAAGGTGTAGGCTTGTTCACCAGATGGATCAGTGAAAGGAGAGCCAAAGGTGGTGGTGAACATTAAAATATCCTAGAATGAAGATTTCAGGGAAAGGAGAAATGGATAAAATGTGTTCCAACGCAGAAGTAAGATAGTCGAAGAATTTTTGATAGTAGAATTAGGGGATAAGTAAACAGTGCAGATATATTTAGTCAAAGATTGACAGGAGAGCCTAAGCCAGAGAGTAGAGAATTTATAGGAAGCAAGTTCAGGAACACGAGAGCATGATAAATCATTGAGTACATATACACAACAGCCACCTTTGGCTTTGAAATGAGTATTGAGAAAGTAGGAGGATACAGAAAAGGATTTGCTGTCAGTTGCCCCAGACAACTGAGTCTCGGTTAAAAAGAGAAGGTGAGGTTTACAGGAGGAGAGGAGGTGTTCAACAGAGAGAGAGGTAGAGGAAAGGCCATGAACGTTGCTGATATGAAGATGTGACAGATTGTGGCTCCAAGCACCTCATGAGTCGTCACCAGGAAAGGAACGGGTGGGGGTATTTATGGTCCCCTCCCTCCCCCCCCCCCAGGGACTCCGAGGCAAGGTTTAAGTGTGCCATTTTCCTTTATATATATATATATATATATATATATATATATATATATATATATATATATATATATATATATATATATATATATATATATATATATATATAAGTTTCAAAAGGAAGTGTAGTATGTACTGTGCATGTAGTTTCGTGCTGATAGATAAACTTGTTTTTGAGAGCAACTGGCCTACTCTCTGTGTTAGTGAAACACTGTAAAAGGTCAGCAAAGGGGGATGGCCAGGAACTAGTCTCGAGGGCTGATGAAGCGGGAGCTCCAGCTGTCCCTGTCATCAGCTTTCCACCCACGTTGGGAGTACTGCCCTGCTCGACTGGTGCTACACCCTACTCATTTCAGGGAAAATCAAAGAAATACTGCCTGAGGCCCTTCCAATCAGCAGCTCCAAAATGCCACAACTGACGTTTCTTTGGAGGGTCCATAGGCAAAACTGGAGGGATAGGTCAGGTTAAGGTAACAAGACTGTGATCGTGCAAGCCCAATGGGGAGGAAAGATTAACAGCGTAAGCGGAAGGATTAGCTACGAGGAAGAGGTTAAGTATGTTGGAACTCTCTTCAAGGCGGTCAGGAATAAGGGCAGGGTGCTGTACAGGCTGCACTAGGTCATTAAAGATAGAAAATATGTTGGCTTGTTCACCAGGTGGATCAGTGAAAGGAGAGGAGAGCCAAAGGTGGTGGTGAACATTGAAATTTCATAGAAGGGGGATTTCAGAGAAAGAAGCAGATAGGATGTGTTTTATTGTAGATGTAAGATAGTCGAAGACTTTTTCATAGTCAGTAGAATTAGGAGATAAGCAAACTGCACAGATATATTCAGACAGAGAATGACAGGAAAGCCGAAGCCAGAGAGTAGAACATTCAGAAGAATCAAATTTAGGAACACAAAAGCAAGATAAGTCGTTGCGTATATATACACAACAGCCACCTTTGGCTTTGAAATAAGTAAGGAGAAAGTAGATACAGAAAAGAGTTTATTATCAGTTGCCTCAGACAGATGAGTCTATGTTAAGAATAGAAGTGAGGTTTAGAGAAGGAGAGATGGTGCTCAACAGAGAATGTTAGAGGAAACCCTGTGAAGCTGTAGAAATGCAGAAGTGAGTCAGACAGAGGTTCCAGGCATATATATATATATATATATATATATATATATATATATATATATATATATATATATATATATATATATATATATATATATATATATATATTAGGTGATCCATGGTCATTTACTAAAATTTCACATAATGTATATTGATTCAGACACAAGATGCCCTTAATCCAATTCACTGCCTTAGTATCATGTAAGAAAATGTGGCTGATCTGACAATGTTTAGGTGCCGATCTAAACATTACCTTTTAAGAGGTTATGGACAGTTCGAGAGAAATATAGCTTGTAGAATGTTCTAGACGGATCTTGATGGTTTGAATCGGTTCTAGAAAATCCAGAAATGTTCTTGAAGGTTCTAGTTGGTTCAAGAAAATCATGGAAAGTTCTAGAGAGGTTGGCCATGAGTACATTAATACCCACATGCAGCCTCTCCACACAGTCAGCTAGTTGGGCAATGCGCAGTTGCGTATGTTACATTGCTCATTCATGAGGACAAAATGTGTGTGTGTGTGTGTGTGTGTGTGTGTGTGTGTGTGTACTTTGCATGCTTTCCTTAATAATATTTCAAGCTGAGTTTCTGCTTACAGGTGACATGGCTGTAGCCACTACACGAAGCAGTGCTTCTGTCTGTTTCATTGGTCATCCTGAGAAGATGATCACTGATTGTCGACTATCAATTAAGAGTCAAGTGCTCAGGCACTTCTTTTAGCACCATGTAATCCTGAAGAAAACCAAGTCTGGCAATGTGTCTGCAGTGATTGGCACTGTTCTTTGTTTCTAGGGTTCAGCCAATGTTCTAATCTTGACCGTCTGCAAGTGGAAGACGAAGCCTCTGGGACTAGTCAGACATTATGAAAAGCTGAAGAAAAACGACTGATGGACTCCAAATCATGTTGAATGAAGGAAGACATCTTTTTTTAGAGACCTTGAAGAATTGTTTGAGATCTCCAAGCAAGATGCCTAGATGCAGATCACAAACGAGGAATATCATGCTTTCCTAATCAGTTGGCAGGAAGACTGCATGCAATCGGTAGAGTCAAGCAGCTGCTCCAGAAATCCCGTGAAGTGAAATGCAGGCGAATGGAGACAGTGCAGAAGAGAAAGGAAAATCTGTGAGAGAAGGAAGCTATGGCTCAAACAGTCTATTAGCTGAAGATCAATTCCCTCTCTTCTTCTTCGTCATCGGAAGTGGATATTGGAGAACCGGAGAGTACCCCAAGCTCCGTTGAACATCAAGTATGCCAAATAGGGCCTAGGAGACTGTCCATGGTTTTCTTTCTGCTGTGGTGACTTCGATATTGGATCAAATAAAAATATCACAGGACAGCAATGTTTACAATTGGAGCCTTAGCAAAAGTGGCTGGTCAAAACCTGAATGAACTAACTCTCCCGAAGCTCTACCATCGCCATCGAATTAAGAACCGTGGAATGACGCCAGCAGAAGCCAAAAAATACAACGTACCGCCAATGGTGCCCCTTTTTCTTACACTGAGACTTGAAGTAGCTGCCTGGCCAAACCCTAACTCAGAAAATTGACCCTGCTGCTATGCTGGTGACAGGCGAAGATAGAGAAATTCTGCTTGGTATCCCAAAAATTACTAGTAGCACCGGGACTGCTGAAGAAAATTCTTGTCTGAGACTCCTTCAATAGCATGGGTTTGAAGAGAACATCAGGGCAATAATGTTAGACACTACTGCTTCAAACACGGTCCTGTCTGAGGAAGCATGTTTGAAGATACAGCGAGGTCTGGATCAAGAGCTGCTGTGGGCAGCGTGTAGACAGCATGTTCATGAGATCATCTTGTCTGATATTTACAAGAAGGCATACAGGCCAGCATTGGGGCTAAAGACTGAACTTTTTGTGCGTTTCCTGAAGCAGTGGCATTTCATAGACAATTCCCATTGGATTCCAGCCAGAGGAGATGAAGATCTTACACAGTGATTCTCTGATGGTGGTGATCTAGTTCAGGCAAAGGCATCAGCAGTTGAGTATCTCAAGTCAGCACTGGAGCAGAAATCCCATGCTAGGGATGATTAAGCAGAACTTTTTCTAGCATTTCTGTTCTTGTGTTATGAGTCCATATTATAACTACAAATCATAATAGATAGATAGATAAATAGATAGATAGACAGCTCCATGCAAGCCTGGGAAAGGGAAATGATCTTGCAAGTTAACTGAGGAAATGTTGACGATACACAGGAAGTAGCAAAGTCAGGGGATGATGTAGGTAGTGTGTCAGCGAGATAGCATGTGAACAAAGCCAAGTGACATACATACATACTCACATACAGGTTTCTGGAACTTTCCAACCACAGTGTAACACACGTGACACGACCCCTGTTTCACCAGAATTTAGGAAGCAGAGCTCAGAAGGAGACAGGCCATAGAACCGACAGGTAGTGGAGAGAGTGAACAAGAAAGAGGGGCTCAACTAGACTTACTTATTATATTGTCTCTGTAAGACATACCCTGCTCAACTTAGATTTTCTCTGAAGATAATAAATTAAGATCAACTCACTGTATTCATCTTTAATTCCTACTACAAGAATCGAGAGTGACAACTAAACAACAAAACTTCTCTACAAGTTACTACAAAGTCTTTTATGACATATTGGTGGCCAGCGAATTCTACGGACATCGTCTCCGAATCAAAAGCGAATTTCTACAAAAGCAGGCGAGACTCTACAAGATTAGCTTCAGTTCTACAGTGAATTCCTACAAAATACAGCCTACAATGCAAATAGCCTACAAGTCTACAAAACAACTCTATAATCTTCACGTAACTTCAAGCAGCAGCAAGAAGAATAAAAAACAAAGCAAGTAAAGAAGAGGAAAGACCAAAGCAACAAGCACACAAACCCCCACCACTCTCTCCCGCCTACCTCCATCGCTGACGCAGAGGTCAAGACACGCAGCAAAACACCAGAGCCACATTTATAACGCGTCTTACTCACCTCTCTTCACCCAGGTTACGCATCGCTACTCAGTATTCATCACAGCTACCAGTGTGGGAAGCTGACGTCACTATGTGCTGAGATGACATCACAACGCGAGTTTGCTGACTTAGGGCCACGCCAAGCAACGTGTGACTTACACCAGGCACTTCTCACCCACTACTCATTACTCATTATTCACATAGCTCCTACTCATACTCATTTATTTCCACAGTACTGAGTTGGAAATTCGACGTTCTATGCTGAGGTTTGCCTGTGACAGCTGTTAATCACCACAAGCACCAGGCCATGGAATTTCCTGAGTAATATCGTCCATCAACACAGCACTAGAATTATCAAGAGATCTTCAATCAACCCTGTATTTTCCTCCAAGATCGACAGTTGCATCAACACGCCTCTACGACCTGTATCAAGTGGGTGAAATTATACTTACTCTTTTCTTCTCAGTGCTAAAATTAGGTATATTCAACTCCTTTACTTATTCCTATATATACACTTATACACTCACTATCTATCATTTATTACAACTCATTTATCCATCTATTTAGTTAGGACATAAATAAACAAAAGGCGTATTTCATAACATCATATCTTAATGACAGAGATATTTTCGCCACCATCCGTGTTAATACGAGATGAAACACAATTAGCTCCAACAAAAGATTCACAATTAGGAGAGCACCAAGACAACACACCCATTGTACAAACCTCAACACAAACTAAAAATCAAGAAACAAACACGTCAGTTCCGGATGATGAGTGGGAAACCCCCTCTGACGTAGCAAGTGAGGACTTTGTTGCTGACTTGCACACGTATGCCAATACACTTAACAGGGTTCACCGTTCCGGCCGAATATATTCCACCATTCCCTCACACAGCAATAAACTAGTCCAAGTTAAATTAACAGAGCAAACAGTGAAAATGAATCACGAAACAAATGCCGCAGATCTAACATCCCCACCTGATGTGTATGTTTACCATGAAGATAAAACTGCCCCAGAATTCTCTGGCACAGAAAAAGATCGCATTGACGTCATTTCATTGGTCAGTCAGTGTGAACAAATGTTCATCAAGCGCCACATACTCGATGAACAAGAGAAAATTGCCATTTTTTCATCTTGCATAAGCCAGGAAAGATGTCCAGCAAGCAATTTATTGCGATCAGACAAGCTTCTAAAGGCTAGGACATATGATGAATTTAAAACTGAATTTCTGAAGAAATTTTCTGGAGGTATGAACTTCTTGCCAGGTATAATTCCAGAATTACATAAGATTGTAGATCTTGTAAGGGAGCACACGACAAACCATGTGCTCAATGAAATAACTGCTGATGTCTCCACAATCAAAAGAACATTGTTAGTTATTTTGGAAAACTCAAATTGGATAACAGATGATGGAAAGATGTCCCCAGACCTCGTCGTGGACATCATTGGTTATGTAGCTGCCTTGTGTAAATTACCTGATAGGACCCTTAAGATCGCCAAGACGATCGCGTACACCCCAGGCATATGCTTACTAGACTTAATGAACGAGGTAGAGATGCAGTGCAGTAAAGCAGGTATGGTCGACACACCCGCACATTCTAGTAGAATGAGAGTACCTGAGACAGTATCAGCTGTGAAAACATCTACACCGACCCCAAACAGAGAACAAAATCGATCGTGACCCGAAAGCAGGCAGACCAAACAACCAAACGTGACGAGGGTTCGATCACAAACACCAGGCTACAGGCAGTTTCATAAGTTTTCGCGCAGCCCGAACAGGTCTCGCGCCATAAACAACACTACTTATGGGAAGTCACCCGTAGGTCACAGTCAAGAGATAGGTCCATTCTATGTCATTATTGTGCAAAACCAGGACACACAAGGTATGAATGCTTTATCAAAGCAAAAGAGGATAGACAACAGACACAAGGATTTGATCCTTACTGTAGGCATCATAGATACCAAGGGCACTGGACCAGTGACTTCAAAACAGTAGAAAAAAAATGTGTCTATGTTCAAATCGGGGGAAGACCAAGTCATGACAAAAAACGAACAAACGTAAAGAAAAACAAGTCTAAAATTCACAAAGGAGGCATGTTGGGAAATGAGTGTATCTTGATACCAGCTGTATGTGAGGATCAAAACGTTTCCTTATTTTTAGATACAGGTTCTCCAGTGAACTTAATAACACATAAAGAAATAAATAGAATTCTTAAAAATAAGAAGAAAGTAACTTTTCTGGAAGAAGCTGATTTAGATTTATATACGGTAGATGGAAAAAAAATTACAGTGAAAGGTATGATAAGGTTAAATATCAGTTTCACAGAGACTACAAGACCATTCTCTGCATTTTTCTATATCGTTGAAAACTTAGCAATTAAAGCTCATATGTTACTGGGCTTAAGAAACATGAGAGCAGAGAACATAACCATACTCCCACAAATGAATGGAATAGACTTTGACAATGAATTCATAGAGGAAATACCATCAGAGCCCTCACCGATTAGTAACAGAGAACCGAAAAGAATTGGTAATATTAAAGGCTTAAACAAACATACACAAACAGATGAGTGTATAGATCCACTCCCACCACTAGCCCCATCCTCCAGAATTAGTGACCCAGATAAAAGTACTGATTTATCAGTTTTTCCAGCCCATCTCACCAATGATTTAGTTATACCACCTAATTCCTACATGAAAGTTACCATAAAGAGCAAATTACGGAATAGTACTGTTCTTGTCTTAGAAGAATTATGTAAAGTAAAGGGATTGTCAGTAGAAAACGCATTATGTCAGATGAACGACAAAGGGCAAACTCAGATATTCATAATTAATCACATGAATGGGGAAGTTCAGTTGAAAAAGGGGACTTGCATAGTTAATACTGAAAAATGTCCGGCCCCTGTGAAGGAAATAGTTATAGCTGAAGTGACAAGTGAGATAAAATCTACGGATAGAGAGAGCATAAAAGAGAATTTAATTCACTCAGGTGGATTTGATGAAGAAAATGATTTGTTAACCCTGCTGGAAACACACAGGGACACTGTAGCATTACCCGGAAAACAATTAGGGTGTACTAATCTGATTAATCACAAGATTAATGTGCACCCAGAAACACCACCAATTTTCGTACCAGCTTACCGCATCCCACACTCCCAACGTACACTTGCAAATCAGTATGTCGATGAAATGTTAAAACTTGGAATTATTGAGCCTTCAGTCTCCCCGTGGAATGCCCCATTATTCTTCGTGCCCAAACGAAATGGAGAAATGCGTGCGGTAGTAGATTACTGTAAACTAAACAATCACACAATCCCAGACCGATTTCCCATGCCATTGCTAAGCGACGTTCTACAGAATATTGGACCTGAGAATAATATATTCTCAACCATCGATCTCCTAAACGGCTATTATCAGATACCGGTTTCAGAGGAGTCACGTAAATACACTGCCTTTTCCACAAACAGAGGCCATTACCAATATACAAGGATGCCGATGGGACTGATGACAGCCCCAGGCACATTCCAGCGTCTTATGAATTACGTATTGTCCGGAATCTTAGGACAAGGAATATTTGTTTATCTTGATATTATAATCGCAACGAAGAATATTACAGATCATCTCAGGAAATTAGACTTATTCTTACAAAAGCTTAGTGATGCTGGTTTAAAAATTAAACTTTCTAAATGCAAATTTTGCTTTAAGGAAATAAATTTCTTAGGCCACAAATTAAGTTCTAATGGTATTCACACCACTGATGACATAATACAGGCAGTAAGAGATTTTCCTGAACCCACTACGACTGACGAAGTTAGACAATTTTTAGGTCTAGCTGGGTACTATAGGTCATTCGTACCACAATTCTCTCATATAGCCTTTCCTCTATTCCAACTACTCAAAAAAGATGCTATATTCCAATGGGAAAAAGAAAAAAAAAATGGCATTTAACAATCTACAAATTAAACTAACAAATGCACCTTGTTCATCATATCCAGATTACTCAAAATCATTTCTTATTTGTACAGACGCATCAGTTAAAGGATTAGGGGCTGTACTGATGCAGGAAGATAAAAGAGGAACGAATCAACCAATTGCATTTGTCAGCAGACAAACAAAAGGTGCAGAGAAAAATTATTGCACTACAGACTTAGAGGCACTTGCAGTGGTTTTTGCATTACAAAAGTTTCGAGATTCGGTATATGGTTACGAAATCCACTTATTCACCGACCATAAACCACTAGTGGGTATCGTTAAAGAAAAACTCCTCTCTGGGAGGAGAGCAAGATGGAAATGTACAGTTGAAAACTACAATGTACAAATTCATTATATACAAGGTAAAATGAACATAGTACCTGACGCATTATCTAGGAACCCGAACACAATTCAGGTCGCGACATTAGATCTCAAAGGAAATATCCCAAACCACGATGATATCGCAAAGGCACAAAGACTTGATGCAATATAGTCTAAAGTTATTTACAAGTTAGAAAGTGGAGATGACATACAATTACCCAAACTGCATGTCCCACTCGAACAATTCACAATGGTCAATAATACGTTATACAAGATTAACTCTAAACAACCAAAATACCAAAGAAATACTAACCAGTTGGTAGTACTTAATGACATGATACCCGAAGTATTACGAACGATACACTATAGCCCACATGCAGGACATCCTGGAAAGGATAAAACATTCAAACAAGCCCAGCTGTCATATTACTGGCCTTCATTACGAAAAGATATAAACAATCATATAGACAGATGCGAATCATGTGCAAAACACAAAGGATACCCAATCACACTTGCACCGAAGGGTAATTACCCTGTACCACATCAACTATGGGACGTTGCCGCGGTTGATTTACTCAAGATGCCATTATCATACAATAATAACCTATACCTATTCGTAGCAACGGATCATTTTTCCCGTTATGTCATTTTAGCTCCAATTAAAGATAAGACAGCAGAGACAGTAGCAAAGGCAATAACAGATAATGTAATATGTCGCTTTACTACCCCAAAGGTACTAATAAGTGATAATGGAGGAGAATTTAATTCTGAGATCTTACAAGAAATATGTAAACAATACAACATCAAATAGGTTAACGTTTTAGCCTATCACTCAGCATCGAATGGGTTAGAAGAGAGACAAAACAAAAAAGTATTAGATGTGCTACGACACATTCTCAGTGAAAATTATGCAAGCTAGGATGATTGGATTCCCAGAGGGGAAGCCTCAATTAATGGATCTATAAATAAATCCATAGGTGACACACCACATTTCATTATATATGGAACAGATAAAAAACTACCATATGAGCTCCTAGAAGGTGACAGTCTGGCCATATACTATTACGATGATTAAACTCCGTTTACGTGAATTCCAGGACATACACAAAAGAGTCAAAAAACAATTAACGATGTCCAAGGAAGAAATGACGCAGGCATTTAACAAGAAGGCAAGAGATTCAGCTATCAGCTTAGGAGACATTGTTTATGGTATCATTCATACGATAGAAAATAAATTATCCCCAAAATTTGAGGGCCCATACAGAGTAATTAACATAAAAGCAAACAAAGTTTTAAGTCAATGTCAAGTGGCGAAGAGAAACAAGTTCATATTGACCATTTAAAACGAGTTTCAAGGGAATTATCCAATAATTATTCAGCATCGGATACAACCGAACATGCGAACGTACCTCAAGAAAGCAAGCAAGAAAACAACAATGATTACAAAAAGAAATTAAGGTCATATACCAAACAATCAAACATAGGTACAACTGTTCCAATAAAATCTACAGTACATCATTTCCGAGAATTAAATATCGATTTAAACTCCTTCTATATATTAAATAAGAATCAACCGTAACGCACATCATCACTATCATCGACCACAGCATGACCATATTAAGAAATTAATAGATTTTGTTTTCGGTAGGTAACGATGAAGGGACTTATGCTATGGATTCTCCTCTACATAGCAAGAGGATATACGCATTTAGACCCCCAACACATAGTACGACAAGGATGCGTCATAGCTCCAACGGCCACGACTTCAATCGTAAAAGACGTCATGAGTACTGAAATAAATCTGGATTACTTGTATGAATTACCTTCTTGTCTAGAAAATCTTGCGAAGCCAATGCGAACCCCGGACTTCATGATAGGAAGCTATGTTTCACAAGCACATAACACAAAGGAAGTGAATGAAATAGTGAAGTTAGCGAAATGGAAAATAGAACGGGCAAAGTCAGCTATGCTCATCATGATCCAAGATCTCCCATCTTGTGGAACAGAGGTATTGAGCGAGAGGAATAACATCACACGTACTCGCCAAAAGCGTGGTTTGTTCGACCTGGGTGGCGCAGTTCTTGGGAACATCTTTGGATTGGCTACAGAGGATGACCTTAAAGAAATTAACAACAAATTTAATAAAATAGCTCAGGTACTAACATACCAAGATAAATTCATCACAGGACAGAACTCAGCAATGAAGACAATTGTGAAAAATCTGAAAAAGGCAGAAAACATAGCTCTCGAAAGTGTAGATAAAATAAATGAAGTGGAACGTAACATAACACTTTTCCAACACTTCTCCATTATCACAGAACATTTTGACACGATTCTACTACAATTAGACAACACTAGAGATCGTTACAGGGCACTTATGCAAGGAATTTCGAATGCCGGTAATGGCAAGATCACAATTGACTTACTCCCAGTTCATGAGCTACGTCAGATAATTAGTCAAGGCATACATAAACATAAATTGAAGCCTTTGTTCCGAAGTAGGGAATTCTTGCAATATTATCCATATTTAGAAGCAACACTAACACCAACATCAGTAGTAGTTCATGTACCATTCATAACTGAAGACCTGTTCACAGTATACCAAATACACCCCTTCCCCTATAAAAATAACACTTTGGTCATCATCAACATCAACACAGACACCGAACTCATCATGGTCTCCAAGAGACGGAACACTGTCACTTTCGCAAGTGAATCAACGATTGAACGAAAGTGCCGCACATCCTTACATGCTGTTCATCTTTGTCCTGCGTACATTTTCACGTTTCAGCCTACTGATACCGTCCCTTGTGAAATGGCTATCGTCAGAAATGACAATATTCGTAATCACTGCAACTTCACTTTTGCTCCAGATAAACTTGTACACCATCAACGCATCGGACACTCACAGTTTTTTTATTTCACTCATAACACATCAGTTTACATAATCTGTCCAGATATACCACCATCTCATACTTCAGTCTCAGGATTATACAGTACATAGCACCAGACTATTGTGCGGTATTTACACCATCCATGTCTACTTTATCCACCATCAATCACTACGTCATCCTCAATCATACACACAAACATTTCCACCCACTGCCTGATATGGACTTAAACATGAACACAAGTATTAACTTGACTTCACCTAAGTTTGAAACTATGCAGCTGATCAATGAAACAATGATGCCCTAGGAAGATTTGAGTCTGAGTATGTTCAACCCATATTATGTGTATAGCCCAGCACCTACTGTCTTTATAATCTTCTGCATTGTATTTGCAGTACTGCTGTTCGCAATGCACAGAATGCATGCAAGAATTGCAAATTTGGAGTCAGTATTTATTGTGGGGAGAGTTAACATCCAAGTTAACCCCCATGAATGAAGTGTACATATTTTGTATATAGTATTAATTATATATATATATATATATATATATATATATATATATATATATATATATATATATATATATATATATATATATATATATATATATATATATATATATATATATATATATATATATATATATATATATATATATATATATATATATATATATATATATAAAATACAAAGGAAAATGAAACCCATGATATAGAAGTATGGCATACCAGTACCATTATCTATAAATGAAATATTAATAACTCTTACCATAATCTTAATTTTAAACTATTTTTTTTTTCTTGCATGTATGCATTTAACTACAATAACACATATACAGTACCTCAAAAAAGTATCAGAACAACTATGTGGGAAACAAACTGAAAAACCAACGATGTGAGCTGAAACACGCCTGAGGTGAACGTATGATTTCAAAACTATCTACCCCTAAGTATGGATACTTTCTTGAGGCACTGTACATACTGTATTACAATTAAATAGTTTATCTTTAGTGCATTAATTTTATTCAAATATGTATACAACTTGTTTAAAATGTAATATTACTAAATCATTGCAATATACTATGAATATTATATGTAAACAATATTAGAATCAATATTATGTACCAATAGATTAGCATATGTCAATGATGATTGCTGTCAGAGGACCTTCAGCGGCGTGGCCGAGCAATGTTATGAGTCCATATTATAATTACAAATCATAATAGATAGATAGATAGACAGCTCCATGCAAGCCTGGGAAAGGGAAATGATCTTGCAAGTTAACTGAGGAAATGTTGACCATACACAGGAAGTAGCAAAGTCAGGGGATGATGTAGGTAGTGTGTCAGCGAGATAGCATGTGAACAAAGCCAAGTGACATACACACATACTCACACACAGGTTTCTGGAACTTTCCAACCACAGTGTAACACACGTGACACGACCCCTGTTTCACCAGAATTTAGGAAGCAGAGCTCAGAAGGAGACAGGCCATAGAACCGACAGGTAGTGGAGAGAGTGAACAAGAAAGAGGGGCCCAACTAGACTTACTTATTATATTGTCTCTGTAAGACATACCCTGCTCAACTTAGATTTTCTCTGAAGATAATAAATTAAGATCAACTCACTGTATTCATCTTTAATTCCTACTACAAGAATCGAGAGTGACAACTAAACAACAAAACTTCTCTACAAGTTACTACAAAGTCTTTTATGCCACTTGGGGGAAGTCCAAGACGGTTCATTTAACATCCAAACGCCTGGTGCGTTCCACCAAGCCAGGTGGATGGCAAAAACCATCTACACTTTCAAGATATATCTGTTCAGGGCTCAATTTAACCCTGAAGTCTCAGCTGATGTGTATGGATGTCACGATTCAGGTTAGGGAGTGCCGCCAGCTGACGTGATATACTGCACTCAGCTTCCTGTCACCCTCTGAACTCGTGAACATTTTCTATGATACCTACCAGGTAGTCTTCCTCGTCATTGTCCAATTCCCTCGCACTGCATGTAGGGCTGATCGCCTCATCGACCCCCGCAAAAGTTCTGCCCTTATTGCCAGAGAAAGGGCTAAGTGACAGTGCAATTGGACGTGCCTTGAACGACACTGTATCATCTCAGACACTCATTGAGAGCACGTCCTTGGAGGAGAGGAAGAGCTACCACATGGAAAGCAAGCTCTCTCGCCCTCTGACCCCTAACCGCCCTCCGACGCCAGAGAAGGCTCTGAGACTTCTCCAGGAAAAGGGGAGAGACTATGAGAGCAATGAATACAGCAAGGAGGAGGCGATTGACGACCCAGAACATCGGAAAGGTGCCCATGAACCTGTCAGTCACCGTTTCTCCAACAATCTCGCTACCTGCTCTGATACAATCTTTATCTTCAATACTTTCTGCTTAAGAATTCCTGTAAAATTATTAACGTGTTTGTAACATCATTTAAATGATGTGTTATCTCTTGTAGCATAGAATGTTGAACACTTAATACCCTTTCCTGTGACCCTAGAGCATTTGTTAATTGAAACAAGTCTTCCTTAAATCCACAAAGGTCACGGGCAGGCTCAGAATTTCTCCTCCAAGATCAAACAGTCCACGTTCACTCGTGCACGGCCCACAGGTGTTTGGTTAGGGAAGGAGTCTTGGAGATGGTTGAACTGATAACGAATATAATCCAGCTTCAAGCAGATGAGTAGGTAGAGTTGGTACCAAAATGTGTCTGTGGGATGTTGATCTTTAATATCTGACCGGAGTCCCCGCAGGTCCTCAAGGTGACGTGCAAAGTCAGGTATGGCGATGGCCACGGCGGCCAGCAGCTCTAGGTCATAGTGCAAGGAGACTACATCCTTCACCACAATTACATCACCTCCTGCGCCAACCAAGGCCCAAGGCCGTACGACACCATCGTCCTCACCCGATCAAGACTCGACCAGAGTCAGCACTGCCAGCACGTAGACCCACAGCATCTTTCCTTTAAAATGAGTTGATGTTTGAGGTGATGTTAATGCAGAGAATGACGAGAGTGTGAGGTGAGAGCGTTATGCAAGAGACCTAGTGGCAGAACGCAATTCGGCACGATAGTTATTAACAGTAGGGGAAGTATAGTGTCAGAAGAAGGACTTGAAGAAGAAGAAGAATCTACTTGTTGTGGAGAAGATGCGGTCTCTCCCAGTGGCTCCTCCAAGACTATGTGCTTTGATGCACGTTTGAGATCATCTGCATGCACCCATGTTGTCTCTACGTTGTACGGATCTCTTGTTTCGAAATTGTTACCCTTACGAGATATGACACGGAAGGGACCCAAGAATTTACTATCTAGTTTTAAGGTTCGGTCATGATCTAAGGCAAAAACTTAGTCACCTACTTGGATGGTAACACCTGAGGCACCGGCATGTTGGTTACGTACCATTTCTTCATTATCCTGAACGTATTTACGAATTTTCTGGAATTTGGACAAGTGGACACGCACAGAGTCATCGTAGTTGTAGATCGGATCAGGTTTGGATTGCAACAAGGAATAAGGTAGTCGTTTGTCAAAGCCATAGATGACAAAGAATGGTGTTTCACCAACTGACTTATTGATGGATGAATTAATTGAAGCAGCTACCTGTGGAATCCACTCGTCCCAAGTGGAAGTCTGATCTCCCACTATGTGATGCAGACATTCCAATATCTTCCTATTCTGGTGCTCTACTAGGCCATTCGAGGCTGGATCATGGGCCACTATGTTCCATTTCTTAATTCCGTATCGAAGACAAATTTCTTCCAGTACTGAATTATTGAACTCTGATCTGTTATCAGTTAAAATTACTTCTGGTGTTTTGAAAGGGCAAATTACTGAATTAATAAAGGCATGTGCCACTGTCCTAGCAGATTTGTCACGCAATGGAGCTAAGATAACGAATCTAGAGAAATGATCGACTACCACTAATAGATAGATGAAGCCAGACTCTGTATGAGGCAGCTTCAAAAGATCAAGAAAGACAGTTTGTCAAGGCTTTGACGGTACTGGGTACTGCAATATAGGAGCAAGTTGTCAGATTGTCCCCTCGTGACGGGCACATGATAAACTGGCATTGCAGTGCGCTTCTATATTCTTTTGCATAGTAGGCAAATAATATAACAGATGTGCTTGACGTAAGCTTCTGTGTTTGCCAGGGTGTGATGCATGAGGGGTGTCGTGAATTAAATGAAGGGTAGCAGGAATTAAGTCTGTTGGAATGATTAGTTGCATAACTTCGCTATGAGGTATGTTGTTACCTTTCAGTACTGAGTGTTTATAGAGGAATTCATTGTTGAGGAAGAAATCAGATACAGGGACTGGTAACTTGGGCAAGGAAGAATCATCGCCCGACTCTAGAAAATATATGACCTGTGACCATACACGGTCCACACACTGGAATCCCATGTAGTGTGTCATAACTGAATGCCAAGTTTATATTGCAACCAGTTGAGACTCTGTATACAGGCCACGAGAGGCCATCGGCTATGACACTGGACATCCCAGGAACATATTCAAATGTTGGATTATAATCATTCACAGAGATTGCCCAATGTGCATGTCAACCAGTAAGGTTACGTCCCCGAAACAGGTCACATAAGGGAAGATGGTCTGTTTGTATGTGAACAGGATAACCGTAGATGATGTCACGGAAATGTTTTAGAGACCAGACCACGGCTACAGCTTCCCAGTGAGTTACACTGTAATTCTTTTCTGTGAAGTTTAACACACGGCTGACATAGGCAATGACACGTTTCTTTCCTTTGGAGTCATTTTGCATGAGAACGGCACCTAGGTCTACTCCAGAAGCATCAGTACCATTCATCGCTTACAGGCTCCACATGGAGATACATAGCACCGAGCATCTCCCCAGGAAAGTTCCGCATCAGGTGAGTCATCACCCACTTACTTCCCCACCTCCCATACCTCTCCCATTCCTTCCCCCCCCCCCTCTCCCTGCCCGTGGGCGTGCACGAGTGCAAAAGAAACATCCGGGAACTGCCAGATGGTTGGCTCTACCATGTGCGGGTAGAGGTGACACATTTGTGTGGAAGGATGGTGCTGACTTTGAGCTATCTATGCCAGCATTTGATGAGGAGGGTGCAGGTGTGCAGGAGAATAAGTTTCCCCCCAGGCCCTGGACTATTAGCAGTCTGTTCAAGGCCATTTTCATGACTGCAATAATGTAATACCTAATGGACGAGGTAAATTTCAGCCAGGCCATGTGTGTGTGGTGGCTGGACGTGGCTGCCAGTGAGAGCATGCACTTACGTGATTGGATACCTATGCAGGTGGGGGAGATGTTTGTGTAGCTCGCCCTGACCATGTTGATGGCGCACATTAGAAAATATGTGCTCCATGACTATTGGTCGGCATATGAACTTGTGGGCACACCTGACTTTGGCAAGTATACGGCCTGTGATAAGTACCTGGCCATCCTGAGGTTCCTTGACTTCAACCGAAATTACAGGCCTGCACCAAACGACAGGTTATGGAAAATAAGACCAATCCATACAAAGCTCAAGGAGTCGTTTTCCAAGGTTTTTCATCCATTCCAGAAAGTGGTTATTGACAAGTTGCTGGTGTTATTCAGGGGCAGGCTGGCATTTACTCAATATGTGCTGTCAAAGCGTCACCGATTTGGCCTCAAATTCTTTGTGCTTTATGACTGTAAAACTGGATATGTGCTGGATGTGATAGTTTATTCGGCAACAGATGTTGATGTACCTAGTGATAATCCTAATGGGTTCTCTGCATCAGTAGTGAAAGTGCTGATGAAAAGGTATTTCAACAGGAACCACATTCTGTATACTGATAACTATTACACTGCCCTGGCATTGACCAACTATTTGCTTGACCATGGTACTGGGTCTTGTGAAACTGTTAGGGCCAACAGAGAGAATTTCCAAGTATTTCTGGCAAATACTGAGAAAGGAGCCCTTCTGACCAAGGAATGTGGCAACATGTTAGCCCCTCTCCAGCATGACAAGAGACGGGTTAACATGTTGTCAACAGTACTTAAGGGTGTGTTGGAGGAAATTGTGAAAACAGACTACAGGACCAAGAACCCAGTGATAGGGCCAGCTGCAGTCAATTATTACAATATCAACATGAACCTGAATGATAAATCGGACATGCAAATTGGCGAGGTCGACTGCCTACGTAAATCCTGTAAGTGGTAGAAGAAGGCGTTCTTACATCTTGATATCGCCGTCTTGAACAGTTTCACGCTGTTCAAGGAACTCGTCAGGAAACCTCTCTAAAAGAGTTAGAGAGAGAGCTGGCACACAAACTCCTTGAGGAATATTCAATTGTTCAGGTGACAGGTGCTAGGCAGGGGACTGCAGCTATAGCAGGCAGGCTCAGATGTGCTGAATATTTCTGGTGGCACAAGCTGGTGGAGACTGGCCATACCACAGCAGGTCGTCTGGCCTACGGGCAGTGCCACGTCTGTCGCACGACCAAACTCCTCCAGCATTAAAAGAGACCTCATTTCAATGTGCAGAGTGCAAAGTCCCCCTATGCCCAAAATGTTTCTCAGAGTATCACTTCAAGCGTGAATACTGAGCAGGTGTGTGGTAAAGTGTAAATAGTGCACAGGAATGCACAAGTTTGTGTATTTTCATGAATGAGTGAAATATTTAACCCACTCCGTCCCAACCGATTTCCCACCACTGACTCCCCCCAATCTCAACCAATTTTGGAAAACAAAATTTGGCTCAAACCTCCGCTTTTGGTGGGAAACATCGAAAATTCATAGAGAAATTGCTCACCTGAGATTTCAAATACTCAATACAAGTAGCAGTACCCCTTACCTTACTGGGTTTCCTATCAGGCTGCCTCCAAAGAAAACGAGTTCTGTGGGAGGGCAACTATTCCACACCACTCATAAACGGTATTTATTTATTTATTTCATATGAATTTATATGTAGTACGAGAGTATATTGGTTTTCACACAGTAATATAGGCAATATAAGCATTGTATCACTCACCAAACACATCAAAATACCTGACCTTTTTTGGCGACATTACCTGATCATCATTTCTGACTGTTTCTTCCTCTAATGCTACGTAAACTTTGTCTTCCACATTATCATCGATTGGGGAATCACTCTGGTCCTGAATTTCGTACCATGGCATGACATGTCTTTACTGGCCAGGTCACTAGTAACAGGTGAATTGCCGAGACAATGGCGTGCAGGGGGGGTAGGTCATGTGGGGTAAAACATTGTCCCTGCCTGGCATCTTGTTGAGGAAGGTGTCCCGTGTATATACCAAAAATCACGCGCAAAAATTTAAAATTGTGCAAATTAGGGACCTTGCAATTGATGTGCGTTTACTGTATATACGTCAACATGACTGACAGTGACAAAACATATGGATGTACATATACGTTAACGGGATGCAGAGGGTTATATAAGTGTTTTATAATAAATTCTACAAGTGCAATGCAAACAGTGATACTGTTTATTGGATATTGGCAAGAAAATTATTGGAAATACCTTGAGTTAACATACCTGTTACCTGAAAGAAAACAACTTGTGAGTGGGCTACAAAGAAAAACCCCTATAAGAAAATTATTTTGCTTGATACTCAGAAGAATTGTGCTGAATATGAGCATCAGTGTATCCTACATGTTACCTGAAAGAAAACCACTTGTGAGAGGGCCAGAAAGAAAAATACCAAGTTGCCTGTAAGAAAATTCTTTCACTCGATACTCAGGAAAATTATGCTGAATATGAGCATCAGTGTATGCTACCTGTTACCTGAAAGAAAACCACTTGTGGGTGGGCCAGAAAGAAAATTATCTGGTTGGCTATAACTAAATTATTTCACTCAATACTCAGGGGAATTGTGTCAAATATAAGCATCAGTGTATTTGTGATGTGAAATACAAATAAATTGTGTAAAACATTTATATGATTTCGACGATAACCCTGATTAGTACAAAGCAGTCGGAATTATAATAGAAATAATTATACTCAACGATAATGCATGAAACAGCCACAGCATTTACTTGTCAAAGTGCAATTACCCGTGATCATGATGTCAAGCACAGTTCTAACTGTCGTAGTAAAGGGAAAATATTATAATTGACGGAAGTAGTGAGCACAGAAAAACGAAGAGATACTTCCTTTCCCACACACCTATGGGGCATAGTGGCACTATAGAACGGGCGGTAAACCTCTGGTGGAACCACATGGACAGGGTGATGAATCATCCTTACGACGGTGAGCAAGGAGAAGTGTGGAAATGAGTGTAATTTTCCACATTCCTTCCAAGGCCGCACGGGCAGTGTTACAATCACCACTCCAGTAAGTGCTGCAAACGCTAAGTACCGAGGACAAGGCCATGGCCAGTTGCTCGCGGTCGGAGCTGCCCGGCAAAATGTGAAAAACCACTTATCTTCAACTCATTGTTATTGTTATTCAAACAGTTCTAAGTGGTCTGTGAGAAAATGACAGTGATCAATGACTGTGCTGAATGAGCAATTTTTCTAGTGACAATATTCAGTTCGACCCTCACGAAGGACGAGTCAAAAAAAGTATATCCTGATCGTCGTGAGGCAGCATCAGCATGATATTCCGTGCTGTTCGAAGAAGGCTTTCATTGAAAAGCATTTTCCTTGAATAATAACCGGGTTTACTCTGCTGAAATAACTTTTCTGAGTGAGTGCTGACTGTTAATTTATCATTAGTGACAAAAACTTCTGTTATTATGTTCAGTGTTCACATCGTCTCTAGTGTATCTATCTTTTGCTAGATACCTTAATCCCCTAAGGGGTGGCCACAAACAAATCGTCGCCTGTCCCTCGTTATCTCACTGCCCTGTTCCTAGCTCACACCCCCCTCTCGCACATACCTCTCCGCTCCATCCCTCCATCCCATCCTTAGCCTCCCTGTCCCTCTCCCTCCCTCCACCTCACTCGCATTCTTCTCGTGCTCCTCTCAAATAACTCATTTCCACAGCTCTCACCCTAAACTTTTGTTCCTCCAACAACGTTCGAGCTTCACTCCCATACGTTAGAGTTGGTGACACAATATTTATATGCAGTAACTTTTTCACTTCCATGCTCAATTCTCAGTTTTTTATCACTGATTTCAAGGAACCAGCAACCTTTCTTCCTTGATGTAACATTTCAAGCACTTCACCCTCTAATCTTCCATCCTTACTCATTTAGTCGTTTTTATTGTAGTGCAATAATGTTAAGGTAACAAAAAGTGAAAACTGTAGCGACTTCTAAATATTAAGCTAGAGAACTGAAATAATGCAGATCCGTTTGATTAATAAAAGGGAATAGAAGCAATTTTTGTTTTTCATACTATCCTGTTATTTGTATTTTTTGATCAACTTAAGATATATATATATATATATATATATATATATATATATATATATATATATATATATATATATATATATATATATATACTGTAGAGAGAGAGAGAAAGACTGACAGAGACAGAGAGAGGTTTCGCTCGTGCCCTCGACCTCGAGGCTTAAGGCTGCGACTTGGTCTGTGCTACTGTATGTTGAATATCGTCGTTTGCCAGTAGGAAGAGTTCCATCGTCTAAAAGTAGTAACAATCAAGAAAGAAGAAAGATGCTGCCCATGAGAGAGAGAGAGAGAGAGGGAGGGAGGGAGGGAGGGAGAGAATTATATAGCCACTGCAAATAAAGAAATAACACGTTGAACTCATGAGCCATGGATGTATGAAATCACTCCACCAATCAGCAGGAAAGTAATGGGTGGAGACTCCAGGCTTCTTCCTTTAGCAGGCGGTCCTGCTGATAGAAACTGTATGGGCATAGGAATGATTTAAAAAGAAGAAAAAAAAAAAACTGTCGAGACGTAGGACGAATATAATCTACACTCACCAAGCAATGAGATGGATGAGATGACCCCACCAACCAGGGAGATGGCGACAGATAGAGGCGCCATATTCCTTCCACCTAACAAGTACTCCTGGGTGGTGGTGGTGGACCTGCCCTGATGGCCCCTCCTCACCCTCATCCCGCTGTACACCCCAATAGCCACGGACAGGGCGAGCATCAGTCCGAATACAGTGGAGTCAATGGCCGTGAATCCTGCCTGGCCTTCATCACCGTCAGACATTTTGAGGGACCGTCAGAATCAGTTGCCTTTGTCCGAACGTTTCAGCACCTGGAAAGATTTTGTAAACTCTTCATCATAATCAACCCGACATTTCATACTAACAATAAAAGTAAAACATATCTTTCAAATTATTCAATGAAAGAAGGTAACTCTTCCTCGCCATTATGCATTGTGCGCAGTCAGTAATCCACCAGAGGACACTCAGGCCAAAAATGTGAAATAAATAAATATTTAAATAAACACAGGTTGATATAAACAGATAAGCAGAAAGATATATAGGCAGATACACATGCATCGGTATGAAGAGTTTCTATTTTTTTTTATCTGTCTATAGCCAACCACCTCAACTCAAGGAAGAGGTGGCCATAAATCGCTTCCAACTCATTCTCTCCTTATTCATATACCACTCTATCTCAAGCCTCTATCTCGTCCCCAGGGTCCCGCTTCTTTTCTCCCCTTCATCTATTTTATACACACTTTCTTTGTCAGTCTGTCATTCTTCATTCTCTCCAGATGGCTAGACCATCTCAAGTTACCTTTCCTAATGCTCTCCAGTACATCAATATCACGACCACAATGTCCTTCACTTCCTCATTTGTGTGTCTGTCTCTCCACTTAACTCTGCAAGTTTCTCTCAAATTACCTGTTTCCCTTTATGTAATATCATATTATCATAAATACGTATATCGGTGGGTGCGTCCAGCTATACAGTGCAGTAAGTTTTATTTTTTGAGCCTTCCACACAAGCCTGTACCTCGTGTGCCACCCACGGGGCCATTTTTTTTGACCTACGAATTCAAATCCTTTCTTATAGAACTATGGGGTAATATTTGGCGCACCTGCCCGTGGGTGTTGGAGTGTCCTAATGTTTCTTTGCATCACCCATAATCGACAAATATTTCATCTATTGTAACTACATATTGTGGGATTTAAGGCGTGCATATTACCTAATTGGATTGAGGTTCTTCAGTCTTTAGGGGGTAAGCGAGTTAATTACCACTGGGGATAGGACAAGTAGAATTAATTACCTCCAGGATAGGGATAAGATGTTAGAACTGTTCATTGGGCAAGAGGAGTTTGTTATACCTAATGAAAGGGTTTAATTACTCCTAAAATTAGTTACCCTCGGGCATAAGTAGGACTTTATTAGCCCTGGCTGAAAAGGGGGGGGAGGGAGAGAGCGTCTGGGAGATATGAAAGTTGCCTCTTACAAATAATGTTATTATTTGTCTAAAGTCCGTGCTAAATGGACGACGCCTTACTCACACTCGTTGTTGTCCACGGTTGCTACTGGCACTTAAGGGTGTTTTTTTTTTTTTTTTTTTTTTTTTTTTTTTTGGTTACTTGCGCTTTGTTGCCACGAAATATAGAAGTTGGTTCTATTTTGGTATAATTTTTTTATATACTCGTATAAATACTTCACCTGTTATTTAGTATATATATATATATATATATATATATATATATATATATATATATATATATATATATATATATATATATATATATATATATATACATTATATCATCATCAGCCATTGCAAGTCCACTGCAAAACAAAGGCGTCCCCTATATATATATATATATATATATATATATATATATATATATATATATATATACAGGGTAGAGAGAGAGAGAGAGAGAGAGACAGTCATCATCAATCAGCCATTGCAAGTCCATTGCAGAACAAAGGCCTCCCCCAACCTTTTCCACAAATCTCTGCCACGTTTTTCCCTGCAAACTTCTCTGTCTCATCGCTCAACCTGTTGTCTGACCTTTTTCTGCTAGGCTTACAATCTCTTGTACTCCACTCAGTCGGCCCCTTGGTCGATGGGTTATTACATTATTCTTGCCACATGACCTGTCCATCCCATATCTGTTCTTTTATAACTTCTATGATGTCTTTGGCTTTAGCCTGTTCTCTTACCGAAGTTGATCTGTCTCTTAAAGATATCCTCAACGATGACCTTCCATTGCTCTTGGAGAACGGATTAGTTGATTTTCCATCGATTTTGTTAGTTTACAGGTCTCACAGCCGTATGTCATGGCTGGGATTATACATTATCTCCGTTTGATACATATTGGCAAGCTACATTTCATGATGCTTCTATGTTTGCCAGAAGCTTTCCATCCATTTGTAATGCATCTTTTAATTTCACTCTCTTGGTCTTTGGTTAGTTTTAGTATTTGCCCCAAGCAACTGTACTCCTCGACTTCTTCAAGAACTTCTTAACTTATTCTGATGACGGCCTTTGGTGTATTTTAATTAAACATTACTTTAGTTTTACTCTGGTTCATCTTTATCCTTACTTTGATGCTTTCTCTGTTTAGGTCATTCTACATGTCTTGCAATGTCTCTGCTGTTTCTGAGATTGGAAGGCCATCTACAATCTTAAATGCATTAGTTTTTCTCCAACTACAGTATGTTTATTCCTTTATTTTCCTACTCTAGCTTTCTGAAATACTTTCTAGGCATGCTGAAAATAATTTTTGACGAATATTTACCTCCCTGACGCGCGCCCTTCTCAATCTTATTTTTTCTGGGTCTTTATGTAATTAAACTGTAGCAGCATTTTTACAATGTTCTCATTTACTCCTTGTTCCCGCAAAGAATTTACAATTGCCATGTGCTCCACTGAGTCGAGAGCCTTTTCGTAATCGACAAAACCTAAGTACAGTGGTTTATTATATTCTATAGTTTTTTTTTTTTTTTCAGTTAGGTGATTCATTGTGTGTAGATCATCAGTATTCGAATACCCGCCTCGAAATCCTACTTGTTGACGAGGTTGGTTTTCTTCCAAATTTATTGTTATTCTGTTTGTATATATTTTAGCGAGGAGTTTGTAAATAAATATAAATATGCAAATAGGTCGATAGTTACTACAATTTTTTGAGTTCTTTCTTGTAATGCAAAATAGCTCCTGCATAACACCAAGTTTTGGCGATTTTCTTTTTCTTAATGCATTGCGTAAGTGGGCGATCCTGTTTTGAACTTGTACTTCTACATCCGACATTAATTCTGCTACTGCTTCATCTTCCCTCGGGGCCTGGCCTCTTTTCATACATTTAAGAGACATTTTACATCGCTTGGTGTTACGTATGGTATTTTTCACTAGTGTTAACTGAAATGTTAGCTATCAGTACTTTTGTCTTTGATGTATACAGCTTTTTCTGAAATTCCTCAACACTCTTCACCATCATCTGTCTGCATTTAATGACTTTGCCACTTTCGTCTTTCAATGCTGTATGTTGCGTTCATAGTGCAATTTTGCTTCGGACCTGATTCAGACTTTTTCCTTTTTTAATGGTTTCTTTGATGTGATCCATGTTTTCCTTTCGTCTATCTTCTCTCTGTCTCTTGTTGATAAGCTTTTTCAATTATACTCTTTCTATTTCATCTTTCATTGTTTCCAGTTTCTTTTCTTTCCTTCTTTTCATGAGCTCGAAGGTTATTTTTGAATACTTGTAGGCCTGGGTTTATTAGCTTCTCCTACTACCTCCGCTGATTCCCTTAACGCATTTGTTATTACCCGCCAGCTAAGGATAATGTAATTGCCTGTGTGTGTGTGTGTGTGTGTGTGTGTGTGTGTGTGTGTGTGTGTGTGTGTCTGTGTCTGTGTCTGTGTGTGTGTGTGTATTCCCAATATATCTCAAAATGAAATGGGCAACTTGTAATCAAACTCTGTGGGCAGTACTCCGGGATATATGGCCTGTTTGTTAACTATCTATCTGTCTATCTATTGCCAGACGCCTCAATCCCGTTCGGGGTGGCCACAAACAAATCGCCTCCACGTCGCTCTGTCCCCCGCCATTTCACTGCCCCTCTCCCAACTCACACCCCCCTCTCTCATATACCTCTCCACCCCATCCCTCCATCTCATCCTTGGCCTCCCCCTCCTCTTCCCCCCTCCATCTCACTCACATACACTCTCTTCGTCAGTCTTTCACCCTCCATCCTCTCCACATGGCCAAACCACCTCAGTGTATTCCTCATAACGCTTCCTATCACATCCACATCCACACCACAACGCTCCTTTATATCATCATCTGTCAGCCAGTCTCTCCATGTGACTCCACAGGCTCCTCTTAAATAACTCATTTCCACTGCTCTCACTCTTGACTTGTGTCCTTCCAGCAACGTCCAAGCTTCACCTCCATACGTTAGAGTTGGTATCACAACACTGTCATGTAGTAATCTTTTCACTTCCATGCTCACTTCCCTGCTTCTTATCACTGCTTTCAAGGAACCAGCAACCTTGCTTCCCTGCTGCACCCTTTCAAGCACTTCACCCTCCAAACCTCCATCCTTACTCAACACACTACCCAAGTACTTAAACGTACTCACATTTTCCAATTCCTCACCATCCAACCTCGCTGTACATACACTGACTTCACCTCTCTCAAAGACCATCACTTTACTCTTCCCTACATTCACCTTTAGCTTCCGTTTCTTACACACTCTCCCAAACTCATCCACCAAGCCTTGCAGTTCCCCTTCGTCTTCACTCAACAACATAGTATCATCTGTAAATAACAGTACAGGGAGAGTCCAAACATTACCCTCTCTCACCAGAGCCATTCCAACATCCACTACCCTACCTTGTGCCTCTTTTATTACTCCATCCATGTACAGATTGAACAACCATGGAGACATGACACATCCCTGTTTCAACCCAGCCTTCAAAGAGAAAATTCACTCAGTTCACCATCCACACGCACTGCAGCCTTAGCACCATCATAAATACTCTTCACAGCATTCAGTAACTTCCAATCTACTCCATATATTCTAAATACTTTCCACAATCCTTGTCTATCCACCCTGTCATATGCTTTCTCCATACTTTTCCACTAAAGATCTAAGAATGAATATCTGATCTACACAACCTCTTCCCTTCCTAAAGCCTCCTTGTTTTTCTCCAACTAATTCCTCTGTTCTTTCTCTAACTCTGTCAATAAGTATCCTACCATACACATTTCCTATTATACTAAGAAGACAAATGCCCCTATGATTACCACACACTTCTTTTTCCCCTTTTCCTTTGTACAAGGGAATAATTATACCTGACTTCCAATCCTCTGGGACTCTACCTTCCTCCCAGGCCAATCTGCACATTTTCCACATCCATTCTACTACTATCTCTCCCCCATGCTTCAGCATTTCACCACACACTCCATCAATTCCTGGGGCTTTCCCCAATTTAACTTTCTTCATTGCTTCCACAACTTCTATCCTACTGATTTCTTCCTGTCTTCTCACCTCCCTCCTTCTTCCAGCCATTCCCCACCCACTTATACTCGCATTACTTCCATCCTCTATGTTCAACAATTCCTTAAAGTGTTCTCTTCATCTGCTCACTTTTTCTCCCTTCTCCACTAGTAATCTACCATTTTTATCTTTCACTCTCCTGCTAACTTCAATCTTTCACTCCCCTGCTAACTTCACTTCCACCCTGTCTTACTCTTTTCATCTCTTTCCAGAACATTTTCGTACAGTCCCTCCACTTTACACTCAAGTTCCATCCAAATTCCTCATCCTCTCTCTTCGCACTCTCTCATACTAATCTTTTCACCTCTTTCTTTCTACATATAGCTCTCTCTTCCGCCTCTCAGCTTGTTCCACGCCCCTATTTCTCATCCATTCATTGTATGCTTTCTTCTTTTGTGCCACAGCCTGTCTCACCTCTTCATTCCACCATGCTGTTCCTTGTATCCCCCTCCGTCTTCTCTTCATCCCACACACCGCATCACATGCTGCACATATTTCTCCTGTGAATATCCTGCACACACCTTCCACGTCCCCCATCTGCTCCAATTCATATTTGCCCAATCGTTCCTCCACTTCTCTCTTATACTCTGCCTTTTTCTCATCCTCTTGTAACCTTTCCACTCTCCTTACAAATACTCCTTCTTCCCGTCCTTCCCTTCTTCTATTTCTCCATCTTAATTGGATCTTGATTCTAGCCACCACCAAGTAGTGGTCAGAAAGTCCACTCCCCCAACCTCGATAAGCTCCTGCATCCATTACACATTTTCACATCCTTTCATCCACACACACATAATCAATCATTGCCTTCCTTTCATTCAGTTCACCACCCACCCTTCTCATCACTCGCCATGTATACCTGTGGATGATTTTGTTAACAATTATGACAAAGCTGCAATGATACGCCTCCCATTGGCAGAGGATTTTGCAAGAAAAATTACCCTCTAAAGCTTCCTCTTAACTTTTATTGTTCACCATTTTCTATCATGCCCTTAACGAAGAAAATATCTATTTAGAGGGTAATTGTTAGAAATTCTTCAAAAGCATCTTATATTCAATGACCTTTAGCAGCTTAATATCAATGACTTTAAGCTTCTGGATGCAAGCATAATATATAACTTAGCAGAGAGAAACAGCGAAATCCTAAGACTTTTTCGATTTTGAAGAAGCGCGATAATATGCCTCTGATTGCCAGAGGATTATTGAACCAGTTTTTAGTTGATGGTGGGCGATACGCCTTCGTGGGCGAATGTTTTGGATTTTATTAGTCTATCATTTAAATCATCAATTTTACAGTCAGGATAACTTAGAACCTGAAATCTGTTCTTTATTTCTAATTGAAAGGAAGCTTTGTTTTTGCTTAATTTTATTGAGCAGATTAATTTTAAACAGGTTCTTTCTGTCAGTTCTGAAATCGAATCTGGCTGTACAACCTATCATTCTATGTTCACTTCCTATCTTTACTTTACTGATCGTGTTGTTCTTATCTGGTAAAAGGAAGTTTATTTCATTCTTTGTTTCTCCATTTGGTCTTCTCCAGGTCCATTTTGTCCTTATTCTTCGGTGAAGGAATGTGTTCATTATTCTTGTATTACACATTTCAGCAAAATTGACCACCATTTTATCTCTGTCATTTCTCTCTCCTAATCCAAATTTTCCCTTAAATACTTTTCTTTTTCGATTTGCCAGCTTTTGCACTGATGTCTTCCATGACTGTTATACTGTATGTCTGTTCCTTTCTTCTTTCCTAATGTGGGAGAAACATCGTCATCGAAAGCTTCTGTTTCTTTATCTGTGTATTGAGATGTGGCTGCAATACTTGTAGTACTTTTAGTATCTTCTTGCAAAGCTTAATCGCAATCCAGGAGTAGATTGTAGCATCAGTCGAGCAGGGCTGTACTCCCAAGGAGGATGGAAAGCTGACGACAGGGAGAGCTGGAGCTTCAGTTTCGTCAGCCCTTGGGACTAGTTCCTGACCATCCCCCTTTGCGGAACTTTTTTAGTGATTCAGTGACACAGAGAGTTGGCCAGCATGCTCTCCAATACAAGTTTCTCTGTCAGCACTAAACTACATGCACAGTACACACTACACTTCCTTTTCAAAAAAAAAAAAAAAAAAAAAAAAAAAAAAGAAAGGCGCACTACCATGCCTCGGAGTCCCCGGAAGGGGGGGACCATAAATGCCTCTATCATCCGCCCTTCTCCTGGTGACGCCTCTTTAACCCGCCCCGTCCCGGCCACTTTTCGACCACTGGTACCCCCCAATCCCGGGCAATTTTCGACCATTTTTTTTTTTTGCTTAAACTTTCGCTTTTGGTCAGAAACAATGGCCGGTGGCAAAGAAAGTGGTCCCTGGGGTCCCTAATTAGCTTAACCAGGTATGCCTTGGTCCCACCTGGCCCCGTGTTCTCCCTATGCGGTGTGAGCATCAAACGTTTTCTATGGTATTATAAGTTTGGGAAACCAATGAAAGTAAGTAGAAATGAGTTTATTACAAACATAAAAACATGTGATAAAAGAGTATATTGGATTTTATACAAAAATAGAGCAGAAATAACCATTGTACCATCGTGAGAAACGAGCAAAATCGGCCAACTTGGTTCCCATGAATCGCTAACATTCTAAAATCATGATACATATAATTTTTTTTACTTACATAATACTTCTACAATAACATTATACCATTTTACATTATATTGAACTGTTTTTACGTATTCACAGGCCTTTTGATAACATTTAGCGTAATGTTAGCGCTTATTTACGTAGTGAGTGAACTCGCTGTGACTGATGTTTCAACTCGTATTGTGCTTTTTCTACTAACATAATACCTTTCTAATATTATTATACACTTTTCAACTTTATAGAACTGTTTTGAGATTATTTCAGGCCTTACGTAAATATATAGCGTAATAATAGCGCATAATAACACACACGGTGAAGTCGCTATGACAACTAATTCAACTTACAACCTATTTTTTTACTCATATAATAATTCTACACTAACATTGCACATGTAAACACTTGATATAATTGATATCACATCATTTCTGAACGTACGATGGAAGTTAGCGTCATATTTGCGCGTACTTACACAGGGAGTGTTATCGCGATATCATTTGTTTCATCTTACACAAGTAATCAACTTATAAAATACCTTACTACTAACATTACAACATCATCCACTGTATATAATTCCTATCACATACTTACTGACCAGAATGTGGGTGTACTCGTGACATCAATTATGACAACTTACAGTAATGTTCAACTTATACGTTTTATTCATGCTAACATTACACCCGTTTCCACTTTATTTCCTTGCTATCACATATTTACTGACCAGATTTACACAGTGGGTGTAGTTTTGATAACAATTCTTTCCACTTACACTAATTCTCATCTTATACATTACTTTTCTGAAAAAATAACACCCGTTTCAACTTTATATTTGACTTAGCACCTACTGACTGGCCTTACCATTATCATGAGCGTCATTTCGCCTTCCCACACAGTTTCAGAAGTGTACGAGATTATGATATTCCTTGAAACAAGGCTGAAGGCACAACGCAACATTGCACTCGACACACTCGTATCTTGTGTCTTTTCTCTGCGTTGATGGTCTGACTGTCGAGTGCTTACATACATGGCAGCGACGCTGGGGTTTACGACGGTTTGGTTCGGCAGGGATTGCGCTGGGGTAGTGGGGGGCTGCAAGACGTAGGGGAGTCTGAGCAGCACGGGGGGGGCAGGGGCGGTGTGGGGGTCTTTCCTGGGCATGCTTGGCGATTATTTCACGTGCCAGCTCCCTCACAAACCCCTCAAAGGTCTCGGATACTCCGGTGGTCATTGCGTGCAGGTAGTGGGCGTTCAGGACCGTGATGTCGAGCAAGTGGAAAAAGAGTTTCTTGTACCACTTCATCGTTGTCCTGGCACAGTCAACACTTGAAATCATCGAGTCTGACTGATCAACTTGCCTCATGTTCAGATTATAGGCAAGTACAGACTCTGGTTTCCATACGTTGCGCCTCCTCTCGCTACGGTGATCCACGGAGTCTGTGCGGTGCATCAGGGGGCTGTGAACAGTTGATAGGAGGCAAACTTCCCTGTTGTGGTTCCACAGGGTTGCAAGGATGTTATTGGCCTGGAAGAAAACCACCTCATTCTTGTCAAGTTTCCTCCCTATCTTGACCATATGGTGACGGTTTCTCTTGACTGTACCATAGACTCCGGTGTCGTGTTGGTGGAGGAACCTAGCGAGAAGAGGGCTAGTGTACCAGTTGTCCAGGTACAAAACATGACCACGATGAAGGTACTCTTCTATCATTGTCTTCACCACGGCCCCAGAGAGTCCTATACTCCGATCTTCTATTATATCTGTCTGTGCGCCCGTGTACAAGACTATGTCTTGCACATAAAGTCTTACAGTCACACATAACAAAGATCTTGAACCCGAAACGGTGTCTCTTGCTGGGTATATACTGCCTAAAGGAAATATTGCCTCTCCACAACACAAGACTCTCGTCTATAACGAGGTCTCTGTAGGGATAAAATGAGGAGCGGAACATTTCCCGTAAATGATCAAATACCAGCCTAATTCTCCTCATTTTATCGGTGTTATTTGCATTGGCTGGATCATCTGCATCAAAAAAGTGGAGGCGGCCGAGAATAAACTGAAATCTATTACGACCCATCACCTTTCCAAAGAAAGGTGTTAGGATGATTGGGTCCGTTGTCCAGTAGGCAGGAATTTGATTTTTCCTCACCACGCCCATCAAGATTACCAGGGCAAAAAATAGGAACATCTCTGATATAGTCACGGGAAAGTCATACCGTTCTGCATGCTTGCTTGTGGTTCCTAGGCGTTCACTTTCAAGGCACTGGGATTGTGAAAATATATTTGTCTGTTCTACTATGCGCCCAACAAACGCCTCACCAAAAAACAAGTTGAAAAAATCTAAACGTGACGACCCAGCATTTACACCTGGAGCCGTGCAACCTGACCGCCACTCCTCAGTGAACTGGTGAATGATGGGAGTAAAATTACTCTCATCCTCCCAGTTCCACGTGACACCACCGTCTCCAGCCACGTCACCATCGTCCCCTTCGTCAGGGTGGGGAGGTGAGGGTGGTGGGGGAGGTTGGGGAGGTGGAGAGCGGCGCCTCTCATCACTCGCACTTCTCTTCCCTCTCCCTTTTCCTTTGCCCTTTCCCTTCCCTTTCTTTCCTTTCCCCACATCCTGGGGCTGTGGGGAGGAAATTTGTGAATATTCAGGGGCGAAAGAAGTGCTGGGGAGTGACTCAACCTCCTCTCCCCTAGGCCTACGAGCACCACGTGCTCGTGCTGCCTCCCTCACACCACTGGCCCCTTCACCCCGCACTACCCCCACACCACTCTCACTTTCACCCCAGCTGCCGCCCACAACACTTTCCCTTTCTCCCAGCAATCCCAACACAACACTTGCTACTTCCCAAGACAAAGTACTTGAACCATACCATAGGTGTCGTCTCGCCCCACCTTCTGATCCACGTGGTGATATTTTCTCCTTTCCCAACCACTCGGCGATATCACGTCCTAGGCCTCCGTCATCCTCATCGTCCTCATCCTCGTCCTGATCAGAATCGTGATGGAGAGATAGCTGTGCACGTGGTTGGGGAGCAGGCTGGCCTTCCCTTGCCTTACGGTATGTCACATACCGCGTTTTTCGGGGCGAAGGGACCTCCTCATCACTGCTACTTATTTCTTCCTCTGGCTGGACGTAATCGCGATCCACCACATCATCATCGAGTGGAGAATCACTGTCTCCAGTGAAGGCTTCCAGGACAGATGCAATTTGCTCATCTGAGAGACCTTTCCGCGCCATGTCTGACCTGGGTCAGCGCGGGTCACGCGGGGTCTAGGACGCTGCCCACCTGGCGGCAGGTAGGGGAGGCTTGGGTACCCGGGCGAAACGAAAATCTCCCGCGAATTTTGAAAATTGTGGAAATTATGAACCCTCGGGACTGGCTGTGACAAAACGTGAGGACGTGGAAGTACGTCCTCGGGACGGCGCGGGTTAAGATGCCTGGATTAACTGTCTTACTTCTTCTTCGTTTCTGCAACATTCGCTGCCTTTCCTCTAACTTTCTCTCTGTCGAACACCACCTCTCCTCCAAACCTCACCTTCTCTTCCTTACCGGGACTCAGCTGTCTAAGGCAACTGACAGAAAACCCTATTCTGCATCCTCCTTTTTCTTTTTATGTGTCCGAATCTGGGCATAGGCTTCACAGCTTGCTCTAAAGGCCCAGTAGTCCTCCTACATACATACAGCTTTCTTCATGTCACCACTTCGGCGCTAACACCCACAGTCCATACTGAATACATGCTAGGGCTGTCTCATACAGGACTGGTGTATTGGTATTAGTGGGGGTACTTTTACAACATGTCTGCGGGTCTCCTGGTAGATTAGTAAAGTCTGATTTCATGAAATTCAAATCCTTAATCTGTTCCCTGCCCCAGCAGGGATTTGAACCTGGGTCCTGTAGGACTGCAGGCCACCTCTCTACCGATTGAACCACTGCCTTTCCCCTACGTACTCTATACTCATTTCAAAGCTAAAGGTGGCTGTTGTGTATATGTACGCAACAACCTATCTTGCTCTCGTGTTCCTGAACTTGATTCTTCTAAATTCTCAACTCTCTAGCTTCGGCTCTCCTGTTATTCTCTGACTAAATATATCTGCACTGATTACTTATCTCCTAATTCTACTATCAAAAATTACTCTACTATCTTACTTCTACGATGGAACACATTCTATCCATTTCTCCTTGCTCTGAAATCTCCTTTCTAGGAGAATTCAATGTTCACCACCACCTTTGACTCCCCTCTTGTTTCACTGACCCACCTGGTGAACAAGCCTACATCTTTTCTATCCTTAATAACCTAGAGCAGCTTGTACAGCACCTTACCCTTATCCCTGACTGCCTTGGAGAGAGTTCCAACACACATGACCTCTTCCTCACAACTAATCCTTCTGCTTACACTGTTAATCTTTTCTCTCCGTTGGGCTCCTCCGATCATAACCTTACTTCCTTAACCTGTCCTATCGCTCTAGTATGGCCAGTGGACACTCCAAAGAAACGACGTCTGTGGCACTGTGGAGCTGAGGATTGGGAGGCCCTCAGGCAGTACTTCTTTGATTTTCCCTGGAATGATTATTGCTTCCATGGCCGGGAGCCATCTGAGTGTGCCTTGCGCATTACAGAGGTTATTCTCCTGGGCATGGAAGCATACATTCCTTTCTCATATCCTTTGAGTAATGCAGGAAAGCTTGTTCTAATGCTGTCTGCAACAAGAAGAGGGCCAATAAAAGGTACCGGAGCCAACCCACCCCTGAATCACATCTTTTTTATGTCTCTGCCCGGAATCATCCTAAGTTTGTTTTTCGCTCAACGAAAAATAATTTCATCCATACAAAATGCTCTCAACTCTCCAACTCAAATTCTTTCCGCTCCTTCTGGCACCTTGCCAAAAACCTTTCTGACAATTTTACCTCATCATCCTTCCCTCCCCTTTTCTATTCTGATCACTGTGTAGCTATTTCTTCTACCGATAAATCAGATCTCTTCACTCAGACTTTCTCCTCCAATGCCACCTTAGACGATTCCGGTGCTGTTCCTCCATCAGTTCCCCCCTCTGACTTCCTCATGGCTGACATTAAAATGTCTTTAGCTGATGTATTTTTTGCCATCACTGGCCTCAATACAAACAAGGCATATGAACCTGATGGAGTCCCTCCTGTTGTCCTCAAGAACGGTGCTTCTGTGCTTACACTCTGCCTACGTAAACTCTTTCGCTTTTGTCTTTTAACTTGTACTTTTCCTTCTTGCCGGAAGTTTGCTCTCATTCAGCCAGTCCCAAAGAAGAGTGACCATTCCCAACCCTCAAACTATCGTCCAATTGCTTTAACATCCTGTGTCTCAAACGTTTTCGAGTCTATTCTTAACAGAAAAATTTTAAAGCATCTTTCCTATCATAACCTTGTTTCTCATCGTCCGCATGGGTTCCGTCAGGGACGCTCCACTGGCGATCTTCTCACCTACCTTGCAGACTCCTGGTCATCTTCTTTTCGGGACTTTGGCGAAAGTTTTGCCATTGCACATGACATCTCAAAGGCTTTCAAGCGAGTCTGGCATAAATTTTTAATTTAAAAACTGCCCTCTTACGGTTTCTACCTTCTATCTGTACCTTCATCTATTGCTTCCTTTCTGGTCGTTTTATATCTGCTGTCGTAGACAGCTATCGTTCTTCTCCTAGATCATCAATAATGATGTTCTTCAGGGATCTGTCCTATCAGCAACTCTCCTCCTTTTATTCATCAGTGACCTCCTAAGCTGTACATCTAACCTTTTCCACTCGTATGCTGATGATTCCACCCTTCAGCTTTCCATTGGGTTCCCACAACGTCCATCTCAGCAGTTACTTCAGCAAACAAGGGATGAGGCTATGGCACACCTAATGTCTGACTTGGCTCGTATCTCTGGCTGGGGTAAAAATAATCTTGTTTTTAATGCATGAACGACTCAATTTTTACACTTGTCAACCCGGCAAAATTTTCCACAGGAGCACCCACTAATATTTAATAATAACCAGCCCAATCTTCCATCATCCTTGAACATGCTCGGGGTTTCATTCACTCGAGACTTATCATGGAAAGATCATATTACATCTCTCTTAAAATCTGCTTCCAAGAGATTAGGTGTGCTAAGCCAACTTCGTTCCTTCTTTGACTCCGCACAGTTGTTGACTTCATACAGAGGTTTTATTCGGCCCTGTGTAGTGTAGAGTGCAAGTCTCATGTGTGGGGAGGTTTATCACATACAGCTCTTCTCATCAATCTGGAGTCAAGGGTTTTTCTTATTAACTCTCCTCCACTTACTGACTCCCTTCAACCTCTGTCTCTTCGCTACACTGTTGCATCTTTATCTCTTTTCTACCGCTACTTCAATAGTCACTGCTCCTCTGAACTGTCTGCTTGCATCCCTTCACCCCTACGACAGGCACGTAGGACCCGTCTAGCAACAAACACTCGTCCCTTTTCTGTCCAACTCTCTAATGCAGGAGTTAACAGTTACTCACAGTCCTTCATTTATGCAACAAGTCAGCTCTGGAACTGTCTCCCTCCGTCTGTATTTCCTACTTCCTATGATCTCCAGCCTTTCAAACGCAGTGTGTCAAGGCATCTGGAAATGAACGGATCTTGAATTTGGCTCTCTTCTTATTTTTTTTTTTTTTCTTGGAAGGAACGGTTTGCGGGCTCCTGGCCTTTGATTCCTTCTTCCTTGCATAAAAAACACATGTTTTACACACACACACACACACACACACACACACATATATATATATATATATATATATATATATATATATATATATTGTTACGGTGGCGCCAGCCCGGGGCTATTACAAAAAAAAAAGACAAGTCAGCCTTAGATGATCAGCCTCCACTGCGTTGCAAAATAACGCAGACCCCGGCACTGACACTCCGCAAACTAGAGAAAAACTGCACAACGGAAGTACTTACTTAAGAACGCAACACTCTGTACTTTGATAATAAAACGGAACAGCCTACCTATAGATCTAGCCTACTATCGTCACTACCGGAAGTAATACCGCCCGAGACAGTATACAGGAACACCTCCCACTTACTTCCGGTGGTGACGACTTCTACTTAACCCGTGTCCAAGGGGGAACGCAGTTAATGGCTCACGATAGTTCTCACTAGCCTTGTGCAAAGAGATGGGATTAAACAGTGTAGGGGTTAGGGGTGTGTGTGTATGTATGTACGTGTGTTGGGGAACGTTAACAAAGGCAGCGAGAGACTACGGTGAGCTAGACTGGCCCTCCAAAGACAACAAGGTCACAAAAACAAATAAAATATCTACTTCCCTCAGTCAGCAACAAAAAGAATAAAAATAAACTTAAATGAAAACGCCAGCTCGGCATAAAAATGACTGGGGAGAGAGAGAGTGTGCACACACGCACGATACGGAAGCTAGCTGGGAAGAGACTGCCCCTGATCAAGGCTCGCGCACGGCCAAGCGCGAAAGCATAATCAAATTAATTAATAAGAACTTATATTCGTGCCCCTCTCTCTCTCTCTATACAATGAATTTGGTACTTCTAATGCAAGCAAAACATCATTAAATATACTGGTAGCTCACATAAGACAATCAAAATAATCAAATGCATACTCAGCATGGTATAAAATAAAATTGCCCTCAGTGGCGGGAACGAAAGAAACAAAAGAATTTGTAGCACTCGCTAATATAAACTCCGCGAATGACGCGGATACATACTGCATAATCCCCCTAGCCCAGCTGTAACGGCTGCATCCGTGGGAACGGAAAGGCGGACAACGTAACACGCCCTTCCCCAAGGGAAAATTTTGAGCCCTGGATCAAAATTTTCGAATCAAGACCCGAGGTAAAGGATAAGCATCGGTCTTAGACAGTGAATTAACTTTCCGGAAGTCCACACACAACCTAACCTTCCCATCTGTCTTCGGCTGCAAGGTAACTGGTGAACTCCACTCACTGAAACTCCCCTTGATCAACCCATGGTCCAACATATACTTGATCTCATTATCGAGAGCTTTCTGTCTGATAGGGTTGATGCGGTAAGGAGCTAATTTTACAGGCTTACTATCCCCAACGTCAATGTCATGAGTAGCCCAAGTTGTCAATCCCGGTGAATCTCCAAAAACTTTCGGATGTTTCCATAATCTGTTGCACAGCTCTTCTCGCTTTACTGGATCAAGGTGTCGCAATTTCTCCACCAGAGCTGCATAACCATTGCCCTCCCATAGGTCAGCTGGTAACATCTCACCACGACTAAGCACTTCCTCCTGCTCCTCCAACTCACTACCAACTGCCAAAACTACAGGAGCGCTCTTATCCCTGGTTCCCTCAACGTCCACTCCAAAGTCACCTTCCAGGGACTGTGGCTGTAACCCTGGTCCACTACTCACATCACCGGCACCAACAGCTCCCTTCACAGCACGTCCCTTTGATGCCACGTCCTCTCTTTCCCGTCCTTCACATCCCAGGTGAGAGACATCAGCAGTCATCCCACAATGAGAATCAACTGGGCGATAGTATGGCTTCAACATATTAATGTGGCACAACTGTGTACTCTTCCGCCTATCTGGGGTAACAATTAGATAGTCAAGTTCCCCAACTCTCTTCTTCACAATATAAGGACCACTGAATCTAGCCGCCAGAGGTTTTCCTTGCATGGGCAGCAGCGCCAAAACTTCATCTCCTTGCTTAAACTCACGACTTCTGACCTTCTTATCGTAATGAGCCTTCATTTTCGCTTGAGCCCCGATTAGATTGTCACGGGCAAGCTCTAAGCCTGTGCAGTCTCTCCCGAGTGCTGCAGACATAGTCAAGCAGGGATTCCTGGTTGCCAGATTTGTTGTTACTCCAGGCCTCTCGCACCACATCCAAGGGACCACGAACTCTGTGCCCAAACACTAACTCATTGGGTGAAAACCCTAACGACTCAGTTGGTACCTCTCTCACTGCAAACATAACAAAGGGTACCGCTAAGTCCCAATCCTTTCCACTATCATAGCAGAAGGTGCGCAGCATTGTCTTTAAGGTCTGATGATGCCTCTCCAGGGCACCTTGTGACTGAGGATGGTAGGCACTGGACAAAATGTGTTTGATGCCCAACTCTGTCATTGTCTGCTTAAACAAATTAGATGTAAAATTCACTCCACGGTCTGACTGCAACTCCTTAGGCAGGCCAAAATGAGTAAAGAACAGAATAAGTTGCTTGACTACTGACTTCGCCTGCATGCTTCTGATTGGTATAGCCTCTGGGTATCGCGTTGTAACATCCATTATGGTTAACAAATACTTGTTTCCAGCAGAAGTAGGAGGTAAAGGGCCCACGATATCAATGATTACCCGGGTAAACGGAGGTTCAACTGCAGGAATGGGAGTCAAAGGGGCCACAGGAAGAACTTCATCAGGCTTGCCCACTATCTGACACGTGTGACAGCTCTTGATGTACGCAGCAACTTGTCCCGGCATACTTGGCCACCAAAAATTATATCTTAAGCGCTGCACTGTCTTTCTGTTTCCCAAGTGACCTGCTAAAGGTCCCTCATGTGCTAACTGTATTAACGGCACCCTATACTGCACAGGCACCACCACCTGCACTAACTCACCCACTCCTCCATCCATCGTGGCGCCAGTGGGCGTCCATCGGCGATGTAAAACATTGTCTTTAATCAGGAACTCCTCCTTACCACACTCCATACTTCTTTCTTCCCCTACTCGAGCAAACAAGGGCTTTAATGTTACATCCTCCTGTTGCTTCACCTCAATTCTGCTGGCCCAACACCCGCCAGCTCTACTGAGGACTGAGATAAGGGACTGGTCGGGACACTGGATTGCGAAGGGCGATCAATCTCAGCGTCACCTCTAGTACACTCGACAGGGGGAGGAATGTCAGACTCCACACTGACATCATCATCACCTCTACCCTCAACAGTGACACTCTGTTCCTCAGGCGCGTTTGACGGTGGTCCTGCATCCCCGCAGTCGACCCCAGCGTCCTGAAATTCTCCTAATTCAGTCGATGGGCTGGGTTCAGTCTCCACACAGACACACTCAACACCACCTCTAGTGTCCTGAGTGGGAAGTGGGGCGGCGCCCATGCACGCATTCCCACTCTCCTCACCCACTACAGCAACACTCTGCTCACTAGGATCCTCCATTGGTGGCCCTGCCTCACCACAGTCGACCCCAAGAACCTGTGACTTCACCAGTTCTTCCTCCCAGGCTGCAACCTGTGCCATAGATCTTGTAATTGCACAGACTGGGAACATGGCTTCCACTTCTGCATCAACTTCAATACCAATTTCTGGGGCGTCAAAACACTTCTCTGCCACAACAACTGGTGGGGGAAGAGATGGAAATACTTTCTCCCCAGCCAGGTCGTTCCCCAGCAGAAAATCAATCCCCTCTACTGGCATTACATCAGCAACAGCTACTTGAGCTGCAGCCTGAACAATGGGGCAATCGAGTTCCACATGAACATAATCATAGTATTCATCTGATTTCATGCCTCTACACAGCACATACTTCCCTGAGTTTACAGGCCCTCCAGTCACGTTTCTGCACACAGACTGTTGTGCACAGGTATCACGAGCCACAGTAACTGGATAACTGATCCCATGAATTTTCACTGTGCCGTGACATATAAAAGGTTTACACCAGTCTAGGAACGATTTCTGAGGCAGTTCATCCGGAGGTGGCGTAGCATGTTGGGTAACTTTTTCAGCCTGAGCTGGCAGCGAGCACAGCCGGCTGAACTCCAGCTTTCCACAGACTTCTCCCTCACCGTTACCACTCTCCCAACTCCTCTCGTTCACCTGACTCGAACCTACAATTAGTGCCACTGGTTTGGCATTTTGGGAGGCCTTCCACTTAGGGCAGTTAGGCTTGATGTGCCCACTCTGTTTGCAAAAGTAACAAACTAGCTTCGAACTGGATACAGGGCTCTTTCTCCCTGAATTCTTTTTCTCCTCTGAACTTCCCTTGGACTGATTCACGGGAGATTTATCCCAGGCAGGGCCACTCACAGTCCTCTCCCTGGAATACTGAAAATTAGCGTACTTGACCCCCATACTCCGCAAGGCAAACACCCGGTCATCAGCCCACGTCGCTGCTTCCTTCACGGTCTTAAATCTCTTCTCCCTAATTTTAACACCAATTTCTTTGTCAGCCATGTTGGTAAAATGTTCCATCAAAAACAGTTCACGCACCTCGTTATACGAAATGGCGCTCTCACTCAGCAACCACTCGTCTAACCTCTCCTCCAGATACCTAGCGTAGGCCATATAGGTGTCAGCAGGCCTTTTCCGAGCACCACGGAACAACAACCGATAAGCCTCTGGTCTAAGTTCATATGCCTTCAGGATGGCTGTTTTAAATTCATAATCATCTACATCCTCAGGGCTCAACCTGTTATACACTTCCAAGGCTTTTCCCTTCAGCACATTAGATACCAACCCCACCCAGCGCTGCCTTGGCCACTCAAACTCCCTAGCCTTCTTCTCAAACCTGACAAACCATTCTGTCACCTTCAACTCATCAAATGCTGGCACAAATTTTAGACTCCTTGAAAACCAACTCTCCCTATCCTCTGCACGGCCTGAGGTTTGGGTATCTGAAGTTGGTCTATTAGCAGTCACCTCCAAGCGAGTCTTCTCCAGCTCAAATCGCATTTTTTCACGCTGCAACTCCATCTCCTCTCTTGCACGCTGCATCTCCATCTCCCTCTCTTCTTTTGCACGCTGCATCTCCATCTTTTTTAACTCCAACTGCAACTGAGCCTCTGGTGACAAGACTCCAGGGTATATGGGAGTGGAATGAACAGCTCCAGGGAAAGCACCAGACATACCCGGGGGAACTGCTCTAAACTGGCTCGGCGGCATCATAGATGGTAATAGTGGGGTAGCGAAACGAGGCAACTCAGCACCATAGTCAAACTCAGGGCTCACACGGGGAGTACCTTTGCTATGTGCCTCTCTTTGTTCCATATCCACAGGTGACTCAGCACGTACGCGATCTGGTGTAGACACGCGTGACTCCATGGCGACAAATCAATGGCAGTACTCAATAATGAAATACTAATGCTGACTGAGAAACTACAAACACATCAACTTCACCTCAAAGCACAGAGAACGCCAAGGTAACGATATCCTAGCAAGAAAGGCACTGTTAGGATATCCTGATGCGAGGTCGCCACTGTTACGGTGGCGCCAGCCCGGGGCTATTACAAAAAAAAAAGACAAGTCAGCCTTAGATGATCAGCCTCCACTGCGTTGCAAAATAACGCAGACCCCGGCACTGACACTCCGCAAACTAGAGAAAAACTGCACAACGGAAGTACTTACTTAAGAACGCAACACTCTGTACTTTGATAATAAAACGGAACAGCCTACCTATAGATCTAGCCTACTATCGTCACTACCGGAAGTAATACCGCCCGAGACAGTATACAGGAACACCTCCCACTTACTTCCGGTGGTGACGACTTCTACTTAACCCGTGTCCAAGGGGGAACGCAGTTAATGGGTCACGATAGTTCTCACTAGCCTTGTGCAAAGAGATGGGATTAAACAGTGTAGGGGTTAGGGGTGTGTGTGTATGTATGTACGTGTGTTGGGGAACGTTAACAAAGGCAGCGAGAGACTACGGTGAGCTAGACTGGCCCTCCAAAGACAACAAGGTCACAAAAACAAATAAAATATCTACTTCCCTCAGTCAGCAACAAAAAGAATAAAAATAAACTTAAATGAAAACGCCAGCTCGGCATAAAAATGACTGGGGAGAGAGAGAGTGTGCACACACGCACGATACGGAAGCTAGCTGGGAAGAGACTGCCCCTGATCAAGGCTCGCGCACGGCCAAGCGCGAACGCATAATCAAATTAATTAATAAGAACTTATATTCGTGCCCCTCTCTCTCTCTATACAATGAATTTGGTACTTCTAATGCAAGCAAAACATCATTAAATATACTGGTAGCTCACATAAGACAATCAAAATAATCAAATGCATACTCAGCATGGTATAAAATAAAATTGCCCTCAGTGGCGGGAACGAAAGAAACAAAAGAATTTGTAGCACTCGCTAATATAAACTCCGCGAATGACGCGGATACATACTGCATAATCCCCCTAGCCCAGCTGTAACGGCTGCATCCGTGGGAACGGAAAGGCGGACAACGTAACAATATATATATATATATATATATATATATATATATATATATATATATATATATATATATATATATATTGGAAAGACACACATTGCACGTGGGGAGGCGATGGCTCAATCGGTAGAGTTGTCCTACAGTCTTAACGGACCCGGGTTCAAATCCCGCTGAGGCAGGGAACAGTTTAATTATTTGAATTTCATAAAAGCAGACTTTGCTGATCTACCAGAAGACCCGCCGACATGTCGTAAAAATACCCCCGCTAATACCAATGCACCAGCTCTGTATGAGACAGCCCTAGCATGTATTCAATATGGATGGTGGGTGTGCGGCACGTAGGAGGACTACTGGGCGTAGAAAGCAGGCTGTGAAGCCTATGCCCAGAGGCGGTCACATAAAGAAAATATATATATATATATATATTTTTTACTCTACTGACCAGGAATCGATCCCCAGACCTCTAGATAGAAGTCAGGCACTGATGCAACTCCACCACAGCGTAGTAAAAGCTGAGCCACCTGAATTTTTTGACAAACCAGGTAAATCCATTATGGGAGGATATATTTCTATCACATTAGGATTATTGCTCAGCCCCCCGCAACTTGGCAAGTAACAGAGCAGTTTTAATCTATTCCGAACACAACTTGTCTTTATATGTTGGAGATATACATTACACGCGTGTGTAATTTTATATTTTCTTTAACTCTCCTGACCGGGAATCGAACCCCAGACCTCTAAATAGAAGTCAGGCACTGATGCCCTTCCACAACGGAGCGATAAGAGCTGAGTCACCTGAATTTTTTTTTGACGAACCATGTATATCCATTATGGGAGGATATATTTCAGTCACAACACATGAGGATTACTGTTCAGCCCCACGCATCTCGGCCAGCAACAGAGCAGTTTCAGCCTACCCCAGACACAACACGACCGTCTTTATATGTTGGAGAGACACGTTACACGCGTGTGTACAAATGTTTTACATATATATATATATATATATATATATATATATATATATATATATATATATATATATATATATATATATATATATATATATATCATCCATTTTAAGTCCACTGCTGAATCATCCATTTTAAGTCCACTGCTGAACAAATGCCTCCCTCAACCTTTTCCACGAATTCCTTGACTGAGTCAATCTCTGCCGAGTTTTCCCTGCAAAATTATCTATCTCATCTCTGCACCTCCTATTCCGGCCTTTTTCTGCTACGCCTACAATCTCTTGGTGTTTAGTCAGTCAGCCTCTTGCTCCATTAATTATCTCTTATTCTTGTGACATGGCCTGACCCACTCCAATTCTGTTCTTTTATAACTTCTGCAATGTCTTCGACTTTTGTCTGCTCTCTTCCCTAGTTGATCTTTTCCCGTCTCTTAAAAATATTCCCACCACCGACCTTTCCATTGCTTTCTGAGAACGGATTAGTTTATTTTCCATCGATTTTGGTAGTTTCCAGGACTCACAACCGTACATCATATCTGTAAATATACATTTGTTATATACTTTTCGTTTCATACATATTGGCAAGCAACTTTTCATATTGTCTCTATTTTGTACCAAAAGCGTTCCAATTGTAATGCGTCTTTTTATTTCGCTATCATGGTTTCTCGTTAATTTTAGTTTTGTCCCAAGTAATTGTACTCCTCGACTTCTTCAAGATTTTCCTCCCTTATTCTGATGACGCTCTTTGGTAAATGTGGATTAAACATTACTTGTTCTCCGGTTCATCTTTACCCCTATTTTGAGATTTCTCTGTTCAGGTCATTTAACATTTCTTGCAATGCCTCTGTTGTTAATGAGATTAGGACAACGTCATCTGCAAATCTTAAATAGTTTAGCTTTTCGCCATCTATGATGACTCCTTTGTTCTCCGAGTCTAGCTTTCTGGAAACGCTTTTTAGATATGATGTGAATAAGTTTGGTGAAATTGTATCTCCCTGACGCATGCCCTTCTCAATCTAAATTTTCCCCGAGCCTTTATGTAATTTAACTGTGGCAGTTCCCAGTTTATATACGGTTTCAAGCAGTTTTACAGTGTTTTCAGTTATTCCTTGTTCTCGAAGTGAATTTATAATTGCTATGTGCTCCAGTGAGTCAGAAACCTTTGCTTAATCAACAAAACCAGAGTATAGTGGTTTATTATATTCTATGGTTTTCTCAATTAGCTGAGACATTGTGTGTAGATGTTCATTAATCGAATACCCGCTTCGGAATCCTGCCTGTTCACGAGGTTGGTTTTCTTCCAGATTGTTTGTTATTCTGTTCGTAAAGACTATGCTGAAATGTTTATAAACGACTGATAATAACCTAATGGGTTGATAGTTATTAAGATCTTTTGAGTCGCCTTTTTTGTAAAGTAAAATAACTGTTGAATTGCTCCATGTTTTGGGATTTTTTAAAAATATATATTGAGTAAATAAAGAGGCGAGCCTGTTTTGTACTTTCACTCCAGCATTCAACAGTAAATTTGCTATTATTTCGTCTTCTCCTTGGACCTTCCCACTTTTCATGTTTTTAAGAGAAATGTTTACTTCGTTTGGTGTTCCATCAGATATTTCACTTGTATCAGCTAAAAGTTAGCTGCTGGTGCTACTGCGTTTGATGCATACAGTTCCTTCAGCTCTCATCACCATTACATTTTATCTCTGCATTTAATGACTTCACCGTTGTTGTCTTTCGGTGATATAATATCCTAGTGACATATTACTTCGGACAATTTTCAGACTTTTTCCGTTTTTGGTGGTTTCTTTGATCTGACCCATGTTTCTATTTATATTTTCTTTGTTTCTTATTGATAAGCTTATTTATTTCTGCTCGTTCTGCTTCATATTTGTTTTTACTTTCATTTCCTTTCGTTTTTTAATGAGCTCGAGTGTCTTCCGAATACTTCTTGTTTTTCGTTGTATTAGGTTTCTCTTTTATCTCCGCTGATTCTCTTAGCATTTTTGTTAGTCTGTCATTCAACTCATTACTGTCACATTCAGCATTACTTAGAGCCTAAAATCAGTTCATTATTACCATCTGAATGGCTGCTTTGTTTTTGTTTACTTTTATTGAGCATATCTATTCGTTTTTAATCATATGCTTTCTTTCATTTCTGAAATTGAATCTGACTGTGCAACCAACCATTCTATTGTCAGTTCCTATATATACTTGTTGATCCTGTGACATATGTGATAAGTGTTATTCTTATCTGCTATAACGAAGTCGATATCATTTTTGTTCCCCCATAGATATATATATATATATATATATATATATATATATATATATATGGAGGGATGGGGTGGAGAGGTATATGAGAGAGGGGGGTGTGAGTTGGGAGCAGGGCAGTGAAATGGCGGGGGACAGGGCGACTTGGTGGCGATTTGTTTGTGGCCACCCCAAACGGGATTGAGGCGTCTGGCAATAGATAGATAGATAGATAGATATGTATGTGTGTGTGTGTGTGTGTGTGTGTGTGTGTGTGTGTGTGTGTGTGTGTGACTTTCAACCCCTCTTAGACAATTTCATTGACCTGAATGGAACTTCCCAGGTGAAGTTCGTCGGGTTACTGGAAAAGTTTTCCAATTGATGCAGTTTTCCAAGCATGGCCATATTGAAAATTCTTAGAACAGTGAAAGGAGTGTAGATATCGCCCCGGTATCTTTGCACGTTTTGTACGCGTGCAATGGATTCTCATTCGTAATTCGGTACTGGTTTTGGGGGGTCAGTCCCTCTCCCAGAAATAAAGACGATCAGAAATGATAGGAAGTGACCGCATGGATTTCAGCACAATCAGCAAGCATGTCAGGGGACTGGGTATGCAGTTGTCGCTCTCTCTGAATGCACGAGAAGAAACTATCTACCAACTTTATCAAGATTCTTCGTACTACACGACCAGATGATATTCTAGCATCACCGGACGTGAAGAATTTCTTTACAAAAATGTCAGTGGACCAAACAACAGATATATCATTGAGCTGTACGTACCATCACCCGACCCCACCGCCTTCCAAGATCTCTTCCTTTACATTAGAAAGTATTACTGAAAGCCTGCCCCACAGAAGCCCCATTTAGAGGCCCTAATAAGATGCCATATTGTCAAGTCATTGGAGTCAACATGGGTTTCCCCAGTGGGCCCAACTTCTGCAGACTTTTACATGAGCCACCTCGAAAACACAATACAACTATATGACAGCTTGCGACCTAGTACGAACCACCACTCTTGATGACATATAGGAGTACATAGTAGCAAGGGACGAACAACACCTACATAACATTATAATCGATATGGATAGTGATTTTGTACTCAGATTTTATGAACTGGGCAATTGACAAAATTCTCTTTCTTGATGTTCTAGCCGAAGGTAACACTGGATATTATATATATATATATATATATATATATATATATATATATATATATATATATATATATATATATATATAATATATATATATGATTTGCAGAAAAACTACTGCCTTAGGTAAATTTCTCAATGCTGAGAGAATCTTACCAGATATAAACTCTCCGTCGAGATCCTACTTGCTTCGTGTTTATAATATTTTCTCTTCCTGTGTCATTTTTCACAAAGGACTGTCTCGTGTTAACAAATTGTGGCAAACAGTGGATACTCAAACTCAGTAACTGATATAAATTTTAAAGGTCATCTCCATCAGCCTCACTGTAACGAAACAATCTACCACACATTTTAACATCCACACCTTTTATTGTAACCTTATTAAACCAGCTTACCTTCATATAAGAAACTGTAAAGGTGGCTTTTTTTAATTTTTTGTTATGCAAGGAAGAAGGAACTAAAGGCCAGGAGTCCGGAAACTGTTCCCTTCAAGAAAAAGTAAAAGCTAGGCAAGAGAGAGCCTAATTCATGATCCGTTCATTTTCAGATATCTGGATACACTTTATTAGAAAGACTGGAGATCATACTCAGTAGAAAATACAGACAGACAGTTCCAGAGTTGACCTGTTGCGTACAAGACGGACTTGGAGAAACAGTTGACTCTTGCATTAGGGAACTGGACAGAAAAGGGATGAGAATGTTTTGTTGGACAGGTGCGCCCGCCGTAGAGGTAGAGGGGTGCAAGGCGACAGTTCAGAGGAGCAATGACCACTGAAGCAGTGACAGAAAAGAGATAAAGATTATGCAGTGCGGTGACGAGAAAGAGGTTGAAGAGAAAAGTTAATGAGACGAAAAGCCTTTGACTCCACCTTTTGAGAAGAGCCGTATGTTGGGAACCTACCCACAGGTGAGAGTAATACTCTACACAGAATGTATAAAGTCAACAGCTGTGCACAGGTAAAGAAGGCACGGAGTCAGCTTAGTGCATTCAATCACTGGGCAGCAGATTTTGCAAGGGAGGTATTATGATCTTTCCAAGATAAATCCCGAGGGAATGAAGCCTCAGTTTTTCTTAATGATGATGCAGGATTGAGTTGGATATTGTTAAAATTTTGAGGATACTCCTGAGGAAGATTTTGTCGGTTGATAGGTGTACGAACTGAGTTTTTGACGCATTAAAAACAATATTAATTTTACCCCAGTCAGAGATGCGAGCCAAGTCAGACATCAGGTGTGCCATAGCCTAATCCCTTGTTTGTTGAAGTGATGCTGAGATGGACGCTGCGGGAAGCGATTGGAAAGGTGAAAGGTGGAGTCATCAGCGTATGAGTGGATAGGGTTAGATGTACAGCTTAAAATGTCATTGATAAATAAAGGGAAGAAAGTTGCTGATTGAACAGAGCCCTGAGGAACACCACTACTGATAGCTCTGGGAAAAGAACGGTGGCCGTCTACAACAGCAGCTATAGAACGACAAAAAAGGAAACTAGATATGAAGGCACAGATAGATGGATAGAAACCTTAAGAGAGTAGTTTGGAAATTAATACTTTATGCCAGACACGATCAATAGTCTTTGAGATGCCAAGTGCAATGGCAAAGCTTTTGCCAATGTCCCGAAAGGAGAATGACTAGTAGCCTGAAAGGTAGGTTATATAGGATTATACAGGAAAGCAAACAGCAACAGACCTTATGGTCCTTTCGAGGCTGCATGTTACAGAGAAGACTATGACTACAAGATCTAACTCTACATGTTGAAAGATAAGGATAGTAAAGCAAGAAGGCTCCTCACATCCCCAAACCCTCAAGGAAAAGTGAAAAAAACCACCGTGCAACGCGGAAAAACTGACATGGAAATTTCACAGGAAATACTGGAAAGAAAAAGTCACATTGTCAATAAGCTACCGTTTGAGTAACCTGAAAGAGAAAGTAATCAAAGAAACGAATAGTTACGGCATGACATTATGAATGAGTATGTTGAGTTAACGGGGGCGTCTGCAGACATAACATGGAAACTGCACAGTGCACAGTGTGGATGTTTAGGAGAGATGCGGTAGCCTTGTCTGGAGCTCTTAAGGTAGGCAGCAGTCAATCAGGCCCTAGCTCCATTCACTCCACTGAGACAAGGAACTCTCCCATGTGGGACAAGAACACAAGTTTCTTCCTGAAGCAGTGACCCCTGGTACATTGAAAAAATCCCGATGGTGGTCACTTGACTAACAGGGAGCCTCAGTGATCCACAGCCCATCACAGGTCGAAAGTAAGAGTAGTGACCGTTAACACAGGGCTATCTGTGCAGATTCTACTCTCTGCTTATATTACTTTCTTTGCGCTGGGGAAATTGAAAAACATATAAGATGAGGTGTCTTATTGACAAAAGGAGACTGCAAAGTGCACAGTGTGGATGTTCAGTGTACAAAGTGGATGTTTAGGGGTGTTTTGGCAGGCTTGCCTTGCGCTTTTAGGCAGGGAGCAGTCAATCAGACCCTAACTCCGTTCACTTAACTGAGACAAGGAACTTTCCCATGTAGGACAAGTACTCAAGTTTCCTCCTGAAGCAGTGACCCCTGGTACATCAACCCGCCCAGTCCCGACCGATTTTTCACCACTGACTCCCCCCAATCCTGACCAATCTTAGATTTTTTTTTTTTGGCTCAAACCTCCGCTTTTGGTGAGAAACATCAACAATTCATAGAGAAATCGTTCACCTGAGGTTTAAATTACTGGATACAGGTAGAAGTACCCCTTACCTTACTGGGTATTCTATCAGGCTGGCTCCAAAGAACACGAATTCTAAGGGAGGGTAACTATTCCACACCACTCATAAACGATATTTTATTTATTTCGTACGAATTTATATGTAGTACGAGAGTATATTGGTTTACACACAGTAATATAGGCAATATAAGCATTGTTTCACTCACCAAACACATCATCATACCTGACCTTTTTTGGTGACATTACATGATCATCATTTCTGACTATTTCTTCCTCTAATGCTACGTAAACTTTGTCCTCCACATTGTCATCGATTTAGGAATTACTCTGGCCTTGAATTTCGTACCGTGGCACGACATGTCTTTACTGGCCAGGTCACTGGTAACAGATGAGTTTCTGAGACAGTGGCGTGCTGGGGGGTGGGATGTCACGCAGGGTAAGGTATTGTCCCTGGTTGGCCTCGGGTAGAAGGTGTCACGTGTATACGTACTAATAGTCACGCACGAAATATGAAAAATGTGCAAATGATGGACCTTGCAATTGCAGCACATTTATAAATGTCAACGGAAGTCACAGTGACAAAACGTTCAGGCACATATGTATGTCAACGGGATGTGGCAGGTTAACATAAAAAAAAAAAAAAAACACAACAAGGTTTCATCACAAAATCTAAAGGATGAAAACTTGCCGTGGCGATTCCTATAACTCAACAGCAAGTGGGATCCAACATTTCCATTCACTTAAACGTGATGCCAGCAGCTCAGTATTGGACTTGGTGAGTCCTAAATCTCAGACCAAGTCATCCAGTTCTTGCTGATTGGGAAAGTGGGGAGTGTCTCTGGAAATTCTCCAACATACGACTCATCATCGCTTTCCCCTCCTTCATCGACGATGTCCTCATGGTCAGCCATTATGTCAGTGCGCGGTAACAAGACGGGAAGTAAACAATTGCCAATTTTTGTCAAAAACCTAAAGACAGACAAACAAAACATACACCATTGGAATCAGCATGGAAAACTGAGTCTAACGAGATAAAAAAAAAAATTGAATAAACAAAATCTTTCTTACAGAGTCTTTTTTCTTGGAGGGAAAGTTTTGCAGAGTCCTGGCCTTTGGTTCCTTCTTCCTTGCATAAAGAAAAAAATTCCCTTAGCCAACAGATCCATACTGTCTTACACTCTCCTTTCATTTCTTCCACACAACAATACAAACTCCTTCTTTTGCCCTCACATTCTCACCCACTCACGTGCATATACTCCATCCATACTCTCTTTCTCTCACAGACTCACCTCTCCATTTTGTCGCAGTTATTCCACATACATCCATTTTGCATCCTCAAGCACCTGAACAGTATCTTTCTCCTTTTCACATCATCATTCACACCCCTTACATTCCATGTCGGAATCGTACCATGTCCTTTGTTCAGTCCTTAGTCGCCATCTGTTGGTCAGTCTTGTTCCGAGGCTTGTTGTTCGTATTTTTAGTTAGCAGTTTTCCGGGAAGGGGTACTAAAACTCCGTCAATCCACCTACTGTCACGTAAGGAACAAGTGTTGGCTGGTTATAAGGTTACCAACCAGCACTGTAAATGATTTCCTGGTTTACAGGAAATCATTTATCTTGCCAATCAGTGTAGACCTACCATAAAACAGCACCTCAACATTAAGTTGGTTGTGATGGACGTCCCCACTTACCACAATGAAAGTAATGCAAGTAGAAGTAGCTGGGGAATGGCTGGGAGAAAGATGGAAGAGATCAGAAGGATGGAAGTAGTGGAAACATGATGGAAGTAGTGAAAACAATGAAGAAAGTCAAAATGAGGAAGGCTCCAGGAATTGATGGAGTGTGTTGTGAAATGCTGATGCATTGGGGAGAGATGGTAGTAGACTGGAACTGGAAGAGGTGGAAACTGGCCTGGGAGGAAGGTTGAGTCCCGGTGGTTTGGAAGTACCCTGTACAAAGGAAACTGGGAAAAAGAACTGTGTAGTAATCATAGGGGCATTTGTCTTCTTAGTGTAAGTGGAAAAGTATATTGTAGGATACTTAATGACAGAGCGAAATAACAGAGGAATTAATTGCAGAATAACGGAGAGGTTTTAGGAAGGGAAGAGGATCAGATGTTAATCTTAAGGTCTTTCTTGGAAAAGTTTGTAGAGAAGGGAATGAAGTTGTGTGTGGCCTTCATAGATTTCGAGAAAGCATATGACTAACCAGATGGAAATTTGGAAAAAAAATTAGAATATATGGAGTCAATGGGAAGCTGTTGAATGCAGTCAAGGGTATGCATGAGGGCGCTAAGGCTGAAGTGCGTGAGGATGGTGAACTATGCTCATTTTTTTTTATATGAATGTTGGATTCAAACAGGAATGTATGATGTTTCTGTGGTGGTCAAATATGTATATGGATGGGGTTATATCACAGATACAGGGTAAAGTAGTGAATGTTGGAGTAGCCCTAATGAGAGAGGGCAGTGTTGGAAACTTCCTGTTCTCTTGTTTGCAGATGATACTGTATTGTTCTGTGAAGACGAAGGGGGACTGCAAAGATTGGTGAATGAGTTTGGGAGAGTGTGTCGCAAAGCTTGGTGAATGAGTTTGGGAGAGTGTGTAAGGAACGGAATCTAAGCAGCTGAATGCAGGGAAGAGTAAAGATGTGGTGTTCGAGATAAATGAAGTCACAGAATGCTCAGAGAGATTATGTGATGAGGAAATGAACAATGTGGTTGCATTTAATTAATTAGGTCAGTGGTAGTCAAATGGCGGACCCCAGTCCGAATCCGGAACGTGACGAGTATTGTACGGAGCCCAGCAACTTCCATCACTGAATGTTCAGCATTGTCCCCGAATGAAAGTAACACAATATTTAGCATTTCTCGATGAGTTATGTCCACAACGCTGTTCAAATAAATATAATTTCATCGGGTTGACAGTTATGTTTAACTACTGCAGTAATACCAACCTGTCCACTTGATGGTTATGGTGCAAACGAGTGAGCTTACAGATTAACACAGAAGCTACTAATTTTTCAAGCTATTCTGGTTGCTCACTTCTGTCAAAGTAACGTAAGTTTCTTAATACTAAATAGCATATTATCACTGTTATCTTGTCAGCATTAAATACTGGTAACACGAGAACAAGATTCCTAGCCGTAGGAAGTCTGCATTTAGCAAACTGCACTGCATGTACTGGTACCCACAAACTGTTGTCAGTGGCTTGTTCAGTTGGGAATTGACGGATAATGAAAAGTGGTGGTGGTGGTGGTAGTGCTGAAGTGGCCGTGCTTATGTAGGGGTGGTAATTGTAATTTAGGCATTACATGAATGTCGATTTGTCTCTCTGAGAAGGTGGGTGTCTAGAGAAGAGATTTTTGTGTCTTCTTTAACCAGTCTAGCAGTACAAGAGAATATCTGTTTTAAAGCTTAGTTCAATTTTGCTCAGCGTATTAACTTTCTGCACAGTTGCTGTATATTTTAAAGAACTAATTACTCTCTTTCGCAAAATAAATGCTAGTCTTTTATTCCACTGTTAATATTAAATACAAGATTTTACATCTGGACCTCTGCCACGTTGGAAAATAGTATGACTGGACCTTCATAGAAACTACTTGAGGAACCCTGACTTAGGTACTGCGATGAGTAAGGTTGGAAGTTTAGAGGATGAAGTCCTTGATATGGTTCAGCAGGGAAGAAAAGTTGCTCGTCCTTTGAAAGCACTGATAAGAAATAGGGAAGAGAGCATGGAATAAGAGTCGCTGCATGATAGTGTTATGATATAAAGTTTGACATATGGAAACGAACGTTCGACCTTTTTATAAGGACACAAGTCAAGAGTGAGAGCAGTGGAAATGAGTTTTGTGACAGGAGCATATTGAGTTGCATTGAGAGACAGACTGACGAATAATGAAATGAAGGGTCGTTGTGGTGTGGAGGTGGATGTGATAAAAAATGTTAGCAGAAATACACTGAGGTGGTTTGGCCATGTGGAGAGAAGGGAGAGCGAAAGATTAACGTGGAAGGTGTATGTGATTGAGGTGGAGGGGAGGAGGAGTGGGAGACCGAGGATAAGATGAAGGGATGGAGTGGAGAGGTACAGGATATAAGAGAGGGGGGTGTGAGCTGGCGGGAGGGCAGCGAAATAGCAGGGGCCAGGGAGACGTGGAGGCGATATATTTATGGCGACCCGTTATGGGCTTAAGGAGTCTGGCGATAGAAATCTCTATTTCCGTATGAACCTGGTTTCCCTAGTGAACCGATTATCCCTCACCTGCACCTGTTTTCCGTATGGACCAATGTTCTTCCTATGTGGCAAAACGGAAACTGCATATGGATCTATTTTGTCTTATGGATCTATTTGTACCCCTTCGATATGTTTTTGATTGGGCCAGTTTCCGCAGGAACACATTGACCATACACTATTTGCCAGAGAAACCTGTTCATATCATGGACCTCTTTATCCTATTGACGTACTTCCCACTCTCAGCTCCCCCACACACCCTGGCTGTCCTCCCACCTTTCGCGTCCACCCATGCGCCCACCCAATTGAACCCATCCCAACCTGCCCCACCCACATACAGATGCATCCATACACCTATCCAATCAATCTAACCCACGCACCCACTCACAGATCCACTTACTCAACTTCTCATCTCATCAATCCACCTTCCCTATGGTATCCATTAACTCCTTTTATTTATTTTTTTAATGCGAAGAAGAAAGAAACCAAAGGCCGCGAGCCCGCAATTATTGTTCCTTTCAAGAGGAAAACAAAATACAAGAGAGAGCCAAATTCAAGATCCGATCATTTCGAGATGCCTGGACACACTGCGTTTGAAAGACTGGAGATCATAGGAAGCAGGAAACACAGACAGGGGGAGACAGTTGCAGAGTTGACATGTTGCATAAATGAAGGACTGGGAGTAATGGTTAACTCTTGCATTAGAGAGTTGGAGAGAAAAAGGATGAGAGTTTGTTGGTAGACGGTTGCTACGCTCCCGTCGTAGAAGTGGAGGAATGCATGCAGACAGTTCAGAGGAGCAGTGGCCACTGAAGTAGCGATAAAAAAGAGATAAAGATGCAACAGTGCGACGAAGAGACAGAGGTTGAAAGGAGTCAGGAAGAGGAAGAGAGTTAATGAGACGAAAAGCCTTTGACTCCACCCTATTGAGAAGAGCTGTATATGGAGAGCCTCCCCACACATGAGAGTTGTACTCCACACAGGGGCGGATAAAACCCCTGTATAGAGTCAATAACCTTGCAGGGGTAAAGACGAATAAGAGATGTAATATGATCTTTCCAAGATAAGTCCCAAGTAAATGAAACGCCAAGCATGTTCAAGGATGATGCAGGATTAAGCTGAATAATATTAAACATTAGTGGGTATTCCTGTGGAAGATTTTGTCGGGTTGATAGATTAAAAACCGAATCTTTGACGCATTAAAAACAACTAGATTATTTTTTCCGGAGTCTGAGATACGAGCCAAGTTAGACATTAGGTGTGCCATAGCCTCATCCCTTGTTTGTTGAAGTAACTACTGAGATGGACGTTGCGGGAACCGAATGGAAAGATGAAGGGTAGAGTCATCACCGTATGAGTGGGCAGAGTTAGATGTACAGCGTGGAAGGTCATTGATGAATAAAAGGAAGAGAGTTGGTGATAGGACAGAGCCCTGAGGAACACCACTATTGATAGATCTAGGAGAAGAACGATGGCCGTCTGCAATAGCTGTTATAGAACGACCAGAAAGGAAGCTAGAGATGAAGGCACAGATAGAAGGATAGAAACCGTAAGAGGGCAGTTTGGAAATTAAAGATTTATGCCAGACTCGATTGAAAGCCTTTGAGATGTCAAGCACAATGTCAAAGCTTTCACCAGAGTCTCGAAAGGAGGATGACCAGGAGAAGATCACCAGTGGAGAGTCCCTGACAGAACCCATACTGACAATCAGAAAGAAGGTTGTGATAGGAAAGATGCTTTAAAATTTTTCTATTAAGAATTTATTCGAAAACTTTTGAGATACAGGATGTTAAAGCAATTGGACGATAGTTAGAGGGTTGGGAATGGTCACCTTTCTTTGGGCCTGGCTGAATGAGAGCAAACTTCTAGCAAGAAGGAAAGGTACAAGTTGATAGACAAAGGTAAAAGAGTTTGCCTGGGCATGGTGTAAGCACAGAAACACAGTTCTTGGGAACAACAGGAGGGACTCCATCAGGCCCATATGCCTTGTTAGTATTGAAGCCTGTGATGGCAGAAAATACATCAGCTGAAGAGATTTTAATGTCAGCCATGAGGAAGTCAGAGAGGTGAAGTGATGGAGGAACAGCACCGAAAGCGTCTAAGGTGGAATTGGAGGAGAAAGTCTGAGCGAAGAGATCTGCTTTCTCAGTATAAGCAATAGCTACAGAGCTATCAGAGTAGAAAAGGGAAGGGCAGGATGATGAGGTAAAGTTGTTAGAAAGGTTTTTGGCAAGGTGCCAAAAGGAGTGGGAAGAATTCGAGTTGGCGAGTTGAAAGCATTTGACAGCATTAGAACAAGCGTGATTAAACTAAGGCTTTCTTTTATTAGTCAAAGGATATGAGAAACAAATGTATGCTTCCATGCCCGAGAGAATAACCTCTGTAAAGCACAAGGCACACTCGGATGGCTCCTGGCCATGGAAGCAATAATCATTCCAGGGAAAATCAAAGAAGTACTGCCTGATGGCCTCCCAATACGCAGCTCCAAAGTGTCACAGACGACGTTTCTTTGGAGGGTTCACAGGCCGTACAAGAGCAATAGGACAGGTTAAGGAGATAAGGTTGTGATCGGAGGAGCCCAACAGAGAGAAAAGATTAACAGTGTAAGCAGAAGGATTGGTTGTAAGGAAGAGGTCAAGTATGTTGGAGCTCTCTCCAGGGCAATCAGGGATATGGGTAGGGTGCTGTACAAGCTGCTCTAGGTCATTAAGGATAGAAAAGGTGTAGGCTTGTTCACCAGGTGGGTCAGTGAAAGGCGAGAAGAGCCAAAGGTGGTGGTGAACATTGAAATCTTCTAGAATGAAGATTTCAGAGAAAGGAGAAATGGATAGAATGTGTTCCATCCTCATAGCCACCGTGCCCTCTCGCTGAGCCACTAACACAGAGACCAACCCTGCTTATCCACTCACTTATTCAGAGACCCACCCTGCCCACTCACCTACCAAGTGACCGACCATGTCCACCCACCCACTCACTACATGCACCCACTCACTGTGTCCACACAACACATCTACTTACCATCCACACCCATTCCACTCACCATGACCAAGAACTCATCCCACTTATACCGTCCGCCCACCCTAAAGTGCCTGCTCAGACCCACCCACCCCATCTACCTCCCTCATCCTCCCTACTGCATCGTTGCTCCTAATGACCTACCCAGACTGCCACTGAGTTTCACAAACATGACTTGCAAGATTTTTTTTTTCTCTCTCTCTCACACACACACACACACACACACACACACACCGCTTGCTGGTGCAGTTGTAACGTTCTCGCTTGCCAACTGGTGGACGGGAGTTTGCGCCTCGCTCAGGTTGCGAAAAGTTTCACTGACGAAGTGGGTTGTTACTGTCCCCCTTGAGCAAGGGGACGGGTGTGTGCGTGTGTGAAGGTCACAGCCTTGCCCTTAGATCGGACTATATGAGCTCTCAACTCCCTTCCCGGATAAAAGCTGACGATCACGACCATCAAGTGATCCTGACCGACCCGGTGAATTACACACATACAGAGAGAGAGAGAGAGAGAGAAGTGGGAATGGACACGTGTGGGTGGATGACGGGGTGTGTGGGTCTAGCAGAAGGTGCATAGGAGGTAGAAGAGTTAATGGTGAGTGTGTCGAGTGAAGGAAAGGGAGCTTCTTTAACCCGCCCCGTCCCGACCACTTTTTGACCACTGGTACCCCCCAGTCCCGACCATTTTTCGACCCTTTTTTTTTTTTTTGCTAAAACTTTCGCTTTTGGTGAGAAACATCGAAAATTCATAGAGAAATCGCTCACCTGAGGTTTAAAATACTCATTACAGGTAGGAGAGCCTCCTTACCTTACTGGGTTTTCTATCAGGCTGCCACCAAAGAAAACGAGTTCTATGGGAGGATAACTATTTCACACCACTCATAAACGGTATTTATTTATTTACTGTTACGAATTTATATGTAGTACAAGAGTATATTGGTTTTCAAGCAGTAATATAGGCATTATAAGCATTGTTTCACTCACTAATACCTGACCTTTTTTTGCCACATTACCTGATCATCATTTCTAACTGTTTCTTCCTGTAATGCTATGTAAATTTTGTCCTCTACATTGTCATTGATTGGGGAATCACTCTGGCCCTGAATTTCGTACCGTGGCATGACATGGCTATACTGGCCAGGTCACTGATAACAGGTGAATTGCTGAGAAAAGGGCATGCAGGGGGGGGGAGGAGGTCATGCTGGGTAAGGCATTGTCTCTGCCTGGCATCTTGTTGAGGCAGGTGTCCCGTGTATACGTACCAAAAATGACTCGCGAAAATTGAAAATTGTGGAAATTATGAACCTTGCAATTGCAGGACGTTGAAGTACGTCCTCGGGATTAGCTGTGACAAAACGTGAGGACGTGGAAGTACGTCCTCGGGACGGTGCGGGTTAAAATGGGCTTTAACCCTCCTTAGGTAGACCTACAGTTTCGCTTACAACTTAGGTACACCTGGGTCTGTCAGACCCAGCTTTAAAAAAATGCTGTAGTGTCATACATGTTTTATATAATGAATTCCTGAATTTCCTGCAATGTATTAGGTCTTATCAGTTACAAAAGTACAGTATGCGGATAGGTTTTAGTTCATTCAGTTCCTCATATTAAAAAAAAAAAAAAAATGAAAAAGAACACCAAACTAATAGTTTTTTTTTTTTTTCAGTCACCATGAACGAAAACAAAGAACACTATAAGCCTAGCACTTGCATCACAACTTAAGGGATGGAGGACCTTCAGTATAGGCATAGTGGATCCTACACTACATAAAATCAACTTGCAAACTCATAGTGAAAAATTCTCCCCTGTCCTCAGGTACACGTGGGTCTAACAGACCCGACATGCAATTCTGAGTGATACATTGCAAAAACACAGAAAGACACAATAGTAACCCCCCTACACCTTGCATGGACACAAAACGTTTGGAAGCCATTGAGAAGAACAGGGATCCCAGGCATCTATGAGTTACTGAACTATACCATCGAAAAAACTGCCCAGGTCTGTCAGACCCAGGTGTACCTAAGGAGGGCTAAAATCGTCATTTTATTATTCATATTAAAATTACGCATCCATGAACTCAGTAATCAGTTGGTAATATATGTTTCCTTACGACAGTCAATTAGTTGAACCTGAAAAGGAAAGGGGGATTCGTTCGAACCTTTCGAACTCCGTCTGCTTCCATGCCTGATGTTTATTGTATATATAACTTTGACTGCAAAACATGTTCTTTTGTGAACAGTACATTTTTACGCAAGGTTTCCTAAGTGAACACCATGCCTTAACCTACTGGCTAATTTATAAGATTCCTGGTATCAATTGCTTCAGTGCACTCGTGTTCCATTTAGCCTGGACCAGGTCGGACACACTTACCCAAATGAATACTACATAGTATTCGTCTAAGTTATATAAGTTTTGAATACTGCAGCGATATTCCATATGGATGTATGCATACACATGTTATATATACCAACCAGTTCACTGTATATGAATACGGATTTCAAAAACTGTGATTCGATCGTAATAACAGGGTTTGCCAGCTCATTCAAACCCATGAAGGTTCGATGTAAAGAAAGGCACTGGTGCCACATCTACCAAAACGCGCCAGCAACTGTAACACTTATCAGTACTGGCAATTGTTCTATCTAATATGCTTCCAGCTCTTTGCAGAGGTGAGTCACTGTGTGTGTGTGTGTGTGTGTGTGTGTGTGTGTGTGTGTGTGTGTGTGTGTGAGTGAGTGAGTGAGTGGGTGAGTGAGTGAGCGAGCGAGCGAGCGAGCGAGTGGCTGTGTGAGTGTGTTTGTGAAGAAGTGAGTGTGTGTGTGTGTGGGTGGGTGCGTGTGAGTGTGCGAGTGAGTGCGATAGTGAGTGAAGTAAGAGGCACAGCTCCGTCCTGACTGCTATAAATACTTGCCCTTGTATAATATATGTTAATGCGAGTTTGTCTTATGATATTGTTAATCTACTTTCAGGTGGAATTTCTGTTAATAGATTATGGTAGCAAGACGGATATTATTATTTATACTTAGGAAATACATGGCACATGGAAATTTTGACCACCAGTTAAGGAGAGGTATGTTTCCGAAACTTAAAATATGCGCCGATAATAATGGGCAATTCCATTTGTTTCCTCCATTCACCAGAATGATTTCCAAGTAGAATTCATCCAACATTAAGGAAGTAAGGTTTGTTAGCATTTAATCTGATATCGTTTTGAAATCTACAATAGCGGGTAAAAAAGCAGGAAATTCTGTGATTCTTGGCATTCGTCTCTCATATACTGCCTTCCTTCGCGTCAAAAAGTCATAATGTTTAATCCAGTGGCTTTCGTCCAACTAGTAATTTTATCATAATTACACACACACACACACACACACACACACACACACACACACACACACAAACACAAACACACACACACACACACATGTGAGAGCACAAAGGAGCTGATAAGCCCCGCCCCGCTGTCAGTTTAACTGGTTCTTACAATTATTATCCGTGGCAAGGTTGCCGGTTGTATCCATCCCAGGAATGTTGACTTTGTTAAAGTTGGGAAGAGGAGGCAAAATGGCGTGTGATGACTGTTTCATTCGTACTGGTAGAGCTGGTTGAATGTATTTTGCTATATTTTATCTACCTCATTATATTACCTTACCTTATATATAACACCATTAAAGAAAGGTGATTTACAGTATGTATTACATGTAGAACAGGAGAAAATAATTCTCGGTGATGCTGTCATGTATATCAGTCGCTGTATAATTACTGTCTACAAACCATTCACATATATAATGTATTCTTTTCATTAACACTTGGAAAATTCACATGATAATTATTTACTTTATTTCATACACAGCTTACCAAACTTAAGAACTATGGAGGGCAACATTGTTTGATTTACTGAATATAAGACCGATGGTTTACAGCTGATTAACCGAGCGAGTCCGAGGATGGCTTCGCTTCGTTCATGTTATCTCCTGATCTTTCTGATAGCCACTGGACTGACTTTAACTGGATGTGATAAATTCAGTCTTGAAATTATTTTCTATACATCAGAGCTTTAGTAACTCGAATAAAATTGTCCAAAAACAGCAAGAGTGAACAGAAAGGACGTCTTCTGGATTCAAGGGGTTAATTATGCACACATTTGGAACGATGAATTGCAGCAGTGACATCTTCCAGAACAGGATTCATTACTTTGCAAAATTTGGTTACCTCGCTAGGAAATAAAAGCGTGGTTTGCAATTAAAATAATCACATTGTTCGCCATAACACGCATTTATCTCAAACAATGCACTGTATTTGACTTACAACAAATAATTTAGTTACCGCTGATGTTGAGCATGGACACAGAGGGCAAGGAATTTCCTGATCCAGCCACAAGAGAGCATCAGAGTAGCCTACACAGGCAGAGGTGTATCCACATTAAATGACGTGGATGAACTGTACATATTGCTGGAAGATATAATTTTGGTGATTCATACTTTTAAACCCGAGGGGCTTTCAACTAATGAAGAAAGATTACAGCCCTTCCAGCATGTTAGGTATTAATTTCTGGTTACTAAAAAAAAGTCTCACACCTGGCGATCGAAACTAATGAAGGAAGATTGCAACCTCTCCAGCGCGCGTGGTATTACTGTTGACTTAATGGAGATGAGAACAATACAATGATGAGGGAGAATTAAGGGTTAGAGAAGTGCTTGAGCTTGTGAGAGAGGAATGCGAGGTGTGTAGCAGGAGGTGGTTGTCTGATGGCCATCCCCTGTCGCAGAGCATGCCAGGAGATCAAGAGTATAATTATGAGTGTTGCAAATTTTAACTTTTGATGGGGAAAACTAATGAAAAAAGGGATTTAATCCCCGAGCTAGGCAACTAACGCCATATAGCCCAGCTACCACTCCCAGCACGGCAGTCCCGGGCGAGGATCGAACTCACGACCCCTCAGCCACGAGCTCGATGCTCTACCTCTGAACCACTGTGCCCCCACTAATGAAAAAAGATTATAGTTCTTCCAGTGCGCTAAGAAACTTTATTAACAGTCAGAGCTGCAAATTTTAATTATCTTTAGGTATATTTCGTGATCCATAAATTGCACTGCACTATCACCACACCTGTCAGTACCTTATGTCTTTTCTTACAGAGACGGCTCAGTTTGATGGTTTGGGCGTGGATGTGGCAGTGGGATTAGGAAATTATTAAACTTATGCAGAATACGCTTTGATAACGCTGACTTGACCTAATACCTTACGAGAAACCACCTGGTGGCGTTTGATTTTATTTAATTAATGTATTACGCCCGAAGGCGACAAACCTATTACAGTGCCATGCAGCCATATGTGAGGTGAGTACAGGGGAACTCGTGCCACGCAGGACACGCTGTGTAGCTACAACAAATTAACACCCACCAAAGTGTGGATGACGCATGAGAATAACATCTAGGTTATCATCTTCCAACAAATGTTTACAAGTGTCCACTAATGTGAGTCTGTGTGGTATTAAATCAGAGACAAGTGGACATTGCAGGCAATAATGGTCAAGGGTGTTGGCACTGGGTGTGTCACACAGCTTACAGGAGGAGAAATGAGGTGCGTTGCCCACCCCAGCCACCTGCCACACAGGTCGGTAGCCCAGTTTGAGGTGGGCACACACTACGTTATGTCAATTGACCATAAGACCATTGCGACGGTGTCTATGAAGACGAGAAAGTGGCCGTAATGTTGGATAGGTGCACTGTGAGCCCTCTCAGCATTTATCTCTTTCTGGCAAATGGGGGAGGCATTAGTAGCATCCACAGCGGGTTGATCCAGTCCATAGGCAGTCCTAGCAAGGCGGTCAACAGTGCTGTTGGCTGTGAGACCAATATGAGAGGGAATCCACAGAAAATGCACCACCAGCGAATGATCGCAGGCAGTGGCCAGTTGACGGAGTATCTGCATAACGAGGTATTGATATGCAGGCCTGGGAGAGGAGAGGGCATGGAGGGCCGGCTGTGAGTCACAGATGATCAAGCCGCTGTTGTTCGTCCATATTAATAAAGTAACTGCATCCAGGAGTCCATGTAGTTCGAAATATGTAGAGCTCGACATGGTTGGCAGTCGACAGCCCAACCAACCCCCTTGAGCTGGGTCCAGACTTGGGGAAAATACAGTACAGCCAGCACCGGCATCCTCCTGCAGGGAGCCATCAATGTAGATATGGTGGGCCGAAGGGAGGGAAGATGACAGCCTGGCGATGGTCTCCAAAGCTAGCTGTTTCTGAAGCTGAGGCAGGTCAGTCTTGGAGGCCGGAGTGTATGAGATAGCAGGCACAGTGGTCAGCCAAGGTGGAATGCCATAGTCCACCTTCTCAGCAAGCACCAGTACGTTGATGTTTAGCCGTCGGACGTTTGAACAAACAGTATTAACTAGAGTGCGGCCACCCCTACTTGGTGGAGTGGTAATGGAGCGTTTTATCAATCTGTCTATGTATCCATATTTATATGTATAGACATCTGCCCCTCTCCCGGTGACGACTCGAGGTGCCTGGAACCACTGTCTGACTCTTCTTCTTCATTTCTGCAACATTCGCGGTCTTTCATCTAACTTTCGCTCTGTCGAACACCACCTCTCCTCCTCTAAACCTCACCTTCTTTTTCTAACGGAGACTCAGCTGTCTGAGGCAACCGACAGCAAACCCTTTTCTGTATCCTCCTACTTTCTCTATACTCATTTCAAAGCCAAAGGTGGCTGTTGTGTATATATACGCAATGACCTATCTTGCTCTCGTGTTCCTGAACTTGATTCTTCTGAATTCTCCACACTCTGGCTTCGGCTTTCCTGTCATTCTCTGACTAAGTATATCAGTGCTGTTTACTTATTCCCTAATTCTACTGACTATCAAAAATTCTTCGACTATCTTACTTCTACGATGGAACACATTCTGTCCATTTCTCCTTTCTCTGAAATCTCCATTCTTGGAGATTTCAACGTTCACCACCACCTTTGGCTCTCCTCTCCTTTCACAGATCCACCTGGTGAACAAGCCTACATCTTTTCTATCCTTAATGACCTAGAGCAGCTTGTACAGCACCCTACCCGTATCCCTGACCGCCTTGGAGAGAGCTCCAACATACTTGACCTCTTCCTCACAACTAATCCTTCTGCTTACTCTGTTAATCTTTTCCCTCCGTTGGGCTCCTCCGATCACAACCTTATTACCTTAACCTGTCCTATCACTCCGGTACGGCCTGTGGACCCTCCAGGGAAGCGTCGTCTGTGGCATTTTGGAGCCGCAGACTGGGAGGCCCTCAGGCTGTACTTCTTTGATTTTCCCTGGAATGATTATTGCTTCCATGGCCGGGAGCCATCTGAGTGTGCCTTGCGCATTACGGAGGTTATTCTCTCGGGCATGGAAGCATACATTCCTTTCTCATATCCTTTGACTAATGCAAGAAAGCCTTGGTTTAATCACGCTTGTTCTAATGCTGTCCGCAACAAGGAGAAGGCCTACAAAAGGTACCGGAGCCAACCAATCCCTGAATCATATCATCTTTACGTTTCTGCCCGGAATCGTGCTAAGTCTGTTCTTCGCTCTACTAAAAATAATTTCATCCATACTAAATGCTCTCAACTCTCCAACTCGAATTCTTCCCGCTCCTTCTGGCACCTTGGCAAAAATCTTTCTAACAACTTTACCTCATCATCCTTCCCTCCCCTTTTCTACTCTGATGGTTCTGTAGCTATTTCTTCTACTGATAAAGCAGATCTTTTTGCACAGACTTTCTCCTCCAATTCCACCTTAGACGATTCCGGTGCTTTTCCTCCATCACTTCCCCCCTCAGACTTCCTCATGGCTGACATTAAAATTTCTTCAGTTGATGTATTTTCTGCCATCACTGGCCTCAGTACTAACAAGGCATATGGGCCTGATGGGGTCCCTCCTGTTGTTCTCAAGAACTGTGCTTCTGTGCTTACACCCTGCCTAGGAAAACTCTTTCGCCTTTGTCTGTCAACTTGTACCTTTCCTTCTTGCTGGAAGTTTGCTCTCATTCAGCCAGTCCCAAAGAAGGGTGACCACTCCCAACCCTCCAACTATCGTCCAATTGCTTTAACGTCCTGTATTTCAAAAGTTTTCGAGTCAATTATTAATAGAAAAATTTTAAGGCATCTTTCCTATCACAACCTTCTTTCCGATCATCAGTATGGGTTCCGTCAGGGACGCTCCACTGGCGATCTTCTCACCTACCTTTCAGACTCCTGGTCATCCTCCTTTCGGGACTTTGGCGAAAGCTTTGCCATTGCACTTGACATCTCAAAGGCTTTCGATCGAGTCTGGCATAAATCTTTAATTTCCAAACTGCCCTCCTACGGTTTCTATCCTTCTATCTGTGCCTTCATCGCTAGCTTCCTTTCTGGTCGTTCTATAGCCGCTGTTGTAGACGGCCATCGTTCTTCTCCTAGATCTATCAACGGTGGTGTTCCTCAGGGCTCTGTCCTATCACCAACTCTCTTCCTTTTATTCATCAATGATCTTCTAAGCTGTACATCTAACCCTATCCACTCATACGCTGATGACTCCACCCTTCACCTTTCCATTCTGTTCCCGCAACGCCCATCTCAACAGTTACTTCAAGAAACAAGGGATGAGGCTATGGCACACCTAATGTCTGACTTGGCTCGTATCTCTGACTGGGGTAAAAATAATATGGTTGTCTTTAATGCATCTAAGACTCAGTTCTTACACCTATCAACCCGACAAAATCTTCCACAGGTATACCCATTAATGTTTAATAATATTCAGCTTAATCCTGCATCATCCTTGAACATGCTTGGGGTTTCATTTACTCGGGATTTATCTTGGAAAGATCATATTACATCTCTTGTAAAATCTGCTTCCAAGAGATTGGGTGTGCTAAGCCGTCTCCGCTCTTTCTTTACCCCTGCACAATTGTTGACTCTATACAGGGGTTTTATCCGCCCCTGTGTGGAGTACAACTCTTATGTGTGGGGAGGCTCCCCACATACAGGTCTTCTCAATAGGGTGGAGTCAAAGGCTTTTCGTCTCATTAACTCTCCTCCTCTTACTGACTCCCTTCAACCTCTGTCTCTTCGCCGCACTGTTGCATCTTATCTCTTTTCTATCGCTACTTTAATGGTCACTGCTCCTCTGAACTGTCTGCTTGCATTCCTCCACCTCTACAACGGGCGAGTAGCACCCGTCTGGCAGCAAACTCTCATCCTTTTTCTGTCCAACTCTCTAATGCAAGAGTTAACCGTTACTCCCAGTCTTTCATTTATGCAACAGGTCAGCTCTGGAACTGTCTCCCTCTGTCTGTATTTCCTGCTGTCTATGATCTCCAGTCTTTCAAGCGCAGTGTGTCCAGGCATCTCCAAATGATCGGATCTTGAATTTGGCTCTCTATTGTATTTTGTTTTTCTCTTGGAGGAAACTGTTACTGCGGGCTCATGGCCTTTGGTTCCTTCTTCCTCGCATAAAAAAAAAGATAGATGGACTAATATATATATATAGATAGATAGATAGATAGATAGATATAGATAGATAGATATAGATAGATAGATAGATAGATAGAGATAGATATAGATAGATATAGATAGATAGATATAGATATAGATAGATAGATATAGATAGATATAGATATAGATAGATATAGATATAGATAGATAGATAGATATATATAGATATAGATATAAATATATCTATATATAGATAGATAGATATATATAGATATATATAGATAGCTATATATATATATATATATATATATATATATATATATATATATATATATATATATATATATATATATATATATCTTCAGCCGTTTGTGTGTCCACTGCAGGACCGACCTATCCCGACCGTAGTGTGGACGATACAATCAATGTATCTCTACCAAGTGGCTTAGGTTGTCAAGCAGAGATTGTATGTAGGGTGAGAAGTGCTTGTAAGTGTAATTGTAGTGTTGGGTGGCTTTGGATATGTGTGTAGTCTATGAACCGAGTGTAATCGGCCTGTGCAAGCCGACTGGGTGCAAGCATACTTTATAGTATGTGGCACTGGTTCAACCACAGCTCCCCTTGTGTCCGCCAATGCAGTACGTGACCTGAAGAATGCTCTCAAAGTTTATTACCCATGCGGGGCGCGAATCCTCGTTCTTCAGTGTACAAAAATGCACACTTTACCACTGTACCACAGTGGCTCTCTCTCTCTCTTTAGATAGATAGATAGATATATAGTTTATAGAGATACAGATATAGATATATAAATACAGATATACAGTATATATAGATATGGTGGGTGGGGGCGCCCATCATCCACCCACTTAGTGTAGTGGTACTCTGTTCATAGGGTAGTTCTACAATGAGTGGCAAGCTAGATGATTTCCTGGAAACCAGGAAAGCATTTACAACGCTGGATGGTAACCTTATAACCAACCAACACCTGTTCCCTACGTGACAGTAAGTGGGCTGGCGGAGATTTAATGCACGTCCACGGAAAACAACTAACTAAAAACACGAACAAGAAGCTTCGGACCACGACTGACCAAAAGGTGACGACTAAGGACCAAACAAAGGACATGGTACAGATAGTTACTTGGAATGTTAGGGGTGCAAATGATGAGGTGAAAGAAAGAAAGATTGTCCAGGTGCTTGAAGGTGTGAAAGTGGATGTATATGGATTAACTGAAACTAAATAGTGAGGTGAGAGTATGAGAGAATGGGAGTATGAATGGGGTATATGAGTGAGAGTAGGTGAGAATGAAAGGGCAAGAGAAGGAGTGTATATTGTTGTAACAGATGGAAGGAGAATATAAGAGAGTATGGATCAGTTGGCTAAAGGATTGTGTGGGTAAGACTGAAGGTTGGACTCCAAATGTGGGCGATTGTGTGCGTGCATGCGCCAATGCAAGATCGTGCAAGCAGAGTGAGAGAAGAGTTCTGGACAAATGTGCATGCGTGCATGAAAAGATTGAAAGGAATGAGAGAGTGTTTTTGATTGGAGATATGAAAGGAAAAGTAGGGAATATGAAGGTGGATGGAATAGTTGGTGAGTGGGGTGTGCCTGCAGAGATGGATGAGAATGGTAGTGCTTTAGTGGACATTCGTGCCAGGAAGGGGTTGGTGATACCCAGTTCCCTCTTCAGGCACAAAATGATCCATAAGTATACATGGCGAGTGATGAGAAGGGTGGACGGTGAAGTGAACGAACGGAAGGCAATGATTGATTATGTGTGTATCGATGATAGGATGAGAAGATGTGTAATGGATGCAAGAGTATATGGAGACTGGGGGAGTCGACTTCCTGACCATCACTTGGTGGTGGTCAGAATCAAGGTCCAAAGGATACGAAGAAATAGAAGAAGGGGAGGATATGATGAAGTAGCTCATACAAGGAGAGTGGAAAGGTTACAAGAGGATAGAAAAAAAGACAGAATATAAAAAGGAAGCGGATGAGCGATTGGGTAAAGGACTGGAGCACATGGGGGACGTGGATGGTGTGTGCAAGATATTCACAGAAGAACTCTGTGCAGCATGTGAGGTGGTGTGTGGGTTGAGGAAAAGACAAAAGGGGGTGCAGGGAACACGATTGTGGAATGAAGAGGTGAGAGAGGCTGTGACAAAAAAGAAGAAAGCATATAGTGAGTGGATGAGAAACAGGGGGGTGGAAGAAGTTGAGAGACGGAAGAGTGATTTATATGTAGAGAGGAAGAGAGATATCAAAAGATTAGTATGAGAGAGTAAGAAGAGAGTGAATGAGGAATTTGGAAGGAATTTGAGTGTAAAGTGGAGGGAATGTAAGAAAATGTTCTGGAAAGAGGTAAAGAGAGAGTCAGATAGCGTGTCAGAGAAGTTAGTTGGGGGGTGAGAGATAAAAATGGTAGATTACTATTAGAGAGGAGAGAAAAAGTGAGCAGATGGAGAGAACACTTTAAGGAATTGTTGAACATAGAGAATGAAAGAAATGCTAGTGTAAGTGGCTGGGGAAAAGCTGGGAGATGAAGGGATGTGAGATGAGAGGAAGAAATCAATAATATGGAAGTTGTGGAAGCAATGAAGAAAGTTAAAATAGGGAAAGCCCCAGGAATTGATGGAGTGCATGGTGAAATGCTGAAGCATGGTGAAAAGATAACAGTAGAACGGAAGTGGAAGATGTGCAGATTTGCATGGGAGGAAGGTAGAGTCCCGGAGGATTGGAAGTCGGGTATAATTATTCCCTTGTACAAAGAAAAAGGGGAAAAAGAAGACTGTGGTAATCATAAGGGCATTTGTCTTCTTACTGTAATGGGAAAAGGAAATGGTACAGTACTTATTGACAGAGTCAGGGAAATAACAGAGGAATTAGTTAGAGAAAAACAAGGAGGTTTTAGGAAGAGAAGGGGTTGTTTAGATGAGATATTTAATCTTAGGTCTTTAGTGCAAAAGTTTCTGGAGAAGGGAAAGAAGTTGCATGCGGCCTTCATGGATTTGGAGAATGCATATGACAGGGAGGATAGACAAGGATTGTGAAAGAACTAAGAATGTATGGAGTAGATGGGAAGTTGTTGAATGCCGTGAAGAGTATGTACGAGGGTGCTAAGGCTGCAGTGCGTGTAGATAGTGAACTGAGTGAATTTTTCTATTTGAAGTTTGGATTGAAACAGGGCTGTCTCATGTCTCCATGGTTGTTCAGTCTGTATATGGATGGGGTTATAAAAGAGATGCAAGGTATGGCAGTGGATGTTGAAGCGGCCCTAGTGAGAGAGGGCCGTATTTGGAAACTCCCTGTACTGTTGTTTGCAGATGATACTGTGTTAGTGAAGACGAAGAGGAGCTGCAAGGCTTGGTGGATGAGTTTGGGTGTGTGTGCAAGAAACGGAATCTAAAGGTGAATGTAGGGAAGAGTGAAGTTATGGTCTCCGAGAGAAGTGAAGTCAGTGAATGTACAGTGAGGTTGGATGAGGAGGAAATGGAAAATGTGAATGCGTTTAAGTACTAGGGTAGTGTGATGAGTAAGGCTGAAGTGCTTGAAAGGGTACAACAAGGATGAAAGGTTGCTGATTCCTTGAAAGCAGTGTAAGAAGAAGGGAGGTGAGCATAGAAGTGAAGAAGTTACTATGTGACAGTATTATAATATGAAGTCAAACTATGGAGGTGAAGCTTGGACCTTGTTGGAAGGACAGAATTCAAGAGTGAGAGCAGGGGAAATAAGTTATTTGAAAGGAGCATGTGGAGTCACATGGAGAGAAAGACTGACAAATGAGGAAGTGAAGGAGCGTTGTAGTGTGGATGTGGATGTGATAGGAAGTGCTAGGAGAAACACACTGAGGTGGTTTGGCCATGTGGAGAGGATGGAGAGTAAGAGACTGACGATGAGAGTGTATGTGAGTGAGGTGGAGGGGGGAAGAGGGAGGGGGAAGCCAAGGATGAGACGGAGGGATGGAGTGGAGAGGTATATGAAAGAGGGATGGGAGCTGAGCAGTGAAATGGCGGGGGACAGGGCGACATGGTAGCGATTCGTTTTTGGCCACCTCTTACAGGATTAATGTGTCTGGTAATATATACTGCATATATATATATATATATATATATATATATATATATATATATATATATATATATATATATATATATATATATATATTTATACATACATGTATATATAAAGAGAGAGAGAGAGAGAGAGAGAGAGTGTTATATAGTGTTATGTAATGTAAGACAACTCTGACATCTTTTGGGCTGTTTCTGAGTTGGGAACTGTTGCCCGTGGAGAGTATACTCGTAGAATGTAGAAGTTTCTAGAATAATGCAAGCTTTTATAAGATGGGGTAGAGATTATTACAAGTTTAGTGAGGTGTCAAGTCTATCTATCTGTCTACAGTATATACCTAGGCTGCTTCCCCCAAGGAAAGGGAGGTAGCCGAGACAGGACGACACACTCCCCATTTACTCATCCATTCAAACACATTCATTCGCATCTTAGCCCCAAAGGGGAGAACGGACAGATCCTCACCGCACCACACCGCACAAGGGTCAACTGCGCAATGCAATCAGTGACATCTGCAGCAGGGCCCAACAGCAGAGCTGGTTTACCCCTGACACATCATAACAGACTCATCCCCTTACCCGCACCTGACCTGACTAGCAGTTCAGACCAAATGCGGGAGAATATCCCCTCAGGGCTGCGTCATCACTTATTCATTCACAATTGCTCTATTTATTTCTGTCATGCACAGCCACTCTTCCTTGCTCAACAGACATCCCTCTCGCATCCAGCGCTCTCTTCACACTGTTCATCCATCCTATTCGTGGTCTTCCTCTCAGCCTTACACCTCTCGCATCAGATCTAGTTATCTTTTTCACCAATCGCTCATTATCCATTCTCTCCATATGCCCAAACCATTGCAACACCTGCTCAACTCTACCAGCCATCTCCCGAACAACTCCAGTTCTCCTTCGCACTTCATCATTTTGCACTCGATCCAAATGCATCACTCCACACATACTCCTCAGACACCTCATCTCCATTATATTCAAACTTTTCCTCTCTGCTACACCCATATTCCATGTTTCAGCCCCATATAATGCAGTTGGTACCACAACACCCTCATACAGCCTTCTCTTTACATCCATTCTAAGCGAACGACATCTAAACACTTTTTTCATTCCTCCCAGCACTTTTCCTACTTCATTTATTCTAAACTTCACTTCTGCATCTATTCTTCCATCCACAGCAACATGTGACACTAGATATTTAAAATACTCTACCTCCTCAAGCAACTCGCCATTCAAAACTATATTCATCCCCCTACCATCTACCAACCTCGTACACTTCATCACTTTACTCTTATTCTCATTTACTTTCAATTTCCTCCTTTCACACACCCTTCCAAACTCCTCTACCAACTGTCTCAATCTCTCCTCTGAATCAGCCACCAGTGCAATATCATCTGCAAACAGCAGCTGCTTCAGATTCCACTCTCCACCATCAACATTCACCAGACTCAGACCTCCACCTAAAACTCTTGCATTCACCTCCCTTACAACACCATCCATGTAAATATTAAACAACCAAGGCGACATCACACATCCCTGTCGCAGCCCCACTCTCACAGGAAACCAATCACAGCATTTCCCACCCTTACACACGCTCTACTATTTACATAAAAACTTTTCACCCCTTTTAGTAACCTACCATCAAGTCCATACAATCTTAAAATAATCCACAAAGCCTCCCTATCAATTCTATCATACGCTTTCTCTAAATCCAAAAATGCCCAAAACACATCCTTGCCTTTCGCTAAATACTTTTCACACACTTGTCTCACCGCAAACACCTGATCCACGCATCCCCTCCCTCTCCTAAAGCCACACTGCTCATCACCAATCACTCCCTCTGTACCCTCTCTAACTCTCATAATTAACACCCTACCATACACCTTACCTACAACACTCAACAGACTTATACCCCTAAAGCTAGTACATTCATACTTATCACCTTTGCCTTTATACAACAGGACCACACAAGCACTTGCCCAGTTAATTGGCACCATACCTTTCACAAAGCACACATTCAACAATCTTACTAACCAGTCAACAATAGTCACTCCACCACCCTTCAGGCATTCCACAGCACACCCATCCATACCTGCAGCTTTCCCTGTTTTCATCTCCTTTACTGCCTTCTCCACTTCCTCCTTCATGATCAAAGAATCATTCAACTCTCCCAACACATTTATTCCTTGTACCCTTCCATCCGCCACAATCTCAGCCACCCTTTCCTCCTCTACATTTAACAATCTTTCAAAATACAGTACTCTGCCCATCTCTTCCTTACTGCATCCATCTCAATTAACATCCTTCCATCCTCTGCTTTTACTCGTTCTTCCTTCCCAGACTCTCCCTTTCGCACCCTTTTCACCTCCTTCCAAAACATTTTCTAATTCTGTTGAAAATTCTCTGTCAGCTGCCTACCCCACCTCTCATCTGCTGCCACTTTAGCATCACGCACAGCCCTTCTCGCCCTAGTCTCGTCGTCAGTTTGAGTAAAATGCAGTTGGGTTTCAGGCTGAGTGAAGTGCAGTCGGTTTTGGTGTAGTGCTGTTAGTGAAGTTTGTGAAGAGTTGCTGGGAAGCATTAAATGTAATTACTCTCAGTGAAGATGGTATATTTTTGATACTTGTAGACACAGTGGCAAACAGTGACCAGTTATTGAAATTTGTATATCACTGGTACTTGAGAAAACAGTGAAGTGTAATAACTGTGAAGTGTTATTAAGCATAAAGTGCATTAGCAGTTAGTAAAGTGTGTATAGCTCCAGTGCTTGTGAGAACCGTGAAGTTGGAAGGCATTAAGTGGGATTACTTGGAAAATAAAAACAGTGAACATTAAGGAGTTGGTGTTTACTTTCGCCTCAGCTGATCTTGTGTACTGCATACCTAAAGGCTTACCATAGGAAGAACAACTCACTGGGCAACATCCTTCCTGTACTGTACTACTGCTGTTGGAGCCTGTTGCAATGTGGGGTGGGGACGTAACAGTATGTTTATACCCAAGATGGCGCTGAGGTAAAGACAATACAGTCTTGCTGACCTGTTTTTGTGACGCCCACTAGAAAGTTAATATCAGTCAAAATGGATATCAAGATGTTCTTGACTTGAAAATGTTGAGAAAACGCGACTATGGTACCTTCCTAGCCAACCCCTTCACGTCTGATAAAACTGTAACCTTTACAACTTGAGGTGATTCGAGTTGGACTTTGGGATACTATCCCTGACCGAACTCCAATTCCAATTTATCTTCACTTCCTAATTAAATAATGTAGCTTTGCCATGTGAGAAAATGCTTTTCATCTTATTGCTTTGTATTTTTAAAAGTATTCGCACCATTGTGCAAGAGGGAAATCCTTTGACCTGAGTAGATAATCTAATTTTGAACACTTTTATAGTCTCCATCATTCACGTTAAAACATGACGAATGGATGAACAAAAACATTTATGATGTCATAACTGCCAATGATTTCTAAATATTTCCCACACATTTCAAAGCATTCCGTTGAAGTGATTATCATAACTTTAGCCCAGTAGCCTAACTGTGACGTCACATATAAAAATTCACATTACCGACTGGGAGTTGCTGTGTCGGTACGCATCCAGGAAAGACCAAAAATTAATTCTGTACTGACCCACACAATAAAAACGTCTTCAGGCTAAAAAAAAAGAAGAGTATCATTCACATCAGGCTCCTTTATTTTAACCCGTCACGTCCCGAGCTATTTCGCACCTCCAACACCCCCCAATCCCAAGGTTCATTCATTCATTCATTGCCAGACGCCATGTATCCCAGACGGGGTGGCCAAGGGCTTAGAGTTAATTGTTTTACAGGGAGGGGCACTAATCCTCCACCAACCCCACTTGACACGTAGGGATGCCAACAGCATCTGGTGTTCCCAGGCGGTCACCCATCCAAGTACTAACCAGACCCAACGTTGCTTAGTACTTGGATGGGTGACCGCCTGGGAACACCAGATGCTGTTGGCATCCCTACGTATTTTCAAAAAAAAAAAATTTGGCTAAAACCTCTGCTTTTGGTGAGAACATCAAAATTTCATAGAGAAATCACTCACCTGAGGTTTAAAATACACGATCCAGGTAGCAGTACCTCCTTACCTGACTGTGTTTTCTAACAGGCTGGCACCAAAGAAAACGAGGTAACTATTTCACACCACTCATAAACGGTATTCATTTATTTACTTGGTACAAATTTATATGTAGTATGAGAGCATATTGGTTTTCAAACAATAATATAGGCATTATAAGCATTGTTTCACTCACTAACTCATCACCATACCTAACCTTCTTTTGCCACATTACCTGATCATCATTTCTGACTGTTTCTTCCTCTAATGCTATGTAAACTTTGTCCTCCACATTGTCATCGATTGGGGAATCACTCTGGCCCTGAATGTCTTTATTGGCCAGGTCACTGGTAACAGGTGAATTGCCGAGACAATGGCATGTGGGGGGGGGAGGTTATGCAGTGTAAGGCATTGTCCCTGCTTGGCATCTTGTAGAGGAATAGAGGAAGGTGTCCCATGTATACGTACAAAAAATCACTCGCGAAAATTAAAAATTTTGCAAATTATGAACCTTGCAATTGCTCGACGTACCAGTACGTCAATGGGACTGGCAAATGCAAAATGTTGCAACGTACCCATACGTCGACGGGATGCCTCGGGTTAAAGGCGACATGTCTTCATGATGTATAAATTCCAGGTAGGCTGTAACACCATGGTGAATTACGGACACCTATTTGACACTATTATGGTTTCATTGTTTTGGCGAAGTTCTAAAATAACTGTAATCTTGATGACCTCGTCATATGAAAAATTACTTTGATGCATAATCTATATCCGATTTAATGATGTTGTACTGGATAAAACATATTACTGTGGGAATGATATTGGTGTAACTAAAACAGCAGTTTACAGCTAAAATAAAGATGAAGTTATACTTCTATTAGGTTGAGAGTTTCAGATCACTTCTGTAGAAATACTGCATTACGTGCCTCATGACATTTTAACAGATTATAACTTTCTGCATTACCGTTCATTTATTCATTTTTTTCCTACGTTAATGGTTAGGTATTTTATGTTTCTCCAAAAAGAATAGTATGACACTGAAATGTGTAACCACATCAGTGTAACGTTTTTGTGCAATAGGTCTTAGCTAATGGATCCTCTGAATATCTTACACAAAATTTCAGCATTTCACTGTTGGCGCCATAATATTCATGTAGTACAAGAAGAATTTGTACACATGTTAGGTTATGTATCACTGTGCGAGTTGCATTGTAATACAAATACTCCCTTTATCATCTAAATCCCCGAATTTCATGGATTATGCTTGTCCTTCACAACATACTGTAATTTTAATATCCAATAACTCTGGAGATAACATTATTGAGTTTGGAGGTTGCAGTCTCCGTCATGCACTGTGACCCCCAAACATAAAGCTCAAGAGCTGAGTTTGTCTGCCCAGATTAGTATCCATATCAATAATTTATTCTCTGTAGCCTACCACATATAGGTGTGTGAGGGGATGTGTTAGTGCCAGGGTAAACGCTTTGCATGTGTACAACATATACGTGGGCGAAGGCGATGTGTCATTGCCAGTGCGAACGCTAGCCTGGCCACCTCTCCACCACATATGCGTAGGTAACTTTGCCACATCTCTATTACATATGCTTGGGTTGAGGAGATGTCTCACAGCCAGAGCGACAGCTAGCCTGGCCACATCTTTGGTGAAGGAACGTTTCAGTGCTAAATCACATGCTAATCTGACCATACCTCTGCCACATATGCATAGATGAGGGAAAGTGATAGTGCCTGATTACCCCTTTACCTGGTCACATCTCTGTCACATACAAGTTCATGGGTTACAGTAGTAGTGCAAATACGAATTTAAGAAGGCTTAAGATCAAAAGGACAGAGGACATATTCGTGTGCTGGTTCAGTTTGTCCCATGTCCTACTTCTGGTGGCAATAGGCCCATTAGGTTGCCCATGAGTGCGCGTTTACGCACACATTCACGCTTGCACACATATTGTATATGCACATGTATATGTACAGACGTCGGAATAAGTTCGTTTCCTTTTCCGTGGACTAAGGTGTTTGTAACACTGCTCGATGGAAAGGTATCTCCTCCTCCTCCTTTCCTCATAGTCCCACACTCCCACCCAACCCCCCAACTTTTTCTCTCCGACCCCATAGTCCCACCCGGTACCCTCCACACTGGCGCTCACAGCCAGCTAGGGGTTTCTGTACTTCAAGCACCTCTCTAATTACGTGTAGTCCGAACAACTTAAAAACAAATAGTACAGTATATATCATAAACCAAGTTAGGAAAAGGTTTACTACACTGTGTGTGTGTGTGTGTGTGTGTGTGTGTGTGTGTGTGTGTGTGTGTGTGTGTGTGTGAGAGAGAGAGAGAGAGAGAGTTAAAAGAAAGGGAGCAACAGGCGGAGAGGGAGAGCGAGTGGAAAAATGAGAAATGAGAAGGCAGTTACGGAGAAAATAAAAAGGGGAGAGACAAGGAGAGAACAACGAGAGTTAAGAAAAGAGACAAAGAGTAAGAAGAAGAGACAGTGAGAGGTGAAATGAAATACTAGCAGTGTGAAAGGGAAATAGAAAAGGGAGATGTGAATAGAAAGGCCGGGAGACAGGGAAGTAGAAACAAATGGGGAGACAACTGAGAGAAACTGGGAATGGAGCAAACATAGACGAAGGGGTAACAAAAGGAGAAAGTGGGAAAGACAGCTACGGAACGGAATACTGAGAATGATAACGAGAAAAGTTAGAAAAGAAGGCAAGGTAACAGAGAGGAGGAAGTACGTGTGTTATTCTGGCAAGGACGCAGAGAAAGAACTAAGCAGGTTAAAACGAAAGCATTGAGGCTGAATAGAACGAATGACATTCAAATAAAAAGGGAGGGAGAGAAACAGAGAAATTAGAGAAACTTGCGGAGAAAAAGTAGAGTTTAAGGATGGGAACAAATTAGGTTAATTTTTAGGGCAAGAAAGAGGAGGGGGATGTTAAGAAGGGAAGACAAGGGGAGGGAGAGGAAGGGAGGGAAAGACAGTGGGAAGAGCGGAATGAAAGATTTCGGGTGACAGGGAGACGTGGAGAGAGGAAAGAGAAAAAGAAGCATGCAGTTATTACCGAGGAAGGAAAGCAGTGAAGGAAATGGATTTAGTACTAATAAAGAAATACGGAGAGAGTAATGGAGAAAAAAAGGTAACACATGTGACAGATGCAAAAAAAATAAGACAAAGTTGTGACACAGGGAGGGAGAAAGAAGAGTGAGGTAAGGAGGGAGTGATAGCTATAAAGAAAGGGGAAGGAGGCAAAAGGAAACTGGGGATGAGACAAAGGATCCGGAGAGAGAGAGGGGGGGGGGTAGTAGAAAGACAGGCACAGACAGATAGATCGACAAATTTTCAGAAAGCGTGAGTATGTGTGTGTGTGTGTGTGTGTGTGTGTGTGTGTGTGTGTGTGTGTGTGTGTGTGTGTGTGTGTGTGTGTGTGTGTGTGTGTGTGTGTGTGTGTGTGTGTGTATGTGTGTGTGTGTCCGTGCATCTGTCCCTGTGTCACTTCTATAACATTGTTCCATTTTTTCATTTGCGTGTTTTCCTCTTCTCTACTTCAGTTTCTCCTCTCACTCACTTTTTTTTTTTTAATCAGTAATTCACCTGATTGTTCTCACCATTCCAAGTCTCTCTCTCTCTCTCTCTCTCTCTCTCTCTCTCTCTCTCTCTCTCTCGGAATAATGAGATTGTTCTCACAGTCTATATCTCCTTAATACGGCCACTTCCTGAGTTGCTGTGGAATTTTGGTCGCTTGAAAAAGACATATATCGACTGAAAAAGAGTTCAGGAGACTATGGTATCAGGTTCGCCTGAGGGCTGTGGGACTTTTTAAATAGAAACTCGTAGACTAGGTCAGCTCATTAAAGTGTTTGAAATCTGAATGGATTTCACAATCATTCCATACAAAGTTGCTTACTCTTAACAGCACACGACCATGGTTGGAAGCTGTAAATGAGAAAATTTACCAGCAGAATTACGTGAAAACATTTTCACGTGCAAGATCTGCTCCACAAGGAGCTGACTCACCATGGACGTTGTTAACACTACAATAAAGAAGTTCAAGGGATTCATCGGCAGGATCAAACACTAGAATATATGTGAACTAGATATGCATTCCCAGGCAAACGAGAAGTATCTCCACGGTATGGGCTGCATAGTCATTAAGATCCTAACTTTTCCTTCTAACTCCACTCTCTCTCTCTCTCTCTCTCTCTCTCTCTCTCTCTCTCTCTCTCTCTCCGTGTGTGTGTGTGTGTGTGTGTGTGTGTGTAAAAGAGGTGTCTACTACCGCAACATCTAATCACAGCAGATTTATTCTCTCTCTCTCTCTCTCTCTCTCTCTCTCTCTCTCTCTCTCTCTCTCTCTCTCTCTCACACACACACACACACACACACACACACACACACACACACACACACACAGTGTAGTAAACCTTTTCCTAACTTGGTTTATGATATATACTGTACTATTCCTTTATAAGCTGTTCGGACTACACGTAATTAGAGAGGTGCTTGAAGTACAGAAACCCCTAGCTGGCTGTGAGCGCCAGTGTGGAGGGTACCGGGTGGGACTATGGGGTCGAAGAGAAAAGTGGGGGGGTTGGGTGGGAGTGTGGGACTATGAGGAAAGGAGGAGGAAGGGATACCTCTCCATCGAGCAGTGTTACAAACACGGAAAAGGAAACGAACTTATTCCGACTTCTGTACACATACATTCACACTCATATGCTCACATACATGCACACTTGTATGCACATATACATGCATAAACCTGCACATACGCACACACACACACACACACACACACACACACACACACACACACACACACACACACACACACACACACACACACCAGGCACGGTTTCTGGGTAGGGGAGGGGCGTGGGGGGCGTATGCCTCCTATTTTTCGGCAGAACAATGAATAATTATAATAAATAAACTCTGACAGCAAAACCTAAGTATTAAGTATCTTACATAAATGCTTTCACGGAATTATTTCGATGAAAAGAAAGTTTTGGTGATACAATTGTGGAGGGTTTGACAATAGCACGTTGATAGTTGTATATCCACGAAGAATAATGCCACAGTTTTCCAGAATGCTGGATCCAGATCTGACCAACCCGTTTCCACATCCACTCGTCCCCCGTCAAACACCCAGACATAGGCCTCCCCCATCACACACATACACAAAATATCCACGATGTTTCATTGCGGTAATACTGTACGATGCTCTACACTGCTGCTCAGTTTTCGTTGATTTTTGCATCTATAATCCCAGCCTCTGATGAAGGTTGCACCCATTTGCTCCTTACACATGTATTAACACTTCACACGCTCAAGTACGATGATGCCTAATTATTATTATTATTATTTTTTGCTAATTATTAGTACGATTTTACCTGGCAGTCCTATTATTGGGGTGTTCGATTATAATACTGATAAACCCCTGCTGTCTTGAAGTCAGTCGTCACTTATATAAGACTGGCTGGTTGTATTCAGTTAAGTGTTATCACGTAAGCACGATGATGGGGGCACCTATTTTATGGAACAGTTATGCCAAAAGTATGATGTTGGATGACGGTTAATGCAACCACTGCCTTAGTATGTGGTGGACTTGGGGTATTGAGCTCATGACCTGTTCTCTTTATAGTTATTATTGTATTCCGACTCATTGATGATGGAGGGTTGCCTTGTTAGACTTTTCTATTATACTGGGCCACCCCCCGTTATGATGAGAAGATTCTCAGACTTTGGTGCATGTAATACGCCTATAAAACCTCCCTTTCAATCCCCAGATGGCACTTGACACTGGAAATAAGTAGGTGTTTACATTTTCATTGTTGCAGTCTTGTCCAAATGGTTAAAATTTCATTGAAAATATATTTACATGGTTCACCACCATTTCTTTTATGAAGAAAATAAATTTTTATTGCCTCGTTCATTATTATGAATTATTCTTTGGTACTACTCGGCTAAGGGAAAATGCATTGTAATGCGAAACATCTTACCTAATCAAAAAAAAACAAAAATAGCCAAAGAGCTGCAGTTAGGTATTAACAGGGAGATTTTCTAAGCGTACTACATGCACCCAAGTCAGAGAATCTTCTCACCACAACAGATGGTAGCACAATATAATAGAAAAGTCTAACAAGGCAACCTTCCATCATCGCTGAATCGGAATATTTTGAAGAAAAAATACTCGTGCAGTTATTTTTCGTTACATAGCAAGTTGTTAACACATCTGCTACGATTCGCTTGGTACACCCACGAGCCAAAGTTTCTGTACCCCTCTCGGTGGAAGGAAGTGGAAGTCAGGGTTATAAAGAGGGCAGGCGAACGGACAACCGTGAGTGGTAGTATCGTACAGAGATACAAGGCGAAAGGTGAGAAACTTAATGACAATGGATTCGAAACATTTCCATGCTATTCACCTGCAAAACATTATGCATTCGTAACATACATAGCATATATCATAACATTGACTATTATGTAAGCATGGAGTCCTGTGAAACTGGTCAAGACACGATCCATCTGTTTCGGATTCTCATCAAACAAATAAAGCACCTAGCCCCTTGTATATAAGCTGCGACTGGTCATTATCACTGCAGTGATAATTTTTGTGAATGTGTTATTCTTGGATTGTCTATTACCACAGAAGTAGTGGTAATGACAAGAACAGTCTGTGGTCAGTTCTGTGGTTAATATATCGGCGCTCCGTAATATAACCACGTTTGGATTTGCAGTTTTTATATGTAATGTTAGGAACACTACAAATCTATGTTGTTGTTGTTGTTATTAATACAATTATTATTATCGTCCCCCTTTAGAAGGCGGAGCGATAATGTTTTTGCCCGCATCTGTGTGTGTGTGTGTGTGTGTGTGTTCCCATTTTATCTTATGAACGGCTTGAGCTTTCAACATGAAACCATCAGGGTATCAAGATATTGCCAAAATCTTGGCCGAGTTCGAAAATGTGCGGCCAAGGTCAAGGTCACCAAAAAGGTTGCCAAAGGTCAACTAGTTTTTATCGGCTGCCTTTAGCACCATTATATCTCATGAACAGCTTGAACTATCAACATGAAACCTTCAGGGTATCAAGATATGGCCAAAATCTTGAACGAGTTCAAAAATGGACGCTCGGGGTCAGGGTCATCAAAATTCCTGCCAAAGGTCAACTAGTTTTTAATGCCTGCCTTTAGTACCATTATATCTGATGAACGGCTTGAGCTATCAACATGAAACCTTCAGGGTATTAAGATGTGGCCTAAATCTTGGACTTGGCTAACAGCATATTCTGGAGGGCAATTACCATTTGGCTCCCAATTTCCTTTCTTTCATTATTAACGCATACCATGTATATTCACTGTTAAGGAGTGAACAACAGGCCTTGTGGTCCAGCGATGTGAGGGGTAGTGTGGTGTCGGAGTGGGGGAGGAGTAGAGTCAATGGTGGGTGGGAGAGAGGGGGGTGCAACTGGGGTAGTGGTAAGGGGTCAGTGACGAGTTGTCGACGGTGGGAAAGGGACGATGTGGTTAGCTGATACAGAAGGACGATCACAAAAATTATTATTCAGATTTATAGTGGATTAGTACAGTAATAGGAATAGCAGCAGTAGTACTGTGAAGGAAATTAGTCACAGTCAATGGGAAGAGGGGGGGTTAGTAGTGGCAGTGCCAGTAATGGTTGTAACAGATTCAGCAGTCTTGTGCTAATTTTGTTTGTGTGGGAGTGATAATGTGACGAATAATGAAATACAGTAGGGGTTACAGGACCGGACGAATAGAAAACCTCCTGAGGAATATGACGGCTCGCAGTAAGAGGATACAAAGAAGTAAGAGTATCAGAAGAGGCAGAGACTGAATTAAAATAATGCACGTATGAGAGGACGCAACGTTTAAGGCCTGGATAATGAGGCGGAGCAAAATTCCACAGCTGTATCTTCGTTGTCTCATAATATTTTTTGTTGCTTATTTCTAATTTCATCTGGTTATAGCCAATTATTGCTGACTGCTCTTCGCTGCCGATCACAGTGTGGTTTATTCGTCCACATAAAATATTTTTAATATTTATAACCATTCGCACAGACACTGTGGAAATCAGTATTATATCCAGAATCATTCTATATTACAGCTTTAGATAATCCAGGTACAACATATTTACAAAAATTATCACCGCAGTGATAATGATCAGTCGCAGCTTACATACAACGGGCTCGATGTTGTATTTGTTTGATGAGGATCCGAAACAGATGGGTCGTGTCTGGACCAGTTTCACAGGACTCCATGCTAATATACTAGTCCATGTTATGATATATGGTATGTATGTTACGAACGCATATGTTTTGCAGGTGAACAGCATGGAAATGTTTCGAATCCAATGTCATTAGGTTTCTCACCATTCGCCTCGTAGCTAACTACAGTACCACTCACAGTTGTCTGTTCGCCTGCCCTCCCTCTAACCCTGACTTCCACTTCCATGGTGGAGGTATAGAAATTTTGGTGTGTGGGTGTACAGTTGGAGAAATTTCCGAGCGGGACACTGTGTAGATGGCAGCAGCAGCGACAGACAGAAATGATCTGGTAACAGTGCTGGGGGTGAAGCAGGGGGTGGGAGTTGCGGGGAAGGTGAGTGATGGGGGAGAGGAGGGGTTGTGGTGGGGGTAGGTGAGTGTAAGGGAGAGGTTAAGTAGCCATTGCGTCAACAAACTCTGCGTAGATAATCATTCCAATACAATTTTTCTATTAATAATAAAAGGTATTGGCAACAAGCTGATAATGATGGTTCAATACTTGATGGAATAAGTTCAATACCGAAGAAAGCAGGTATCGCCAAAACGTAACCTTAACCTTCGCCTCCGTCAGTCCGTCCTCTCATCGGAAAGCTTTCTATTGTTAATCGAGAATTTACAAATGTTTAGAACTGATTTCAGCTGTTTCTCATGCAATTTGCATAACAAAGATATTGTAACTTTCATTGCAACTTGTATTGAATATTGAATCTAACATCCTGTAATAGTCCATTTTATATTTGTATAAGTCAACTACTGTTAAGACCGAACGCTGGCAGAATAAGGAAAATACATCCTTTAGACTGACGGTGTAATTTGTTATCCTTTCATAGTCGTATAGGCACTTACCCTGCTTACGGATGGATGAGCCTGGCCTTCATACCAGACTATAAATTTAAGCATACTCTAGTCAACACTTTCTTAGGGCCAATCCATCATATCTTAATAGGCCCATATAACTTTATGTTATGTGTATACGTGTGCGATTATACGAGTATTAAACGTGCATAATCTCTCTCTCTCTCTCTCTGACACATGCAGTAGATTACCTTACATACAGTCACACTGGTAACCTCTCGGTTGGCAGGAATATGATACAATCAGTCTATTTTTCAGTTGTCATCTAAAGTAAATACAGACATAATATCGCAGTTAAAGTTGATGATATATTTGATAAAATACACACGACAGTCACACAAAATTACCAGCACTATGTAAGACTTGCATTGCTACAAATTGTGCATGCACCCAACGTTTTACGAAATTTTCATAATGTAATATCTACAAATATGCTAGCAGTAGCGGTCGCCCCGTCGCGTCGTCTGTAGTATGAATACTGACGTCATCGCCAATATGGCGGCTGCTTCCCTCCAGCCGCAAAGAAATAAAGTTATCACGTCTCGATCAGTGCAACTGATTAATTAAATTAAAAGATACATATACCGTAAGCTTCTAAGCATGGCAGAGTACACTTGCCATGTTTCCTCAGAACCGGTAACACGTCTATTGTTCTAACCAGCCTCCGCGCGCGGGCACACACACACACATACACACACACACACACACACACACCAACTTGTGTAGTGGTAATGCTGTAGGACTGGGATTCGCACATTATCGGGTGCGAAAAGTTTCACTAACGGAATGGGAGGTTACTGTTCCTCTTCAGGGAGGGAATGGTTGTGTGCGTGTGTGAGGGTCACAGCCTTGCCCTAGATCGGACTATATGAGTTCTCAGCTCTCTTTCTGGAGGGTAATGAGCTGATAATCAAGCCAATCACGTTATCCTGATGTACCCGGTGAATTACACACACTCACCCAAACGTATTAAATTTGGGCAGGCAGTTCTCCTTTCCGCCCACTCCTTCCACACACACTAAGAGATAATATCACATACTTATTGTCTCATACAACTCACAGTTGAGGAGAATATAGCTGAATAATAATTCCTTCTGGGAATTAGATCGAAGGAAGGACTTATTTGTCTCATTACATTTAAACAAGAAGTGTTTCACAACCCAACAGTTCTGTTCTACTGAGTTTCTGATAAACTTCATGCATCAGTCTAGTACTATGCGTTCTAACATTTGTCTAGATAAACAAATGTTCTCAAATGAAACAAGAGCAAAAAACGTCACTGAGAGAATGTCAATACCAATGACTATGTTGGGTCAGCACTCGGTTGGCAATATTCTTGTAAACCAGTGCTTTCCAAACTGGGGAACGCGCCTCCCTTTGGGGTGTGTGAGGTAGATGGAGGAATGGCCTGAAGCCATCTTCCAAAAGTTGCTATTATATTGCTGTATGATGCAGAAGCCTGGGCGTTGAGGAAGAACGAAGAGAAAGAGCTGGAGAGGACAGAGATGAGGATGCTGCGATGGCTGATGGGAGTGTCAAAGAGAGGAGAAAGAAAGATGACATCAGAGTAGAGGCAGGTGTGTCAGTTGTAAAGGCAAGAGAGGCACGTTTGAGGTGTGTCACGAATCAAATTCGCGACATTTCCCTTTTGTGAGAGGCCACGAACTATTAGTGGAAAACTCACTGTGTATCGCTCAGTTAACAGTTTCTCTCTCCATTTCGGGGTATACTTTTCAAAACATTCGTCACTGTTTCAAAAGTGACCGATTTAATGCACGTCACTAAGTGCTCTACTGAGCGATACTATTGTTTCTTTATTGTTCGCCCCTGCTTGCCTCAACCGTTAGCCACGCCTTCTTCCGGTGGCTTGTGCGTCCTGCCCATACATCGTATTTTGAAAGCAGTCCAGTGTTTGCTCTGACGGAGAGAGGTTCAGTGCTCCAGAAGTGTGAGAGGAGAGGTCACTAGCACCCAGACTCCACTGACTACAGTTTCTCCAAGCTCCCACCTTAGGTGGTGATACACATCATTCATTGACCAGTATTTCCTTTCGTTTTCCTAGTCTTAAGAGTTTAATTAAGGTGTTTTTCCTAGGCATAAGAATTTAGCTCGTGTGTGAGTGAGTGAGTGCGATCTCATTAATTTTATTTGAAATGTAACGTTAAATTTATTTTGTAATCAATAAATTTAACAGTTCTTTTTCTTGAGCTTAATGTAATGTAAACTCTTGTTTCATTTCTCCACAATTAAGCTTATTTTCCATATAGCTCCTAGCTTGCATAAACGTTTTGCTATTCATAACTGGTACTTAGGCCAGTCTTGTTTTATTAAGCTTAAAATCCATTGTGCCTCCTAGGAGTTAAGCATCAGCAAGAACCTGATACTGTTATTAGTATTAGTTATTTATTGTCAGGGGTGAAGTAACTTTCTCCAGAGGCTAACAGTACTAATAATCAGCATTTGTGAGTAATTAGTCTCTGCTGTGTACTGTTGAGAAAGTTTATAAATTCTCGTTCTGAGAAAATCGGCGAAGTAAGCCAGTGTAAATAATCATTGCTTGATGTAGCAAGACAATCATTGTCCCTGCTCTTCAGTATCATTATTATTATCATTTAAAATAATATAAGCATTTATTTTAAAAACCCCGTGATATTTTAAAAAACCCGTATTATTTAAAAACCCCGTGACAAGGTGGTATGGTCATGTGACCAGGATGGTGGAAGTTGATCCTGTGAAGGTGGCATGGAGGAATCAGGTGGAAGGGAGAAGAACAAGGGGAAGACAAATGATTAGGTTGAGAGATGGAACTGAGAAAGAAATGAGGCAGTTGGGCCTGGAGGAAGAGGACGCAGCGAACAGAAGTTACTGACGACAACATTATAAGAGCGGCTGACCCCACCAGGGACTAAGGCAATGATTATAAATATATATATATATATATATATATATCCCATTGGAGCCCGGTGTCCGGAATATTGGACAGAACTGGGATTTTGCGAGTCTTCATAAACTAGGGAACCCCCGGGTAGGGACCTATTAGCTTCGCGACTATGAGCCGATAGGCGGAGGGCGGTACGCTTAGTACCCACCCAGCGCCATGCCTCGCCCAGCACCCTGGGGATCAAATGGGATATATATATATATACATACATATATATATATATATATATATATATATATATATATATATATATATATATATATATATATATATATATATATATATATATATATATATATATACTGTATATTAGTCACAGGCCGTCTATGCGTCTCAGACTCTGGTGAATCATGTGGTGATACACAAATCCATCTCTTTCAGCTGCTGTTTACTGACCATCAAGGCAGGGCCTTCCCAACCACAGCCAATTAAACAGTAAATAATTCACTATGATATTATGACTTCAAATATTATTACAGGTTGAAGAATTATAATACCCAGGAATTTTCAAAGAATATGGCGTATAAATAAACAGAAAATAGGGGGTATGCACTTGCGCTCATAAATATGTAGAATATGCATCTGCATATGCACATATGCAAATGCATGATTATCCTATCCCTACTTATGAGGCTCTGTAAGATAAACTGAGAATTAGACAGCGAGAGACCCAGTATTATACACTGCACAGCACACACACACAGATGCAATTGATTGCCCTGAAAGGTCTAGGTCTGGTTTATGCAAAAATTAGTTTGGGACAAGCAGCCAGCATGTGATTAAGATTTAGGAAATACATCAAAGTCACACTGACAGCTAACAAAGATGAATTTGTCTTGAAATCTGACATACTTTAATGTTTTTTTGGGTAAAAAATACTAATGGTTGACTGAAACAACGAAGAAATGGAATATATATATATATATATATATATATATATATATATATATATATATATATATATATATATATATATATATATATATATATATAATTTTCCATATCTACGTTACAATTAAGAATGTATGAGCAACTTTTCTGAGACGTATCTGAGGAAAACATCTAATATTAATCTGTTACAATAGGGGTGCTATAGATACCGAAGGGGGCCGGGGCATTATATAAGGTTACGTGTTGGTGATGTGTGTGTGTTTATATCAGCCTTGCATGATCACTGAACTGACCATTTTTTATCATGTCATGAACCATCACTTTAAAGCTTGTTGCTGTGTTCCCCTATCATAAAAACACATTCATTTACAATCATAGCAAATTATGTTATGACATTAAATGGCTACTAAGCCTCTCCCCAACACTCCGCTACCCCGATTCCCATCCCTCCCAACACACGGCTACTCCCATTACCCTCCCGTCCCTCACCTACCCCTCACGTCCCACCCCTCCTTTACCCCCAACACTGTTACCAGATCAAATTATTTGCCGATCCTGCTGCCTTCTACGCGGTGTCCCGCGCGGAAATTTCTCCAACTGTACATGAGAAGTTATATGCACCTCGTATTGTAATGATGACCAGAAATGTCAGTGCTTGTGGATGTAGCACTCTGGCATACGGTGACATGATTCCTTGTGGATTTATAAGAATCAACTCTTGATAATTCATTGTCAAACCCTCCACAGTTTATCGCTAGATCTCTCGTTTCATCGAAATAATTCCATGAAAGCATTTCTGTTAGATGCGTAATACTTATGTTTTGCTGTCATAGTTTATTTATTATAAATATTCACTGATCTGCCAAAATATGGGGGCATACACCCCCCACGCTCATCCCCACCCAGAAACCGTGCCTGTTTTGTGTGTGTGTGTGTGTGTGTGTGTGTGTGTGTGTGCGTGCGCTCATGTGTGCGTGTGTATGTGCATGACTGTGCATGTTTGTGTTCACATGTGCGTGCGCGTGTACACAACCTACTGGGCTTATTGCCACCAGGAGTAAGACATGGGACAAACTGAACCAGCACACGAATATGTTCTCAGGCCTTTTCAGCTAAAGCCTTCTGAATTTCATATGTGTACTACTACTATAACCCATGAACCTGTATGTGACAGAGATGTGACCAGGTAATGGAGTAATCATGGACTATCACTTTCCCTCATCTATGCGTATGTGACAGAGATATGGCCAGATTAGCATGTGATTTAACACTGACACGTTCCTTCACCAGTGATGTGGCCAGGCTATCGTTCGCACTGGCAATGACACATCCCCTTCACCCACGCATATGTTGTAGAGAAGTGGAAAAGCTAGCTTTTATTCTGGCACTGACACATCCCCTCACACACCTATATGTGGTAGGCTACAAAGGAGAAATTATTGATATGGATGCTAATCTGGGCAGACAAACTCAGCTCTTGAGCTTTAAGTTCGGGGATCACAGTCCACGACGGTGATTGCAATCTCCGAATTCAATTATATTGTCTCCACAGTTATCGGACATGAAAATTACAGTATGTCGTGAAGGACAAGCATAATCTATGAAATTGGTGGATTTAGATGATAAAGAGAGTATTTGCATTACAATGCAACTCGCATAGTGATACGTAACCTAGCTACTATAAAAAATCTTCTTGTACTGCATGATCATTATGGCGCCAACAGTGAAAAGCTAAAATTTCATGTAAGATATTCAGAGGATGCATTATCTAAGACGTTTTGCACAAAGACGTTACACTAACGTAGTTACATATTTCAGTGTCATATTATTTTTCTGGAGAAATAAAAATACCTAACCATTAGCGTAGGTAAAAATCAATAAACGAACGATAATGCAGAAATTTTTATTCTGTTCAAATGTTACGAAGCACCTAATGCAGTATTTCTACAGAAGTGATCTGGAACTCTTAGCCTAATAGAAGTATAACTTTCATCTTTAACAGTAAACTGGAATTTTAGTTATCACAGTTTCATTCCCACGGTAATATGTTTTATCCAATAAAACATCATAAAATCGAATGGAGATTATGAATAGAAGAATTTTTCCTTCTGACGAGGTCATCGAGATCACAGTTGTTCTAGAAACCTCGTCAAAACCATTATAATGTCAAAGAGCTGTCCCTATTTCACCATGGAGTTATAGCCTGCCTGGAAATTACACATCATGAAGACAGGCCGCCTTTAAAATTAAGCAGCCTGATGTGAATGACATTTTTTTTTTTTTATAAGCCTGAAGATGTTCATATTGTTCGGGCCAGTACAAGAGCAATTACTGGTCTCTCAGGGACGTGTACCGACATAGCAACTCCCAGTCGGTAATGTGGCATTACTGTATATTTTTATACATAACGTCAAAGTTAGGCTACTTGGCGAAAGTTACGATAATCATTTCAATGGAATTCTTTGAATTGTGTGAGGAGTATTTGGATATTACTGGCAGTTACGATATCGTTCCGGTAATTGTTTTTGTCCATCAACTCATCATATTTTAGTGTGAATGACGATGCTACATTATGAAAGTGTTGAACATTAGATTATCGACTGATGTCAAAGGATTTGCCGTTTGTACAATGGTGCCAACATTTAATATACAAAGGAATATTATGAAGAGCATTTCTCACTCTGCAGAGCTACTGTACCTTAGTTAATCAGGAGATGACGCTAAATTCGAATCGGGATTCACTCTGGGATCGTATCTCAAAGCCCAACTTGAATCACCTGAGGGTGGATAGGTTACCTTGTTACCATAAGAAACGTGGAGGGGTTGACTAGCGAGGTACAGTTACCTCCACTTCTAACAAGCACAGGGGGTGGTGTATTTGGTGAAATGTGGCACCACTGTGTTTAGATCGTAGTAATAATACTGGATGGGCAGACCCGGCAGAGCTTCCCCTCCGCTACAGTATCTACTACCCACAGAAACAAATGTTTTATCAAGTCATACTAGGTCTGCAAATGTAAGTGTTTGCCACGAAGGTATAATGGAAGGTAGAGAGAAAAAGAAATGGTAATGCCACTGGCTTTCATTTTTCCTCTGACAGGAGGTGACTGTAAGACAAGGTGGAAAGGAGGGGAGGGAGGACAGGTGAGGGGGGGACAAGTTGTGGGGGCACATGTATCGAAACTTTGTGTTTCGTTAAGGCGCAGGCTGTGATTATACAAATGTTCTGAGGTGATCTGTGACGCCGTATGCAATAACGTGTATTGGCTGAATGTTGGAGTCTTAATGTTCGTCATGCAATGTGTTGAACAACTGTAGTTGAGCATAAATGTTAAGAGAGATGCCCGGTGTCTCGAAACATGGTTCACTTGAGTATAGTGAGTGTGCAACTCAACTGCTGTGACGTTTTTGTGACTGAACCAGGGAGGTCACAAATGATTCATGATTATGCCTGTGACAAAACGGTCATGCCATGTTGTGCATCATCCACTCTGTTGTATTGTGAGGAAAAGTAGTCATTATATTCGCAAACCATGGTATAAGAAGATGTCCTGTTGCATAGGATTATAGCTACTTTGAGAGACAGAGCTATTGGATTGTTGAACGAAAACGTTGTGCAGCCATCATATTGATGGATCACGCGGAGGTAATGAGAGACCGTATTTGCATAATGAATGCATATCTGTTATCTTAATAATTGAAATAACGATGTTACGGGTGTCCAGTCGACAAATTTAATGGTGTTGCCTACCTCGAGTACTATTATAGTAGTTTGGATGGTTTAACACAACATCCACAAACAATGAACATCGTTTACCATATTCTCTTTTAAACACTCACACAGTTTTCATACAAGTATTACACATTCATGCCGTCCTTAGCTCCAGACGCATTATATTATTCAATCGTATGTCTTTACTTACACATTGTTCATCCAGAGGGAACATTTCCCTTATCAACATCAAACATCATGTGTGTTGGTGATGATCCTACTCCCACCTGCTCACCTCATTAGCCCCTGCTCCACACCCGTCCGCTTCCACGCATACCATGCCATCAATCAGGGTTGGTGAAGCCCTCCCCCCCCCCCCCCGGCTCTATTCCTGCAACATTTCCTTCCTATACCCACTAACAACCTCTCCTCAATTCCCTCTTACCTTTCAAATATTCTCTTCTATTTCCGACTGCCTAGGGAATATCGATTTCACTATTCAGCGTCATGGGACACTGCGTAATAGATAGCTGTAATATCAAAATCTATTGTCGAACTTGAGGTTACTATAAATCTCGTATGATGACTCTAAACAACTATACTACTGCATGACGACGTTTCGCTTCCCATCTACAATCACCACTACCACATTGCCTGATGCACAGCACACATCATGATATTTTAGGTCTTGCTTTCCTTTGTCATACGACTGATATATTATGTGTGTCCATTGTCTGTCATGAAACGGCAAGGATAGAATGGGCCCAGTATTCACTGTTACAGAAGCATTTCGGTGGTGTGGTGTTGCTAAGAATACTGAGTAGTCCAGCCTTGTTTGCGCAGGGGTCCAGTAATGCAACTGACCAATCCAGATCCATGTTAACACAGTAGATGACGTCTGCAATGTTTGTGTGTGATGAACGGGCATATAACGAACTGCAACACTGGCCAGAATATGCATGTCTGTCTTTTGTCTGCCATTGTAACACAATGTTGTAGTATGTGGCCATGGCTACACAAAATATATCAGTGGCGTGGTGCTGCTGTGATAATGTAAAATTGCATATAGTCAACGTGTATTTGTGCAGGTAGTCTGGTAATACACTTCACCAACTTATTCACACTCATGCCAAGACAGCAGCCAAAAGGCCGCATTATAAAAGCTAAACGCCAGTATTTCTGAATGTGAGCGTCTGACGTTCCTGTGTTTCGTACCGTAAACGTATTTGCTGTTCACGCAAGACGTTAGCCTGCTGGTGATGGCGTAAAATAGTACTGGAATGTGACAAGAGAATAAACGCCACATGAGACACCCCATTCGTGAAATAAACTTCAATATTCATAAATATGATAGCCGATTTTTCCATTTATAAACACTGAATAATTCGGTCATAAAATTTTCCTTGGCATGCTAAATTATACGAAATATACAGAGCTGTTCAGAAAATTTTACAAGACTATGCGTTTTTGTGTGGTGGGATGGCAACGTGGTGCACAGTCAATGGAGTTATAACAATATATTGTGCTCAGAAATTAACTTCAGAGTACCTGTGGAAATTCTCAGTAGATTTTTGAAACGGCAGCTATGTCAGAGTTTGTGTGTTAGCCAGCTTAGTGCTGCAGCTATCACGTTTGAGGGGAGGCATATAAATTTCTGCCTCAGTAGAGTTGAATGTGTGACACTGGCACTGGAACATGATTCAGTTAATGATTTATTTTATTTTTTCTGATAACTGGGTGCTTCGTGAAGTACATCACATGCAGTTCAAGCGTATACAGTATATAGTTGAATCATGTAGCAGCTGCAGTGGTCGCTAAAATAATGAGTCACAGTACTTGGCTCGGTACAGTACAGCTTTTCCTTCCATATTTGAGGCTAAATTAATGTTTAACTTATAAGCAGACTATATGTACAGTATTGTATTACATGGCAGAAATTTCAGATATCAGAGTTAGGTCAGTGTTGGTAAATGGTTTGGGGTGTATTTTTCACCAGCTTTAGTAGTCCTTTACACTTAAAGAATGGATTTAAAAAAATCATTAGTATTAACAAATAAATGGAATCACGTAAGTTCTTTATTGATATATGTAATTCGTTTTTGCACCAAAGTCAGTTAAGATACAGTTAGGTAAATTTACCAGATAAGAGTCAGCTGGTTGGTTAGGATGATGACTGAAATATTTACCTATTTCAGTCAAACACTCAGTTTTTGAGCATAGGGCTTTTGGCTTTAATACAAAATTTGTTAATAAAAAATGCAGATTATTTCAAATCCTGAGATATCTTTATCCCAAGAGATTTTCTTACCTATAAATAGTTGCAGTCCCCAGGAAATGGTCTGTACCATGCATATGTATTACAAAAAATAGTTTTAGATGAAAAGTAACAGTTACTGTAATGGAGCAGATGGGTGTAGGAAAGACAGGAAATATTGGTTTGGGTGAAAGGGTTATATAAAAGCGTGAAAGAGCAGTTAAGCAGTGACAAAAAGGAAATAATGAGATAAATATTTGGTGAAGGAGTGCAACTTCAAGAATGTGAATAGTTAAGGAGAAAGCTGGGAAAACAGAACTGTAAGCAGTCTGAAAATGTATAAAACAGACCTGGATATACGGAAGTTTAATTATTTCTTTGAAAAGAGGTAAGATTTATCTAGCAGATAGGGACAGAAAAAGAAAACTGTACTGTACCAAGCAACTTAAAACATTGCACACTGTTTGAAGTGAGAGTTAATAATTAGAAATGTGAATACAGTGGAAATTTACTGTAATAACCAGGACAGGGAAAGTGGCAATAGTGTGGGGAAGAAACTTTAGCCAAATACATAGAAACTGAATGTACCATTATGACAGTAAACACAAATGAAAACCTATAGTTTCCAACATGTTCTGCTGGTTATGGCTGGATGACAGGTGTGGAAAGAAACTGCTGGGAAAAAAACGAAGGAGTGTTTGTGCATCCCTTATGTGTTGGTAGTGAAATGAGTGTCATCAGTCAACCAGCTTGTACAGAGGCAAAGCAGCCTGAATGCCAAAAATAATTATGTAATAACTATGTATTTACATCTTGCTATACAAATTTAGAAACATATGATGTACTGCTACATGAGAAGAGGTGCACATATGTGGATATACTGCACTGTAGTACCTGACTGGACAGCTGGCAGGAAACATATCATGGATGTCTATGAAGTATGCAATAATACATTCACTTTGCTTGGACAAATTCCAATCTAGATATCTTTAACCCGACCCATCCTGACCACTTTTCCACCACCGACTCCCCCCAATCCTGACTATTTTAGGAAAAAAAATTTTTGGCTCAAACCTTCGCTTTTGGTGAGAAACATCGAAAATTCATAGAGAAATCGCTCACCTGAGGTTTAAAATACTCGATACAGGTAGGAGTACCTCCTTACCTTACTGGGTTTTCTATCAGGCTGGCACCAAAGAAAACGAGTTCTATGGGAGGATAACTATTTCACACCACTCATAAACGGTATTTATTTATTAGTTGGTACGAATTTATATGTAGTACGAGAGTATATTGGTTTTCAAACAGTAATATAGGCATTATAAGCATTGTTTCACTCACTAATACCTGACCTTTTTTTGCCACATTACCTGATCATCATTTCTAACTTTCTTCCTCTAATGCTATGTAAAGTTTGTCCTCCACATTGTCATTGATCGGGGAATCACTCTGGCCCTGAATTTCGTTCCGTGGCATGACATGGCTATACTGGCCAGGTCACTGATAACAAGTGAATTGCTGAGACAATGGCATGCAGGGGGGGGGGAGGAGGTCATGCTGGGTAAGGCATTGTCCCTTCCTGGCATCTTGTAGAAGAAGGTGTCACGTGTATACATACCAAAAATCACTCATGAAAATTGAAAATTGTGCGAATTAGGGACCTTGCAATTTTTTTGCGTTTATGTACGTCGACGGGATTGGCAGTGACAAAACGTGTGGACGTTAAAGAACGTCGACGGGACGCCGCGGGTTAATAATTATTTCCTGCAAATAAAGGCAAAAGAGGGTAAATTATAATACATGCTTAGCCTATACAGTACACCGATATTGTATATAACTTGCTCATATATGCATCCTTTTTATGCATTCTACCGTAATTTTTTACCTATTCTAGAGCATAAATACATATTTCCTACATAAAAACAACAGTTCAGAATGGGTTTGCGAAGTGTCAGGTTTAATAACCAAAAGAAACTTTTAAAATTTGAATGCTGTTAGTGCTCATTCAGCTCATTCTCGCCCAATCCAGCGACTGCCGCGGCATTCAAACTCCTGAACTGAGTTTCGCCAAGACTGGCGGTCCAGATTTTTCATAGTAAGGATGACTGACGCTTAGGAACGTCTGACGACTAAACGTCGCCGTTGGGCAGCCTAAACTCTGGGTTTTTATAGTACGGCCCAAAGTCTCGGTTTTGGCGGCAATACTGACTGACCATTGAACACACTTTTACCTCCCAGCAGTCTGAATGAGGTCCAGTTTACAACTGAGAGAAACATTAAGAGATACTGTGAACAGTGCAATTTTATATGTTAAGTAAGGAGTGTTTTATGCAACGTGTCATCATACAGGCTGATACAGTATAACACAGCAAAGGATAACTGGACCTACGGTAAAATATAGGTTAAGTGCTGCTAGAGCATCCAAGTAAACGTAAGCAACATTGGTGCACCTGCACCTTGATGGGAAAAATCCAATCACCGAGCTTTAGGCAAAATATCGTCTGATTCTGATGCTACCCCACGTCATCCAGTAGACTGACACAAGGTTATTGATAAGGTTTCAATTTCGTGGTACTGGTGCGATATGAAATGGAAGTCAGTATCAGGTCTCGTTACCCATTATACGAGCAATGGCCGGAATTGTGTGTGCGTGTGTATGTGTGTGTGTGTGTGTGTGTGTGACAGACAGACAGACTGGTGCATTCATGGTGTCACATTACAGGTTGCTACAATACAACATAGAAAACACAGGACAAAGGGAAGCGGGACTTAACTATAATGATGTGTGCTGTGTATCAGGCATTGTGGTGGTGGTGATTGTAGATGGGAAGTGAAACGTCGTCATAGTATAGTTGTTTAGAGTCATCATACGACATTTATAGTAACCTCAAGTTCGACAATTGATTTTGATATTACAGCTATCTGTTATGCCGTGTCCCATAATGCTGAATAGTGAAATCGATATTCCCTAGGCAGTTGGAAATAGAATAGAATATTTGGTATGTAAGGGGGAATTGAGGAGAGGTTGATCAGTGGGTATAGGAAGGAAATGTTGCAGGAATAGAGCTGGAGGGGGGGGGGGCTTGACCACCCTGCCTGGTGGCATGGTGTGTGCAAACGGACTGGTGTAGAGTAGGAGCGAGTGAGGAGTTGGGCAGGTGGGAATAGGGTCATCATCACCAACATATGTGATGTTTGATGTTGGTGAGGGAAATGTTGTTCCCTCTGGATGAACGGTGAGTGTAGACTCACGATTAAGTAATATAATGCTTCTGGTACTAAGGAGGGCATGAACGTAAAATACTTGTATGAAGCCTAATGAGTGAATGCTTTAAAGAGAATTTGATAAACGATGATCAGTGTTTGTGGATGATGTGTTACAACCATCCAAACTAATGAAATAGCACTCGAAGTAAGCGGCATCATTTGTGGACGACACCAGTAACATCGATATTTCATTTATTATAATACCAGATATGCATTCATTATGCAAATACTGTATCTCATTACCTCCGCGTGATCCATCAATATGATGGCTGCACAACGTTTTCGTTCAACAATCGAATAGCTCTGTCTCTCAAGGTAGCTATAATCCTATGCAACAGGACATCTACTTATACCATGGTTTGCGAATATAATGACTACTTTTCCTCACAATACAACAGAGTGGATGATGCACAACATGGCATGACCGTTTTGTCACAGGCATAATCATGAATCATTTGTGACCTCCCTGGTTCAGTCACAAAAACGTCACAGCAGTTGAGTTGCACACTCACTAGACTCAGGTGAACCACGTTTCGAGACACCGGACATCTCTCCTGTGAAATTTATGCTCAGCTACAGTTGTTCAATGACCAACATTAAGACTCCAACATTCATCCAATACACGTTATTGCATACGGCGTTACAGATCATCTCAGAACATCTGTATTATCACAGCCTGCACCTTAACGAAACACAACAAAGTTTCGATACATGTGCCTCCACAACCTGTCCCCCCTCACCTGTCCTCCCTCCCCTCCTTTCCACCTCGCCTCACAGTCACTTCTTGTTAGAGAGAGATAAAAAATGAGAGCCAGTGGCATTACTGTTTATTTTTCTCTACCTTCATTATACCTATGTGGCAAACACTTGTATTTGCAGACAGAGTATGACTTGATAGAACATTGTTTCTGTGGGTACTAGTTACTATAGCGGAGGGGAAGCTCTGCCAGGTAAGCCCACTTACTATTATTGCAACGTAAACAAAAGCAGTTGTGCCACATTTCACTAACATACCCCTCGCTGTCTGGTTAGAAGTGAAGGTAACTGTACACTCACACCAAAAATTATCGGTGCACACTTGACGCATAGGAATTTGAGACACCGGACGATGGCTACTGGAAACTGAACAACGATATTTTACCCCATGCTGATAAACTTGCTCTCTCTACGATGCAATATATGGCTTGATTATGACATTTTCTGGTCCGTATTGTTATTATATTGTATAGCAGAGTGGTTACAAATAAATCTTACCGAGAATTCATGAGCTATAACGGTCATTTCGGATATCATCATGCCCTACCTGCGCGATACTTTGGGGGTGATTGTACCATTTCTTTTGTGAGTGACTGTACGTACTAATTCACCTAAGGGTTAAGATTACTTGGGCAGAGCACATTGAAATCTCTGATATATATATATATATATATATATATATATATATATATATATATATATATATATACTATATATATATATATATATATATATATAGTTTTGCTCCGGAAAAGAAATATCTAAGCCTTTTTACTTTTTTCTTAAAAAAACAAAAAATAATAATAATAATTACATACGACAGCATTCTACCCATCAAAAGGCAGTAGTTTACTTTAAGACACATAACTACGTGAAAGTACAAGACTCTGTAGTTAATACTTTGTTCGGTTTGCTCCAGAAACGAAATTTCTACGCCCCGCCACCCACCTAGTTGCCAGACTCTACGGACAGACACCACTGATAACAATACTCTTCTCTGACTTTGTCTGGTGAACGGTAAAAATAGAGGTCATAGGCAATTGGCAATACAGATCGAGGAAGACAGTTCCTTCGCTGATCTGTTGGATATATGAAGGTCTGGGAGCGACGCCTAACTCCTGCTTTAGGGAGATGGACAGAAAAGAGATGAGAATTTGCTGCTTGGAGTGTGCTATGCCAACTCCATACTGGAGACAGGATTTACGCAGACAGTTCAGAGGAGCAGTGCCCACTGGGCTTGCAAGAGAAAATAGGCAAACAAACAACAGTGCATCGGAAAGACAGAGGTTGAAGGGTGGAGAGTTAGAGATAAAAAGCCTTTGACTCCCTTTGTTGAGAAAAAGTGTATTTGGGGAGCCTTCCCCTACATGAAAGTTGTACTCTATAGAGGGGCGAAGAAACCCTCTGTAAAAATTAAATAACTGTGGAGGGGTAAAGAAGGCATGGAATCGGCTTGGCACGCCTAATGTCTTGAATGTGGAATTTAAAGGAGAGGAATTATGATCATTCCATGATAAATTCCGAGAAAATGGAACCCAAAGCATGTTCACCGGTTATGCAAGGTTGGGTTGGATATTTTAAAAAAATAGAGGATTCTCCCGTGGAAGATTTTGACTGATCCAAAGACGTATGAACTGAGTTTTTGATGCATTAAAAACGACAGGACTACTTTTACCCCAATCAAAGATCTGAGCCAAGTCAGACATAAGGTGTCCCATAGTCTAATCGTTTGGTTGTTGAAGTAAGTGCTTAAATGGACACTGCGAAAAGTGAATGGAAAGCTAAAGGGTTTAGTCATCAGCGTTTCAGTGGACAGGATTAGAAGTACAGCTTAGGTCACTGATGAATAGGAAGAAAGTTATTGATAGGACAGAGTCCTGAAGAACACCACTATTGGTAGCTCTGCGAGAAGAACGGCGGCCGTCTACAACAGCAGGTATAAAACATCCATAAAGGAACCCACAGATGAAAGCACAGATAGAAGGATAGAACCGAAAGAAGGCATCTTGGAAATTAAAGATTTATGCAAGACTCGATCGTAAGCCTTTGAGATGTCAAATGCAACAGCAATGTTTTTGCGAAAGTCCTGAAAGGTGGATAACCAGGAGTCTGAAATGAAGGTGAAAAGATTACAATTGGAGCGTCCCTGGGTTATATCATACTGGCGATCGGAAAGGTTATGATAAAGGTGCTTTTTTTGTAAAGAATACTGTGGATTTAAAAACTTTAGAAATGCAGGATGTTAAAGAAATTGCTCGGTAGTTAGAGTGCTGGGAATGGTCACCGTTATTGTGCTAGGCTGAATGACGGGAAATTTGCAGCAAGATGGGGAGGTACAAGTCGGCTGACAAAGGCGAAAAAGTTTACCTAGGCAGGGTGCAAGCACAGAAGCACAGTTTAGCATAGATTCAGAGCCTATCCTGAGACTCAGCAGTTGTACGTGCCCCTGATCTCCACATGTAACCACTTAGGCGCTAACACCCACGTCTCACTATGAATACAGGCTAGAGTTGTCTCATGTAGAACTGATTTACTGATATTAGCAGGGATGTTTTTACATCTCAGTGGGTCTTCAGGTAGATCAGTTATGTCTACGTTTAGCGAAGTTAAGTCTTTAAACTGTTCCCTGCACCAGCCGGGAATCGATCCTGCGTCCATTAGGACGACAAACCACCTCTTATGGAATTAAGATGTCTGAACATAGACAGATAATTGGGAAGGCAGATACTCTTGATTTTACGAAGCTTTCTCTTAATGATCTATTTGGCTCTTTACGCCCTTACCAATTACAGTTAGATGTCGTCTTTTATATTATTCTTGCTACCTACAGTTGGTTTGATTTTGGCTTCAAAAGGATTCTGATAAAGACGTTGGAAAAGCCTTCCAAGCGAAAACTAAGTACATGTGACATTAGTGAAGGGATGAAATTTATATGGAATATTTAGATCCCTTATGTATTATGACATCTGTTAAATTATTATAATTATTTTTATGAGTCCGGCTGTGGACATAGGCTTCTCAGTTTGCTCCTAAGGCCCGGTGGTCCTCCTACATATCATGCACCTCTTCACGTCACCACTTGGGCGCCAACACTCACCGTCCATATTGAATACATGCTAGGGCTGTCCCATACAGGAATGGTGTATTGGTTTTAGCGGTGATATTTTTACGACATGTCGGGGGGTTTTCTGGTAGATCGGTAAAGTCTGCTTTTATCAAATTCTGTTCCTTGCCCAGCGAGGATTTGAACCTGGGTCCAGTAGGACTGAAGGCCATCTCGCTACCAATTAAGCCACTGTTACGCTATTTGTTCAGAGTATGGGGAACTTTGGGGACTTGGATGAAATAATTAAACCGTTCAGGAAAAAGGAACGGTCTAAAAATGAAAAAATCATCAGGCTGTGGCAAGAACATACATTAACATAAAAGGCGCAAATGAATGGAACGTGATGGTTTGTACAGTTGCTTCAACTGTTCGTTTACAGTGCCTAGAAACTGTGTCAAAGCCACGTGAGATCTTCATAAGCTGTTCAATGGTATTGTAATTTGGATTTATTAGTACGTAGTTCCACAAGTGCAACTGGATTAATTACCACAGTTGTGCACAGTTTATAGTGATAACATGCAAATGAATACTAAACACTTATATGCGGTGGGGACAATATAGCTTATTCTTGTTACGTACCGACGGGTTGGTGATGAAGGGATTAATGAATGATATATCTAAATTCTCTGGCTTGAAAAGTATCTACTAAACTGAACAGAATCGTCTGGGGGCTAAAACGAAATAAGCAAAATAGACATCGTGGCAAACAGACATATTCGCAACTAAGACGTCAACGTGCCATGTACTCACAAAAATAAACAGCAGAATCTCACTGGGCCATGTTCTTATTGACTTAGAATATTTCAGAACACCTCTTCCCCGACGGCTTGTAAAGTACCACTTATCATCAAGTTTTACGGTATGTTACTATATATATATATATATATATATATATATATATATATATATATATATATATATATATATATATATATATATATATATATATATATATATACAGTATATATATATATATATATATATGCATACATATACATTATACCCAGGAAGGTCATTGAAGATTCTGTGGGCTATTAACAATATCAAGCGTCCACAGCCTGAAAGGATCAAAGTTCTCATGAGAAGTAAGACACCAAGAAAAAAGACGCTACGACGTCTCATAAACTCATGAGAACAAGTCCCTCTCTACAGCTGGCCGAGGAAACTGAGATCTTCTGAGACATGATGGTGAGTCTTTTGGAAGGTTATTTACGTCAGGATTAACGTAACAATAATAGGTTTCCGATGAGCTGAATGAAATCGTATGACTACGAGATGAATATAAAAGTGAAGTATTAGGAGTTGGTGCTCACCAGTGGAGGGTGTGTGAGGCAGGAGGAGTGACGGCGAAGTGAACAGCTGAGAGAGAGAGAGAGAGAGAGAGAGAGAGGGAGATCATGTGTGTTCGTGCACCACCAACCAGCATATATTGTGACAGCCTCACCATTTTCATTTCGAAAACATCTTCTCAAGAGCTACAATTTGCTGGCAGTTCTTGAAGCTCATGGAATGTATTTGTACCAATACACCCTGTATCTTATCAATAACTGCAGAGTAATAGTAATTCAGTATATATATATATATATATATATATATATATATATATATATATATATATATATATATATATATATATATATATATATATATATATATATATATATATATATATATATATATATATATATATATATATATATATATATATATATATATATATATATATATATATATATATATATATATATATATATATATATATATATATATATATATATATATATATACATATATATATATATATATATATATATATATATATATATATATATATATATATATATATATATATATATATATATATATATATATATATATATATATATATATATTCCTCACCCTGTCTTAGGGTGGGAAAGGAGATCCGGATGATGATGATGATGATGATGATGATGATGATTTACTGGTCAATGGGGGGGCCACCCACTCAGTGTAGTGGTACTTTATTTTGGAATAGCTCTACACTGAGTGGCAAGCCAAATAATTTTATGTAAACAGGGAAATCAATTTATACGCTGGGTGGTAACCTTATAACCAACCAAAACGTGTTCCCTACATGTCAACAACTGGGTTGCCGGAGGGTTAGTGTCCCTCCCCGGAAACCAATCAACTATAAATACAAACAAAAGGCATCCGACCAGTACGGACTAAAAGGTGACGACCAAGAACCGGACAAGGGACATGTTTCGGACTGCAACATGTAATGTACAGGTTGAGAATGATAATTTGAAAAAGAGAGAGAGAGAGAGAGAGAGAGAGAGAGAGAGAGAGAGATTGTGCAAGTGACTGAGGATGCAAAATTGGACATATGTTTGTTAACTCAGATTAAACGGCATTGTAAGAGTGTGAGAAAGCTGGAGTATGGTTGGGGTATATGTGAAGGAATAGGTGAGAATGAGAGGACAAAAGAGGGTGCACGTACTGTTGTGTGCAAGAGGTGGAAGGAGAATATAAGGAAGTATGAATGAGCTACTTCAAGGATTGTGTGGGTAAGATTGCAAGTAGGATTACAAACGTAGGTTATTGTGTTTGTGTAAGTGCGCATGATCGTGCAAGCAGAGTGAACGAAGAGTTCTAGACAAATGCGGGAGCGTGAACCAAAAAGTTTGTAAGGAATGAAAGATTGTTTTCGACTGGAAATATGAATGAAAAAGTAGGGAATGTGAATGTGGATGCAGTAATTGATGAGTGGGGTGTGCCTGCGGAAGTGGATGAAAATTGCAGTAGTCTAATGGACATTTGTGCAGGGAAGGAGATCGTGATAGCCAATACACTACTTAGGCACAAAATGATCCACAGGTATACGTCGCGAGTGATAACAAGGGTGGGTGGTGAGGTGAATGAACGGTAGGCAATAGCTGATTATGTGTGTGTGGATGAAAGTATGAGGTGGTATATAATGGATGCAACAGCACACAGAGGTTGGAGGAGTCGATTTTCTTACCACAGCTTAGTGGTGGTGAAAGTCAAGGTTCAAGTGGTATGGAGGAATAGAAGCAGGAAAGGACTGGAGGAAGTAGTCAATAAAAAGACGGTAGAAAGGTTGCAGGAGGATGAAAAAAAATGGCAGGAATATAAGAGAGAAGTGCAGAAGGAGCCATTGGGTAAATATGATTTGGAGCAGATGAGGAAGGTGGAAAGTGTGTGCAAAACATTCACAGAAGAAATCTGTGCACCATG